>NW_008751747.1:881303-914659 GCF_000715545.1 Opisthorchis viverrini
CGCAGGCCAATTGGGCGACTGTGTTCGTACCAACACTTTCATTGTCGTGAACTCGATGATGGGCTACAAAGCCAGCTTTCGATTTGCAGCACTTGCCACATTCCTCACACGTGAACCCAACGAGTCTCTCCTGTGTACTGGTTGGAACTGGTGCGGAGGCGCCATATGATTCGTAGTATACATTGTCGAAAGTAACCAGCACATTGAAACCAAACGGGGTGGTTGGCCCTGTCTGGAGTTGCTGAACTCTTAGCTCACCCAGACAGACGTCCAGGCTACCCGGTCGGCACCACGAGGAGGTGGTTCAGCTCGCCGACGTAATAAACTCCATGGGGTGTATCTTCCATTAGACGTGGGGCAGAGTTACGACGAAACCACATACTACTCCCATACCTCATCAGTAGGATCCACCGTCACAATGGTACCGAGACAGCATGTCTCATTCAGTAGACGTAATAAAAGTTATCTACGTATATGTATTACTGTGGTATTATTGATATTGTGCTCAAGACGAAGCTGTAGTTGGTATGCGAGAGGAATTCATGTTTCCATTTTTACGTTTCCAAACGTCAACGTCTGGAATATGCATGCCTTTGGAAAGACGTCTTAGCCACTGTTACAACTCACAACAACCCGCGTAAAATGCCAACCTCAATTTCGATAAATTACAAGACTTTCTTACCACAGTTTCCAATATGGTCCTTTGGTTTCCGGATGTCGCAACACGTTGACACGGACTCAGCACATTACTCACAAGGTTGCTGAAGACTCTTCGAGTGTCCACAGCCGGTTTCATCCTTCTTGGGGCTGGCTAATCAGGGCAATCGGAAGCTTTCCAGAGTGGGGTGCAGAATGGCCTTCAGAAACCAAATGAATAGTGCCGCGTGTAAACAGCATTAATACATATTTATAGGCTGTTCATGAAAGCCCTGTTTTTTGTCAACTCTCAAAGAGCACTTATTTGACTGATTAGTCGAGTTCTCAGAAAATTTCCCGAGAACTTTGGGGTTAGGCTAGCAGAGGATAGTCAGAAGTAGGTGGGATCGTTTTGATGGTAAGCAGTATGTATAAATGAGCGCGCAGTGTCTTTGGTTAGAAGGAGTGAATACTGACAGCCAATGAGAAGTGACGGGTTGGCAACAGATTTGCAGTGATTTGTTTCACATCACATTTGGTAAGCGTTGTCATAAAATTAGCAAATACTTGGTGGCCTATTTGGCAACGATCCGACAAAGCCGATGCTCGGCTGTATTATGTTAAGAACAACTTTTTTTGACAGGGCATTACCAGCTACAAAAGTGTCGCACAAGACATTCGAAAAATTTAGTTATTCACTGGCTATTCTGATGAATAAGCCATACTGACCGACCCAACGTTTAGTTTCGATTTTTCCAGCCAATTGACCGGCGTCAAACCATTTGAAGCGGTTATCACCGTAAACTTCAAACGTTGAAGGCCATTCAAGTGGTCCGATTTCGACAGCGTTTTGCGCTGAAATAAAATGCTATCCAATAAGCTCTTCTTCTGGCACTTTGGAACTTTCTTGATGATTTTGGATGCTCTGGGTCCGACTGTGGGAGGGCTTGCGGTGACGGTATATGGGTTTGTCAAAATACCAACAGTCCAGTCCTGTCGGCTGGTGGTTCCGGATGATTCCTGTTTCCAATTCCATTCCTTCTTAGCACTGTTCTTTCCCGGAAAGTGAAAACAGCATGAATTCGACTTTTACTCCAAGCCTGTTCTTGTGATTTAGTTTACTGATGGATGATTGCACCAACCGTCGGTATTTTGCTCAATTTTACCTTGTTTCACAAGAGACCATAGAAGAAAGTGGCGCAAGCTATCTCATTTATTAGGATGAACAAATAATGAGTTATGTGTGGTCAACTGTCAATTAAGTGGTTTCGCATATCTGTTGGAGTTATCCCTCTAAACCACTTTCAACATCTCAAAAATGACCCTAGACAAAATATACAAAATCCTCACCCGAGTGATGGAAGATGCTGGTGTTCAAAATACGCTCAAGGCGATAAGCATCACCTGAATACAACACATGGAACTTGTTCAAAATTCGGTTTGGGTAAGACGAATGGCAGATTAAATTTTACATTGCTAATGTGGGAAAAATCTACAAGTCACCGGATTCAAACATCTCTGTGCTATGCTCACCTTGTGTGTTTAACTAAAAATTGGCACTTTTCCAATTTAGTTTTCATTCCACGGTTGTTTCCTTTGTAGTCAGCTTTACGTTGCTCTTAGCATAACCAGGCCCCGATTTCCGGACATATTCACCTTCCATGGGTAGAACAAAACGAAAAGCATTCATTTTGCTACTTTTCGCGCGGCCGACCTAATGGTCAGATGTCATTGGCAAATAAGCAAATGGCATGCAACCATATGTAGGCGAGCGAGTGAAAAACCGGGGTGGAGTTTCGTTTGAAATTACACACGTTGTGAATATATGGCTGTTGCTCTCCGGTAAATTTCATCAAATAAAATGTAACCAACAAGACCTCGGTTCACTATTGATTCAAACGAAACTCGTGTTCCCGATCGTTTCTAGTAAAACACATCCGGTTTAACCAGTTTCCGGAAAGTCACACACTCGCGTACATAATTTTTAAAACTTATTTTTGTGAAATCACATGGAAAAATCGGCGCCTCGCACGCTTACTTCCTTGTTCAAAATCTTTTTACTGGATGTTTACCTTTGATCAGAATGTGAGAGCAAAGCTTTCGTTGCCTATTTAAAACACGACAATATGATGCTATTTGTTTGTGTCACAGTGCATACTGAACACGCGAACGGGGCCGGAAACACGGACGTGTGGTTTTTTTCATTTAGAGGACTTGTTCGAATTTTGTGCAAATCGCCATTTTACTCAAAAGTCAGGCAGTACAAATGCTCCTCATCAGTCCTTTCTGGCTCCAGGAAGTAAGTTTCGTTTGTTTGTGGAATGCACAGTAAACTAAGAGGTGATGGCTTGTCGAAAGCAGAGCAGAGTTAATAGTGAATGAGAAACCGACCTTCACAGGTTACTTGAAAACACAAAACAGATACTAGTGGACATATCGCCTAATGGAAAGAGAATGCTATGATTTCACGCATACTAATAACACTGTATGCTTTTCTATGTAAAACCCACTTAAAGTATAGGAAAAACACAACCATAAATATTTGCTTCGCGCAATCATTTCGGCTGTTTCCTCTTGGTAACCTCAAATATCCGTGGGACGGACTTACCGCCGAATGCCCTCCGAAGGCGAACATAAAAAAAGAAAGGCTACTAATTGAGCAACCTCAAACCATCCTTATGAATGCATCTTCCGCTCAAAATGTAAGAAGTCAGACTTGACCATTTTCAATCAACGTTCTCACGTGTTACTCAGGGCGACAATTAATAGTAAATTCGCTGTCAACTTCGCGTTCATTTGCCACTTGGGAAAAAAGAAGCGTTGTTCAATTTGTATTGGGTCGGGTGACACGAAACGGCAGCACATAGAATTGAGGCCATTTTGACTGCTAATCCAACTCGCCATGGGGTTCGGTGACATTCTTCCGTCTTCTCAAGAAACTTAAAAAGGTAAATATATCATAAGGGGAGCAACAGTATGCTGTGTGTTTTGCAGGTTGGCTGGCCTGGAAAGAGATTTATCCATATTGCCACATCACCTAAGTATCATGAATCAATGAAAAATAAACACAGTCAGACATTTGTCCTACCAATTCGATGCTTCCAATGGGTTCTTGGCACCCAAACCTCGGAGCAACAACCCTTTCCATTTCTTCGGAACCTGGTTCACTTATTGATTTGTAGCGACAAATTCGTGCAACCTCCGAACCTCTGAACTAAATGAACATGAATACGCAGGTCAAAAACTCAGGCAAATTTATGTGGAATTGGAAAAAATGTACACTTTTGCACAGTTCTTTAATTGTGTGAATATTTTTATGTATCGTCTGACTTCTTGATTGATAGAAGTCTCGTGCTGTTCGGTAACCGTGACAAAGAATGCTATTCTGACCGATCAGCTCTAGAAATAATAGAATAAGTCACCTATTTTTGCTTATCCACAGGAACTTGCACGCTGGATTCGCAATTTCGCCTTCAATGTTTGTAAGCCTATGTTTGCTACTTAAAGCGAAAGTGCGCACAACCCTTCTAAGGTCTAGAGATTTTCTTGCTTAATCATCAACAGTGTCATAGGACCGGACGCAATGCTCAGATGTTTTTTTAAAGTACGCGACAAGTCACACTAACTCTTTCGGCACAAGGGGGCACTTGGCATTACTCAAAAGTGATTCCTAGTCTTTAACTATGCACATCCGATGGGGAGCCAGAATAGGTGTGAATCAAAGTTGTATAAACCAAATTTGCTGTAAAGGCTTCGACAGCCCAAGACCTGTTTCGCCCTTCTTGGGTGTCTTCAGTTAGGCGCAGTACCCGAGTTTCCGACAAACTTATGTTGTTCTTGAACCATTGTAAGGAATTCATCTAATACACTCACCAACATGCCAATTTGTTCCTCATCTCATCTGAAATTCAGCGTAATCGTTAGTTTAGGTTGTTTTCCTTTACCTAAGTGTGCTACACCAGGCCGCATCATGTTTCAGTTGGTACGGTATTCGAGATACCCAAAACGTTAATGTTTAGACGTAACAGACTACTCACAAGGTTGCCGAGATCCCTTCAACAGCCAACAACTGCGCCCACCTGATAAGATAGCCACAACGGGAGCAAAACCAGTCATGAGACATCAAAGTGTTTTCAACATCCGACAGATTGAACTGTGATATCTCGAATATTGTACTAACTGAAATATGGGCTGCCTACTGCAGCATATTCAGTTGAGTCGGACTACCGTAGACGAGAGACTCAGCCGGATTAAACTGAGTTGAGTCTCATGTCCAAACCCAATTCGCATGCAAAAAGCACATTTGTTGTAAGTTGTACGTCCATTTTGGCATCACTTAGAAAATAATTCTATTGGGAAGGAAAGTCGAGAACTGCGCCTACCTGATGAGCTCCAAGAAGGGTGAAACCCGCTGTGGACTATCGAAGACCCTTCATCAACATTCTTAGAAGTGTGCTACGTCTAAGTAACCTGATTTCTAGTCATTGACATATTGTATGTAGTTTTATATGTGTATGTGTATATGTATATGTATCCATACCGCAAACAATGCCAGTCTCCACCCACACCCACAGGGAGAGTGAGTGGGGGTGAAGAAGGGAAGTGAAGTTCATCCCTCATTATGAATGCATCTTCCGCTCAAAATGTAAGAAGTCAGACTTGACCATTTTCAATCAACGTTCTCACGTGTTACTCAGGGCGACAATTAATAGTAAATTCGCTGTCAACTTCGCGTTCATTTGCCACTTGGGAAAAAAGAAGCGTTGTTCAATTTGTATTGGGTCGGGTGACACGAAACGGCAGCACATAGAATTGAGGCCATTTTGACTGCTAATCCAACTCGCCATGGGGTTCGGTGACATTCTTCCGTCTTCTCAAGAAACTTAAAAAGGTAAATATATCATAAGGGGAGCAACAGTATGCTGTGTGTTTTGCAGGTTGGCTGGCCTGGAAAGAGATTTATCCATATTGCCACATCACCTAAGTATCATGAATCAATGAAAAATAAACACAGTCAGACATTTGTCCTACCAATTCGATGCTTCCAATGGGTTCTTGGCACCCAAACCTCGGAGCAACAACCCTTTCCATTTCTTCGGAACCTGGTTCACTTATTGATTTGTAGCGACAAATTCGTGCAACCTCCGAACCTCTGAACTAAATGAACATGAATACGCAGGTCAAAAACTCAGGCAAATTTATGTGGAATTGGAAAAAATGTACACTTTTGCACAGTTCTTTAATTGTGTGAATATTTTTATGTATCGTCTGACTTCTTGATTGATAGAAGTCTCGTGCTGTTCGGTAACCGTGACAAAGAATGCTATTCTGACCGATCAGCTCTAGAAATAATAGAATAAGTCACCTATTTTTGCTTATCCACAGGAACTTGCACGCTGGATTCGCAATTTCGCCTTCAATGTTTGTAAGCCTATGTTTGCTACTTATAGCGAAAGTGCGCACAACCCTTCTAAGGTCTAGAGATTTTCTTGCTTAATCATCAACAGTGTCATAGGACCGGACGCAATGCTCAGATGTTTTTTTAAAGTACGCGACAAGTCACACTAACTCTTTCGGCACAAGGGGGCACTTGGCATTACTCAAAAGTGATTCCTAGTCTTTAACTATGCACATCCGATGGGGAGCCAGAATAGGTGTGAATCAAAGTTGTATAAACCAAATTTGCTGTAAAGGCTTCGACAGCCCAAGACCTGTTTCGCCCTTCTTGGGTGTCTTCAGTTAGGCGCAGTACCCGAGTTTCCGACAAACTTATGTTGTTCTTGAACCATTGTAAGGAATTCATCTAATACACTCACCAACATGCCAATTTGTTCCTCATCTCATCTGAAATTCAGCGTAATCGTTAGTTTAGGTTGTTTTCCTTTACCTAAGTGTGCTACACCAGGCCGCATCATGTTTCAGTTGGTACGGTATTCGAGATACCCAAAACGTTAATGTTTAGACGTAACAGACTACTCACAAGGTTGCCGAGATCCCTTCAACAGCCAACAACTGCGCCCACCTGATAAGATAGCCACAACGGGAGCAAAACCAGTCATGAGACATCAAAGTGTTTTCAACATCCGACAGATTGAACTGTGATATCTCGAATATTGTACTAACTGAAATATGGGCTGCCTACTGCAGCATATTCAGTTGAGTCGGACTACCGTAGACGAGAGACTCAGCCGGATTAAACTGAGTTGAGTCTCATGTCCAAACCCAATTCGCATGCAAAAAGCACATTTGTTGTAAGTTGTACGTCCATTTTGGCATCACTTAGAAAATAATTCTATTGGGAAGGAAAGTCGAGAACTGCGCCTACCTGATGAGCTCCAAGAAGGGTGAAACCCGCTGTGGACTATCGAAGACCCTTCATCAACATTCTTAGAAGTGTGCTACGTCTAAGTAACCTGATTTCTAGTCATTGACATATTGTATGTAGTTTTATATGTGTATGTGTATATGTATATGTATCCATACCGCAAACAATCCCAGTCTCTACCCACACCCACAGGGAGAGTGGGTGGGGGTGAAGAAGGCAAGTGAAGTTCATTCCTCATCCACTGCAGTAAATGTTTCAAATCCGGATTTGATAACCCTACGGAACTGCTATCAAGCCAGGCAAATAAGGCTTCGACGGGCACGGTGTACCCGTTAGAAATTCTGTAGTCCATCCAGCCGTACCTACTTTTGTGTACCGTACTCTCAAGCTCAAAGCTACTTATTTCGTGTGGGATATCATCGCATGGATGGTTGATCATTCCACGCGATTGGTTCAGACTTTTACAGTCTGTTCAGAACAAACAAGAAACTTTGTGTCACAACGGACATATCGATGCCATCCATCTCCAAGCTTCCCCGAACTAGGTTTGTTGCCAACGATAAAACACCAACTCGAAAAATTTTGAACGTCTGTTTGTGTGAACGCCTGTCAATTCGTAACTTGGGCGCGTCCCCCAAATGAGACATGAATTGGTCAAGATCAGCGACGTCACGATAACGACGTATCCAGCGATGCACCTCACCATTCAAGTTTCAACGATGCAGATTCTTGTCAAGTTAGCTATCAATTCCGGACAAAACCACGAGAAACGCTATCAAACCGGAGTGACAGCCTCTCGATTAGAATGTCAGTAGTCCGATAAATAGGCACTGGAGACAAAAAACAACGTAGAAAACGAACTCGGTGTGAGGAGATTAATCCACCAATTTTCAACCCTTCGTTAAGCGAAACTCTAAAGTGTGGTGGGTTTGTTAACTTGCGTAAAAGAACAGATAAAAGACAAATGATGCATTTCAGAAGCTTGTTTCTGCTGACTCGGTCGCTTAGATGGATAAAAATGGATAAACGATCATGTAATTGCATGAACTCTTTTGCAAGAATAACAGGTTAATAATGACTCATCATCTGTGGTGTAACTAACCGCTGTCACTCCAGTGCCGGTAAAAGTTTTCACCGATAAGTAATGCAACAAGTTTATTGCGAAAATGCGAGCAAAAATCACAGGCAGCATTACAGTACTTAGAGCTTAACTTTGGCCTTAAACCCAGGCAGTCCGATTGGTGCTTGATGAACACTGTTTATCCTCGACCGTGACTCCGGTGATTGACTGCCTATGCGTCCACTCGGGAACTTTTTTTCTTGCCCGGATGCTTAACGGTTTCCCTGCTGCGTTTCGGGTGGGTTTAAAGGGTCTCAATGGGCTCCGGACAGTTTAGGATTATTTTCAGGGATCTGACGATCCTGATAATTCGGTAACAGTTTTTTACATTTTGCACGCCCTGAGTCAACAATTTGCTTCGATAGCGAAACGTATAAACTTTGCATCTGTGCCAATTCACTCTAGATATTTCGTCACAGTTTGCTCCTGGCAACAACGTGATTTGTTAACCCCCTAGAATTCGAACTTTTTTGATGCCTTACGTACTGTGTGTATGCTGTTTCATACCATCTTGGCAACTGTCTTAGAAACGGAGACTGCTGCAGTCTTGCGTTTTTATCAGTGTTGCACCGGCACGACGTAACACTGGAGCAACTGCTGTCACCAAAAGTGCGATGATTCCCCAGTAAATTCATTGTAGATCTGACGATGGATTATTCCTGGAATAATTCTTTAACTACCGTATTGCTGTGCATACACGATGTTGACCCCCCACTGTGAACATTTCTAATCATCAAGGGAATAGCATATCGGCGATTGTCGCTATGTGAAGGTGTACAGTCAGCCAGCAGTCTATAATCATCTGTGGGCTTCCAGTTTTTTAGTAGACATTACAGCTCCATTTAGGTGGCGTGGTTTCATTAAAAAATTTCATTCTAACGATCATTGGGTTTGCCGTGCTATCCTGATATACCTTGATGAGGTGGCTAGGCCTTATTCACCACGTCCCCGTGTTTGCAACTAAGTTACCGTTGGTGACGTTGCGGAATATAGGTAGCTCCGGTGGGCTGCTTGCTGGCATACGTTTCATTCCCAATCAAGGTAACATCCTAAGTTCGGCGATGAGTGGGTGGCGATATCAGTGACGATGTTATTTCGGTTGGTGATGAAACATCCTCAGTCAAACTACCGAGCTTAGGGAACAGATCAAAAACTATACTGCCGTCTACTGTTTGGCCTTTAGCTTGCCTTCTTGAAAAAAACGTTTTATTCTTTTACTGTGTCCTTAACTCGCTTAGTTTAGATCCGGATTTCTTCCTCAAAACCATCCATGTACAGAACACCTGCGTCTGACCAAATACGCTGGATATTACCAACGTGGTTGGGCTATACTAGAGTGCAGGACGAACAGCTTCTTCTACATCAGAAGACGCATCGTTTGCTTGCATGCCTGCAGAGGCAGAGTATTCACATGGCAGCATAATGTGTGAAGTATGTGCCACATCCCAAGTGTCCTACCTGCTGTATGAAGCATCTAATCAATGGTATAATAAATGTCCGTTACCCCGTATTCATAAACCAACCTAAGCCAGCGCCGAACAATGATGCAGAAAACATTCTGTGTGATGGCACAAAAGACCAGTTTGTACATCAATGAAAAAATTGCAGCAAGGCCGGCATTTTCCCGGAAAAAAATAGAATACTTCCTGACACATCCCTACTTATTGGGTTTTTGGAAACACCTCTCCATTACAGGTGTAACGACGTATGCTACTCATAAAAAATGCGAGTAGTGTCTGGTCAGATGCTGACAGCCCTCCCCGCAAATGACGGAAAGTGAAGTTCGGTTCAAAAATTATGAGATCACTCCGCAGTTTTTGTTAGTTTTTTCACCATTTTAAGAACGTATAAGACAATACAGGAGGACGTTTTAGAATGCTCATCTTTCAAAAGCTCCGTAGGAATGAGATTCTTACTTTTGTGTCTGGTGGCTTGTAACCGCCAAGTTCATGCTCGTCAAAAACCCTGTAATGAATGGCGCTCTTTCCTCTCCCAATTTCATTTTTCTATGGGTTTATCATGTAGGGCTATCTTAAATTAGGGACTCAGCTCTGATCCAGTGAAGTCTGTTGCTAATGGCAGTTCAGCTTGTGAACTTTGTCGCACCCTTATTCTGGACGTCCGGGAGAACGGTATTCAACGCGTTCATACAAGAGCTCTACTCGTTTCAAAAGACAACACTATTCGATACAGCTCTATCAACAATGGCATTAGGCTGTCGTATCTGCACTAAGAATTAGTAAAATGACCATTCTTCCTCTCGAGTATGTAACTTAATTGCAGTTATCTCCTTTTACAACATGACTGCTTTTGGACAAGGAAAGCAGGTGACCGTTGTGTTACACAAGGTGCCATTTCCTAGATAAAGTTGTTGTGTGGTTTGAGTACTTTGGATTAAATTAACGTGGGATTTCGAGTTAGTCAGCTGACGGTGACTTGCTTCAGAATGATGCTTAAGTATGATTCTTGTAATGCTGTTCAAAGGTGTAGACAGGAGACTTCTTTGTATCAGGTACGTGCCCATTCATTGCCTTTCAACTATTCACGATGATTGTATAGCGATTAAGCGTCAGCGTGGAACTCTGACCTGGTGCTGAACTAATGATGACGACCCTCCCCTGGAGTCTATGGGTTAATATATCCTTCGACGAGTATAATCCACGTGTTCAATGGTGCCACGTGAAGGAGCAAGCTTTTGTAGACATAAAATCTAGGTCACTTTGTAAGACTGATGTCACGTCCTGTCGGGTCTCAATCCTTACGTAAACCGGAAAACCGGAAAGCAACCATGCTATCCCAGGAAATAGTACACCACCACTGACGATCATCAGTGTGAGGTATATTCAACTGTGTTAGAATTGATCCTTGGGCTGTACTAAGGGGTTGACCTCTGCGAGGGGTGTTGGATATAGGGTAGAATTTCATTAACCATACTAACTGATGAATCCTTATTATGTATCGTTTGAAGCTTAAACGGGAAAACCCGGGTCCTTTCTTTGAACTCTGCAGCGTGCGGACATGCGGACATCTTATGCAGTCATCAGAGAACCAAAATGACTTGCTGCTCCGAGTCAAAAGGGGTTGATTCAAGGAATTACGGTCAGTAGAATTTATGGTGGGTAAATGTTTGAGTTCGGTGCGATTTCGTATAACTGATGTAGTTTTACCGAGTCATCGGGGTGATAAATATCACGGGGAGTTCCCTGGGTGAAGCTGCGGTGAGAACCGGAACACTTGCTTACTACAAGTAAACCAAAACATCTCTTGATTATCAACTTGAGAGAAGGCGGGTTGATCCTATTTTGCATCACTCCTAAAAGAGCAGTGCAAAAAAATCCAGCGAGGAGTATTATACGTAATAAAAAAATGTACGAAATGGCTTCAGGTGATCGGCTAACTTCCTATAGCTTCTTATATCGTGGAGACCTGGATATTAGGTGCTACCAAAAGTTGCCTGGATGAGGGGAGCAATCAACGCTCGATGAATTGGTACGCAGGTATTTTACAATTGAAGCTTCGCTGTTGAGGGGTTAATGACTACCGAATAGATCACCGTAAGGGCGATTGAATGCAGAAGAATAGATAGTGTTTTAGCATTTCGGGATATTGGAGGCGAGAGAGCATCCACGCGCGCTAACACAGGAAAAAAGGAAGAAATTACCACACCCGGGAGGCAAAACCACTAATCTGCGATAGGAAAGAAAAGCCACCACTCAAGTCGAGAAGAGTGGGCTGTTTGGAAAGTGTTCTCCAGTTAGCTAGATTGTTTGCAAAAATCGTCCTCTGTCTTCAGCGAAAGTATGCATTACTTGCTGTGTACCCAGTTTACCAGGTGTGTAGTAGCTTGTAACCTAGAACGAGGTCAACGGAATGCAAACGGAATACAGTCCTAGTCCACTAATGTCCCCTTCACTCGCTTCAAGATCACGCTTGCCAGCAGCCTCATGTTAACCGGACCAAAAGCCGCTGGCCCAAACTGTGTTATATTCTTCCTTAGCATTGATGTTACGTTTGTCACTGTTCAGCGGTCGAAATGTTACTTAAGGGAGAGAAAACCAGTAAACAGAACGAATGTGTCAACTGAAGGTGTCTGTGTACTCTATGAGTATCAACAATGATATACTGCTTCGGATTCAATTCTCTGCCTGAAGTCACTTACGACGTGTTCCTGTGCACACCTTGTTAGTGATGTGCCATCCGTGAGAATACGCGTACTAGTGACGATCACTGCAGCGAGTAGGTTGAACAGGCCTAAAAAATCCCCGTCAAATTCGTCAGAGTCAGCTCCGTAGCTCCACAGCTGCTTGATCTGGCATGAATATCGTCCATTCATGCCTTATCGTTGTGCCGAATATTTTACCATGTTTATCCTTTTATCGCATCACGACATTCCAAATATAGGTAATGACTCATGTGGATGTGTCACCAAATCGCTACCCAACCAAATAATTTGTTTACTAATATACAGCCTAGACTTCCCAAGTGTGCTTTTGTTCGTTACGAATTTTAGCTTCTCTGGTGACCGTCACACAGTGAGTAATATCTGAAGCAGAGACAGCATACAATCAGTTGTAGACCAAGCATGGACCGCTGTGTTGCTGTCATTGCTCTCAAGGTTTCTTAGTTATCAGAGGCTAAAGCAAAATAACTTTACACAAAGACTGTACACTGAGCATTTGTTTGTGTTTGCGTACCTTAACACTGCACACAGTGTGATCTTTATAATGGCTCGGTTACGCAGCATGAACATCGACTTAGGTCAGATAGAACACAATCAAACCTCTCCGGCTATCCCCAAAAGTGGCAACCTACATTTCACTGATGAGTCGATTTGAATCTAAACATCCCGATCAGTCATAGATTCTGGTCAATGAATCCCCATACAATGAACGGAAGTCAATTGAGAAGAGCCTTAACATCTACATGATAAGGCATCCCTTGCCTTGACAAGATTAATAAATGCCCGATGGATAATCAATGACGAACTTCCTTGGTGAATGATTTGACACCGGTGATCAGGGTTAAAATGATCGATTCAGTGATGAGTGGTTGGCTATTTCTTCCTAGTTCCGTCTTGTTAGCTTGATGAACTTCTGTCGTCAGACCCTCTGCTTCCAGTTTTGTTTCATGGCAGGAAAGATTCTTAATTGCGTTTTCATGTTTCTGATTTCTGAACGACGTGAAAAGGAAACAAACCTGTTGTTTTCCGGTAGGTATTTTTGTTCCTCAACAATTCTGGTCTGTTGTCCATTTAACCACCATCAAACAAACAATGAATTCATGAAATAATGTTCTGTGGATTGGACTGATTTTGTTAGATACATACCAAAGTTTTGTTCTACACTTGAGGATGTCACTAGATGGCTGAAATTAGACCGCCTCATGTAACATGTATTGGAAATGCAGAAAAAATGGACTTTTTATTGGCGGTTTGTTAAATAGCAGTTGATGTGTTACCCGAGTTTGGCTATTAGTCTGCAAAAGTCTCGCCCTTTTGGAGGGGACAACAACAGCGAGTAATCGAGTGAGTACTTTCTGCTTACCTATCTGCGTTCACATGGTTTTCGAAAAGTATGTAATGTACTGTAGTGCGATTAACTGAGTGGCATACACCTTTCTTGTAGTTGTATTGGCCCATTCGCAATTTGCGCTGCGTTGTGATCTGTTTATCGTGTATTCGATTAGTTCGTTCAGTAACTTCCTCGATATTGCCGTCTATTGGTTAAGCCTGAAATGAACCTGCCATATTACGCGATAAAGAAAAGACAGGGAACCCTGGATACATCTGAGTTGTCAGGACAAACACACAGAGCTTCTGCATAAATATATAAAATGGTTAAATGGCCAAACATTGTCATTCGCTTGTTCGTTCTGTCCGGCCAATGACGACGGTGCTGCCATAGGAAATTTAACACCCACTGCGCTGGTCACGTGCTGCTAAACCATGTTTGGTAGGCTCCGTTAACGCGCCTGCTATCCGGAACGTGTTGTACCGAAGGTGGCTTTTGGTACGCATCGTTCTCTACACGTGTCGAGACGCTTCGTGACACAGCTGTACCCCTGTGGATGAAAAGTGTCAGAGTCGTAGATGTTGCCTTTCTATAAGACCAGTACAAATGTTGAAATCTAAGAGTGAAAATAGATCGACGAAGTTTAACGGGGGACTGCCTTAAAGTATATCAACAATTTCTCGTCTATCTTAAGTTTCCCACTATTCTCAACATAACGGTCCACCAGTGCGAAATGACGCACCAGAAAACAGTCACGGTGTAGTACCTTCCGATTTAAGTTTTTTCAGATATAGTTACTGTATACAGATTGTCCTTAATTAACGAGTCTGTGGCAATGACCTTCCCGCTTTGGACACTTTATATAAGAGAACGAAACGTCGAGTCTCCGTCAGTAGACCTGCATTTGATGAACAAACCAATGCTACAACATGACATTCGAAATAACAGCCGTACTGGAATTTGGTGAAGTCGAATACAGTTAACATTGTCACAAACAACCTTTCGAGCCGGAAACTAGGCTGAACGCGCGTACAATCATCAGAAATGAGCAATACCTCGCTGGTGCGGTGTTCTTTCCTACCCTATAGCTTCAACCATACCTTGCTTAGTTTCATATGTGAGTGCCCTCTCTGGATAAAGTGTTTTCAATGGCAAGGTGAGAAAATGTAAACCCGTTCTTCAAGCGCCCGTCCGTGATCGAAGTTGACATTACGAATCAGCTGCAAGTTGAAGCAGAGAGGCAGATGATATTGCAAACCTAGAACGTCGTCCACCACTCATTTCTGAATGCATCTTGGTGTTTCAACAAACTAACAAGAAGTCGTAAAAGCCTATCAGTAACTCACAGGTTATTCAGAATCCAGAAATCCTATTGTTCCTAATATTGTTCTTCCTTGCGCACATGTACAACAGATACAATCTCTAGTAACCAATAAGTATGCGCTAAAGCAAACACGAAATAATAAATCCTGAGGAGTGAGGGTTTGAAAAAAGGACACTTGTATAACGAAATCAAGTTGTGTGAAGTTGCGACATACGGCCAGATTTCGCCCCTGTTGGAAACGCTCGTTTCAGGCTAACAAAATCATTAAGTCATGCACGACCTCAGGCGTTACGATTGGGAAGATTCGTGACCGGCGATCGGTTGTATGCTACCTGGCCCGTGGAGTTAAGGTCTTTGAAAGTGTCGTAAACACAGTGCAAATAGGTGATATTTAGTTGTTTTCGAGTAGAGATTCTGTCTTGTATGTGAAGCCAAACTCTGCTGAAAAGCCGAGAAGCACGATACAGCTGTGTCATCTTTGACAGGAATCATTAGCAATGGGCATTTAACGAAACTCGGATAGATAGTTTCAAACCGGCAACATTCTTGGCTAGGGGTTGAACACCCAACCGCCTGGCCATGAGTGGCTGATCAGCAGTGTGATTAGCTCTTACTTGGATAGGATAAACGGTTACCCATCCTTCAGTAGCGCAAACCACATCAAGTGGCCTCGAGTGAGGAATTTGCAGAACCAGATTTCAGCATTTGAATAGCTCTTACTTGGATAGGATAAACGGTTACCCATCCTTCAGTAGCGCAAACCACATCAAGTGGCCTCGAGTGAGGAATTTGCAGAACCAGATTTCACATAGCCGGTGAAATTTGGTTCATGGTAATGTGAAAAGGTTTGCTAATTTGCAATAGCGATTTGTTTTCATTGTCAATGAAGCCAGTCTATGCTGAAAAGCCCACAATCGATGCATTCTGCAGCTGTTTCATGCCTTTTGGGTGGGAAACATCGGCGGTGCGCATCTCGTGAAAGAGACAGAGTGACGAGCGACTGAACAGCAGCTTCACTAGCTCACAGGATATTGCATCATTCATCGTTCCATCACGTAGATACTTACTGAGTGACTCTTCAAGTGGTGACCTTTCAGATGAAAGTTCCACTCATGTTTTGGAATTTTTGTTCCTGCAATCTACCCAAATTCTAATGACAGCGCGAAAACATTTGGTAATTGGCTAGTTACAGGACGAAATCTCTATTTTAAAATTGCTAGTCCTCCCCACACTATCATCGGTCTGTATGTAGATCAGATGAATAAAACATCGTTCTGAGAAACTGTCACTCAAGGAGCCAGCCAATAGTTGCCCATGAAATGCCGCTCCCGTAAGGGAACGGTTAGTGGCTATTTATCGGGGCTAAATGTGAGTTAAATAAACTACTGCACAGTCACTCGTCACCAAACGGTCAAGTGTTCAAACTAATAGCCGGGAGGTCGCGGGGTCGAAACTTTCGAGAAATTTATGATTCGCGCACTGCTGATAAATCCCGACAAGGACGAAGTTGATGTACAGCGCTTGGATTCTCGGCCTCTCAGCAGAGACTGGCTTCAGTTACTGTATGCGATCTCAAATCTTTCAAATCTCTTTTATCCGTCATTCTGGATTATCGATACTGCAATGCTAGATAGCGTTTCTGAGAAATTGCTGTGGTTTCTTCATAACAGTCGGAAGGGAACATTAGGGGGTTGTTTGAGTTACACAAAATCCATCGAAAGATGCAAACAGACTTTTATAAATGTTAGAATGTAATTAAACTTCGCCCTCCCTGAATGGCACTTTGCGTTGACAGTAAGGGAAGTAAACAGCGAACGTTTTGGTTAAATACTTCCGCAGTCTCAACAAGAGTAGAGTGAATACAGTTTTCTGGATCTCATCATCGGACCAGTACAGGCCTGTTGTTTGAAATTGGGGTATATAATGAAATAAGCCACTAGGATTTGTTGGTGAATTATAAAAATTGAAGATACGAAATATCGATTGTCGGCGTACCCCAAGTCGGATTAAATTGAGTGCTCTGAGATGGTCTAGAGGGATGTTTAGTAAATTGGTCGGTAGATTCGTATCACACGACCAAGGAGGACTCAGAGCTCATAAAAATCGTTTTGGGCAGCATACTACCGGGTTTCGCAAATGTTGTGCCTTGCTGATCGGTGGTGCAACTCTGTATCAGTCCCTTGGCGTCCTGCTCCACCCACTATGGCATATCAAAAGGCACGGTCGCTCTACACAGCCCTTTTATGGAGACAAAGGTAAATTATTACAACTGCAGTTGTAGGGTAATCACAAAGTGTTCCACAAGGTTGAGCTAGAATCTCCGTGAGGAGGCGAGAGGCGCCGAGTCAAAGATGCTCGATTAGGACTGGCTGGTATTTTGATTAATCAGGGCATGCCATCGTTTAGTCCGTGTCCTGCACGTGACATATCCGTCCAGATGATGTGATGTTCGGTCACTAGGGACGGCTAGCCTCCGAACAGCAAGCGTATTGCGCCTGCTTCTGCCACACCATCGGGACGATACTGGCAATCTATTTGGTACCTGGTGAATGAGGTGTAAGGACTAGTTTTGATTAACCACGTGATCCGTATCCACTATGTGCAACACAATTGGGCTTGTGGCTGAACCTTTGAGTGTACTGCTGCTCACTTATCCGCTTAGCAAATTGCCGTATCCTGCGACCAAAATGGATGCAGAATGCCGCCTCGCAGGCGTTCGGTGTCTCAGGGTGTTTAGTAACGGTTATGTTGCAATATGACTCCTCAAAATTCGCTATCATGTAATAACTGTTTCTGAGGATTAAGGTGGTAACAGTGAATTCCCGAGTTGTTTATCCTGACTACTTTCACCCGCCCACTGTTTAAGGAAACTGAAAGTTGCTCCTTCTATAGAAACTCATGAAATCTCGCGGTAAGAATCCGGCCAAACATAAAGTTCAACGGTTCCTAGTGATGGAAGTACCTGGTCAAAACTGCATTTCCCCAGAGAGTCCCCTTTTTGAAATGAACGCTTTAAAATGAAAGGTACCCACACAAAGGATGTATTCTGCAATGGTGATCATTAGCGTTTGCCCGGTACTCACATAAATTGCTTATTAAAATGCTCGTTAATGCGACTCAAACATAGCTAAACATGCTTGCCCAATTTGATGACATTGTTAACTTGAGGGAAATTCTTCTGCGCCATTTAATTCACATTACTTGGAACAATCAGCATTCGTATTCAAGTTCAAATTGCTCACTGACTTATTCACATCACACGCGAAAAATATTTGTCTGCTTATCATGGAGTATTCGGGAGAACTGATTTCTCCAGCAACGCCTGTTAACAGAGCAAGTGCCGATACTACAGTGTTCTAACCCAAAGAATCCCCCAAGCATCCTTACCAAATTAGAAGATAATAACGATTGTTAGTGCGTCCGGTTTGGTTTGTTTATACTGTTCTGAAGGAAAACTTCAAACTGTTTTAAGCCATATGGCTTTGTTTTACGAGATTTGCATTCACCCAGAGTTGTTTGTATGTTTTTGACAGGTGGTTATGGAAAACCTGTCCATATGTGTTTTTCCGAAATCAACAATTGATATTTTTATTATTTTCACTATAACAGAATTGATGTAGTTTACAGCAAACTCGAGTGACAACGGTCCAAGGAAATGGGGCATTTTGCAATCTGCGCGCCTCCCACTAGGATATTTATCGGTACAACAATATGGAACAGTATGGATTCGCAACTACTTTTCCCTCAGACGCTCTGACCAGCCGCTTTAAACTGGTGCAAGGTTTTCTGCTGTGCTTGTTTGAGACAATATCCGAAAATTTAATGAAAGTTTGTTAAAACCAATTTATGGCTTCTTTTCAACGTTGGTACTTGATATTTCGCTTACTTTCTGATTATTCAGACGATTTCAGCTTGATGGAATCACTACTAATCTATCACACGTGCGCTAAATGGATTCGGGTATACTCAGGCAATCGGGGCATCCTGGAAGTAACACTCTTTGAGAAAGTCCCGGTAGGTGCACTTAAGGAGTCCCGAAAAATAATCTTCGACCAAGCTTCGGTTCCTAACAGATATAACATTGTCAAATATTTTCTGCGAAATCACTTTTAATGAAGCAGGTGGATGAACTGTATGTATAAGTTGACTGCCATGCAATTTCTCGATAAAAGAGTGGGCCAAACTATTTTATTTTTTGGATGCTACTAATGCATTTCCATCCAAAATACCATGTAAAAGCGGCTATCGAACATTAGTGAAAACGTTTATTCAAGTGGGTTTCACGTAGCATACACTCTACATTATCCAATTCTGGCATCACCAGAATGTGTGTTTGTACCGCAGATGTTGTCTGCAAATTCTGAGCAATCCAATTGTATTCAAATTTTTGTGAAACCTTGGTGCACTTCAGTACCCTTTCTGGAAGTACCTTGTCATCTTTGAAGTTCGCCGATCCTAATAATCAGAAACAACTGAACACGTTGTGCCACAAAAACGTAGTGGATTGTCAAAGTTTGAAGTTTCACGCTGTGTATTCCTTCCGCAGTTACATATTCGATAAACTCATTCAGATATTCACAAATGCCAACCCTTCGAAACTAGCCCATATGTACTTCAAATACTTCCAATACATTGATAAATGTGACCTAGCAGGAGGCTGTTTACCTTCTTGCAACCTAATATAATATTCCCGTCAGTCAGCCTGAATTGGAGAGGAGTTCAAAAGTTACCATTATTGGCCGGTGTTTAGTCTCGCAGAATCCTACCCCAGGACTGTTTGCTTGCTAGCATACCAAGAACGTTTGGGTCAGTTGAATTATCACTTCACCTGTCTGTTGTTAAGCTTGAGTGATTATCACTACATCGTTCGCCATGGAGAATGGATAAAGGTCCTTATTCATAAAGAAAATCATTCACAGAGTTGCTGAAAACTCTTCGACAACACACGATCAGCTTTACCCATTTTGTGGCCCATAAGATGGGCACAGTCCCCAAATTTCCGGAAAACAAATGTTCTGCTCGAATGCAAATTGCATAGATCTCGACAAATACACTCAGCTGCATGTCCAGTGGTTTCTTACGGGACTCTGTTGAATCTTTCGTTTAGGTCATCCGGCCGCCTAGCATTCCAGTTGGTAAGATACTCGAGATATCGCAGTACGTTTTCATAAGTCTCCTGAAATCGCTTTGACATCCCACGACCGGTTCCTCCTTTATTGGTCTATAAGCTTACATTCTTGCTGACTCCCATTAAGACCAGTGCAGTAAACCTAGATGTCACAGCTGACAGTTAGCTGTATATTTTCCGATGAGAACTTCGTTTTTTCTACTGTAGACGATGCTTGCGATAACGGCAACCTTACTCAAGGAGGACAAATTCGCTCCCCCTTTTAGGTATCATTTACATTTTTTCAACTTTATATATAAAACGATAGTAAACGTCGGTAACAGACTTATCCGTTAAATCCGCAGTGGTTTACGAAACGGTATCAAATTGTAGGATACGACATAGACAGCGATCGATTTTTAGGAGAATTAACTAGACTCTTTCCGGTGAGATCACTAAACCTGGTAATAAGTTCAGTATGCTTACGGAAACTCAGTGACTCAAAACTGACAGATATATTAGGCATCTCAAACCAACTACTTTCCCGCTCACGCTTGAAGTCTGATTGGCAACGTGGTTGCCGTGCACAGTCTTCCAGTCGTTCAGTTTCCATCGCGCGATGTGCAGTTGACTTCAGTGACACCTCAATTAGGAAGCCCGCGTGGATAAGAGTACTCATCATTCCGATTGTGAAGTATCATCAGATATCCACGATGGAAAATTGATAAGCTGAAATGCGCTGCACTTCATCATGATTTTCGTCGTAAGTTTATGGTAATTCAATCCTAATTTACGTGCCACGATCTCTCGAATCTCTATGGTGTTCCATGAGATTCCAGGTAGTAGTGGAATACCACACAACCGGGTCAAGAGCAGTTGATAAGATGCATTATATATTTTTAGACTGGAATCGTTGTAGTTTACAGAATACAGGCAGGATCGCTTAACGATTCTCTCCCCAGACAAGCTCCACTTGTAGGACAAGATGATCGCTGGAGCATCAAAATCACCTTACCGATTAAATACACAACAACTAGCCTTTGGATATCTCAGTATTTTCTGAACTGCAAGGAGGCGACTACTCGTTTGTTGAGGTGCATAGCTTTAGCGCTTTACCACCTGAACATGCAAGAGAATCTACCCTAGGCTTAATCGTAGTCTTGCATAACAAGACTTGCATTTCCAACATGAGGTAACAAAAAGTCGAGCGTATTGTGACTAGAGTAGATTTTGCAGTCTGAACTTCTCACTTGAAACCACAAGACACTTTCCTAACTATTACCAGTAAGTTATAAACGTCGATGGGCTAACCCTCGGTAACAAATTTTCATTTGAAATGATACGTTTTAATGAGTGTTTTGTTACTGTGTCAAAGACTGTCACTTGAAAAATGCTTGTTTTCAGTTTTGTTCTATTAAGCTGAACTGCATCGGGACTTTTGCTCCCTATTTCGAAGGTTATCCAGTTCGTCAATTTCTTCCCCGCTATTATCAAATTCGATTCACCTGAAACATTCAAACCATCTCTAGTCAATTAGGTTGATTGCATTCCGGGGACCAATTCGATCACCGTCATTTCTCATTAATAAATCCTGATTGATACATCGACGTTCGCAAGCGTACACATGAAATGTATTGTTGTGACGTTTTATACCTTGGGAACCGATAGTCCTGAGAAACAAAAAAGGCTGTTGGCAGAAAAGACAATCGACTATAGATTGTAGAAAGCTGTTCGGATGCATTATCTGCCAACGTCGATCTTAGTGGATCCGGTTTGCTCCCCAGGTAAGCCAACCGCCAACACACCCTGGTTGGGATAGGTTAGCAGATTTTTATGCACAAGCAGCCTTAAGATGCACGCATGGCTTCTTGTTGGACAAGTGTTTTGCCTCACAAAATACAGTGAACGGGGTCTAATTATCCACACAGCCCATAGCTTATCAACAACGTCCCCTGTAGTCGCAAAACACCAGATTCATAGGGTATTGTTTAGTTACCGTTTTCTTGGATCCGGTTTAGGATAGTTTATGTAGTGAACTTTCAATATTTCGAGCAACTCGGCTGATGCTGGTAAAAGGTTATTGTAGTCTGAACTGTTTGTAGCGACAAACCTTGGTGAGCATATACTGGTAGCGACTTTCTAGACTTTTTTCATGCGCACGAGAACCTCCCGACATTGAGTACCGGTTTCCTAAGCTGAATGACCCAAGCCGAAGATTCACGTAAGACGTGTCACTGGTTTCCACCGATAAAACGAGATTTTGCTCCAGCTTTCTAAAGACAAGGTTTTCCACGGTTTGTTATCCGTTTAAACTCACATGCATTCACCCCCTGCCCGTGGCTCAAATCCACCATCATTTCTACTCGTTTAGTAGTACAACCGTTTTCAACCTGAGACAGTATTGCTGTCTACTCGAGTGAATAGAATTTCCTCTCGTATCGGATTTAATAAAGCGTTTATAAAATGTTTGGGGAGTAGTTTCCTTCCTTACCACACAGGAATTTTTACAAGATATTTGTTGCTGTTTGTAACGGAAAATGAGTGTGACGACAC
The DNA here is from genome assembly GCF_000715545.1 of Opisthorchis viverrini. Lineage (NCBI taxonomy): Eukaryota > Metazoa > Platyhelminthes > Trematoda > Opisthorchiida > Opisthorchiidae > Opisthorchis > Opisthorchis viverrini. The sequence continues at coordinate 903,879 of NW_008751747.1, forward strand.
AAGCTGAAACCAAGGTGAATCAAAAGCGCTAGAGGTTAGTGAAAGCAACCATAGCCAAATCTGTAGCCTGTAACTTGGCGGAGCGCTCCATGACCGACTCCCTCACAGTCGGCAGGTTTTGATCAATACTGCCGTAAATCAGATGATGATGAGAAGACATCCACTTGTACCACGCCGTCAACTGGAATCTAAGTAAGCTTTTGCCTGCCCACCACTCGCAAATCACTGATAATCCTATGTTTCCATGCATCTTCATGAATAACCCCAAACCGACTTAAATTTTATGGGTACTTTTAGGTCAGTGTTTATAGTACCCCCATTACTACGGGTGCCCTGTATATACGGTTGCCTTTTGTTAATTCTGGATTGTTTCGCCGCCATAACTACTCGTAAGAGATCAAAAACCCCGCCGAGTTCGAATGCTTGCAGGCATTTTCCACATTGTGCAGAAGAGCAGGCAACTGGCCCTGTTTGAGTTAGCAGTATGCCTTAATGGACGATCCTAGAAGCCATTGGCTTCAGCATGTAAAACCTCGCTGGTTTACCGATCGTAAAGACATTTGAGCTTCTCTTTTCTAAGTTACTTGCATGTGTTCATTCACAAAGCTAGCTGATACGGTTACTCGACTTGCTCAGAATTATAACTTGATTTTATAAGCTAAATTAAAACCGCTATTTTTGCACATGAAACCAAAGTTAAGGTTGCATCCCTGCATCATACTGGGTTGTTTTCTCAACTATTTCACGGAAGTTTCTCTACAGGTTTTCTGAAGTTTAGTCAACAAACAGTAGACACTCTTGAGGCATTGCCCGTATGCGGATGAACAGACAAATTTGATGCACGTTTCATATGGGTACTTGGAATGTCAACCTGATTGCGCTGTACTGTCAACGAGCAATTCAGTCCTGAGAATACGTCAGCCGAAAATCAGTCTTGCATATCTGTAGTTTTAAACCGCTTCTTGCTAATCGAAATTGTCTCAAATCCACAAACGGCCAAACAACTATCCATGCACTGAATTACGAATCCGTATGCGTGCTCTCACTTCGTAGTCCTTAAGCCGTCTTTAGCGCGTGTGCTAGTTCATGGAACTAACCACGTGTACAATAAGGCGCGCTTCCCTATTCCTCGAAGATTCATCTGAGAATCTATTAATGTCCGTGGGAAGCGTTTCATTTGGAGCCAGAAGGTTATGATTCATTCACACTAAAGCAGACTGAGGAGTCCTGTGAAAAGACTCATTAATCCGAAAGAGTGTTCCATTCATAGCAACTTGGATATATTCAGTCCAAATTTCACAGACGCGAAGTTGTCTTTGTCCTATAAGCTATAAAGTTTTGGGCCCATAAAATGTGCCGTGGTTGCCGCTGTTGCCACACCCAGTTTTATGTCACTGGTGTTTATGGATGACACGGCTGTATCCCACCTGTATCCCAGATGAAGCTTTCGTTTACGATACTTGTCTTAAACTGAATGTCTTGCACTTAGCAGCTAGATATTTCCGTTCATACGATAGGCCAGTATCATATCACATTGTACAGACGTAACACACTACCTGTGAGGTGGATGAAAACTCTTCCACAACCGGTTATGCTCTTCAGAAAGACGTAGTCCCTGAGTTCCTATCAACTTTACGTTCTAATTGAATCCAAATTGAATGAACCAAACAAAATATATTCAACTACATACCAAATTTTTTCACAATGAACCCAACTAAATTTCCCGTTTACGAACCATGGTGGGAGGCTAGCGCAAGATATTCACTTGAATAAAAACATTATTAAGGGGAGATTCAGTTGGGATTCATTTGATCTTCCTCAAAAACCAAAGTGATATGCAAATGTGTCCTGTTCGTTAATTTCAAGTGCACTATTGTCAGAAAATGTTATAGTGCGATCGGTCCGGAATTACGCACTATCACTATGCCCACCTATTCAACCTTTTCTCTCAGTGAAGGTTTCAACATCATAAACGACAGGCTCAGTTGGATTCCAAATGAGCCTGCTGTCAAAACCAAATTGGTAAACAGATTACTGCACAATTCGAATGCGTAGGTTGTTTCATCCCAGTACACTACTTATTTGCAAATTTGAGAAACACGCTAGGTGTGTTTGAATGTTTCATTGATTTTGCTTTCAATCAACTACATTGTTCGTTTGGTGAGGCAACCATTGAACAATCTCGACGGTTTTTGCACATAAAAACAATGGAATGCTGAGCCAAATTGAGCCGAAGCGAAACGAACAGAAAACGGAAATTAGCCTAAACCAAACTTGTCTGTTCCATTGTGCATCAGAAAGATTCGAAAAAGTTATTCTGTGTAATAATCTGATTTCCTCACGCCGACTTATAGCAGGTTCTGTTGCAGGCATGAAAACGTGTCCTGATTGTTATCCTCATTCTGGGAACAGTAAATGGCCCAACTGTCGAATGTTTGCTTGCCACAAGAAAACCAAGTGCATTTCCGCAGGTCCACAAAATATAGTAACATGTGTGTTTTCTGGGTTGCGAGGAAACTTTGAAATTTTGACCCGGGTTTCTTCCAAAAAGTGAAAATGAGATCTATCTGAAAAAAGTGGAGTTGTCTCTGGCAGACCAATATATGAGTAAACTAGAAACCCCATACTTGAGCATGTAATTAACGTAGTGAGATCGCAAGAAGAGGAAAATATGCACTGTTAAACGTGAATATGCGCCACTTGAACCTTATCAACACTTTTATCTGCATTCATCCCGACATAAAATCCACCGTTAAACCTAGCGAACACCTGAGTGTTCCTTATGTTACCATTCTGGGAAAATCCGATGGAAGAATGCTCCGAGAATGTTCATGGATGGTCAGGATGTTAACTTGAATGGGTTCTTATCGCTACAAAAGGGTCGAAAATTATCCCGGTGCCTAGCTCAGATACCAATAAGATACACGTTCTTAGAGGGACTGAGTAAAACCTGCCCAGAGCAATGCAGTCTGTAAGACAGAAAGCCAGAAAACACCTTGTCGAATAGTTCTTGCTGAAATGAGCGCCGGTTACTCTTTCAGAAGCCGCTCATGTCGGAACAGTGTGGTTCAGTCTGATATCGATGGACACGGCTGCCGGAATGTAACCATTTAAACGGTAGCTCTGCAATCAGATGAACAATTTACTATTTTTGGACTTGTGCTGGGTCAAGAGCTATTGTGTCATTCGAACTTTTTTACCGTCACGTAATATAGCCGACTGCCAATCGCATCAGAATGTGTAGTCATTCATCTTCTGTTCATGTTGCGATCATGAACGCATTTGCTCTGCATTTGACTTCTACCCAGTTTTTATACTTCATACACTTCATATGACGACATTTAACTACCTCAAATCCCTGCTATCATAAATCAGAACCTCTAAATAACTTCAGGTACGAGGTAACCGAGTAAATAATCCGACACACCTTGTTTATATTGCATATAATGACGACCCGTACATTGTCTAAATGCTGGCACTTTCCATGGTGTCATCTACCGAGCGGTTCTCATATTATTTGAAATCTACTAGATTTCAACACTCGAGTTTACATTTTCCTGGACGTTTCATAACTAGGGCGTGTCAAATTTTTTTGCGAAAGCTGACTGCAAATTTCAACAGCTCTACTAAAACTTCACCTTCCGTGAGACTGCTGGAGATAAGGAACCTGAAGTCCGGTAATTGATGTGTTTCAGAATGGTTAGACCGTACACTTAAATGTTGGAATACTGCCACATTTACGGTGCCAGCAGAACAGCACCTAAATATCGGGTTCCGTGAAAAGTGATTGTAGCTTATAATTTTCTAGGACGCAACTGTTGTTCTTATACCAGCCGAGAAAAACGAGGTAGATTCACTAATACACTCACTTGCATATCAATTTGGTTTCCATTGGAGACTTACCTGGAACCCAGTTGAATGGTGTTCTTCTGCGTCCACCTAATAAGCCAGCCCCAAGAAAGGCGAAACCGATCATGGTGTTTACAACAATCATTTAAATAGTGCAGTAGGTCTGTGAAATGTTTTGTGTCAACCCAATTGTCGTACCAAATGAAACATGCTGCGGTCTGGTGCAGCATAATCATTTAAAGGAGAACACTGTCGGGTTCCATGTAAATCTGCCGTCAAAACCAATTTGGTATGCACGTGAGTGTATAAGTGGGATTTCGAAAAATCTGGCTTGAAACAGAACTTAAGATTGGCGGAAACTTGGGGACCGCGCCTACCTGATGAGATCTAGGAAGGACGAAACCTGTCGTGGGATGTCGGTGATTATTCAGCGACTTTCCAAGCAGTGCATCCGGTCTATTCGAGCTTGACTCACACATATTATGTCTTCCCGTCGGACAGAAAAATTGCATTGCAATAGGTCGTCACAGCAACGCTACCACATTGTCCGCAGGCAGTTCTACCGAAACCATGTCCAAATCTCGAAAAGGTTAAACTGTGAGTCAGTACGTTCATACAGCAACTGAAACCCGAGCTCAGTCATGCACGCTGCTATTCACTTGCGCCAAAACCAACAGACCTGCAAAATTCTATGGGCTGCCAAAAATGCACAAAACAGGCAACCCCGTACACCCCATTGTGGATTGTACCACTTATTCAGCTTACAACATTTCCAAGTACTTAAGCGGTTTGTTAGAGCCTTGTTATCAGCTGTATAAAGTCACGTGCATAAATTCTTTTTCAGTATTTTCAAATCTACCCACACCAATAGTGATGAAGTTATGGTCAGCGTTGACGTAACAGGTCTTTATACTAGTGTGTCACTTAGCGACTGTTTATCTTTCCTGTGCACTATTTTGTACAAGGATATATCTCTAGAAGAGAGGATAACCTAAACACTTACTGATAGTATTACTGGTCTTGAAATGTGTGCATGCGTCTAATCACATTTGGAAAAGCGCTCTATAGACAAATTGACGATGTCGCTATGGGCTCTCCAGTATCACCTGTCCTCGGTGATCTTTTCTTGCACGACGTTTAAGCGAAGACCTTGTGAGGTTTCGCACATTCACCGCGCACCGTATTTGACTTATGAGCACTCGTTTTTAGCCAGATGGTTCAACATCCAAAAAGCCGAAGGATTTTTGATAAGATCAACGCGTGTCTAGCATGCTTGGGCCAAAAACTAGCGGCCTGAGACAAAGCACTCATTGGAAATGAGAAGTATGTTCATTTGGGGAACTATGGCCACGATTCGTAATCGGGGTGTAACCAGGGCACTAGTGACCTTAGCTTAGGTGCTCGCAAGTCCAATCTTCCTCTGACAGTTGGTTTCCAGTTCAGTTTAGTACCATCATACGCTACTGGTTCCAATGATATATACTACAAGTGAAACATTCGAGTAGTGTCTGGTCAGGTGGCAAGGCACCGTCTCCACAGCTTAGGAAAGGTGGTGCTTGGTATGGAAGTTATGGAACCGCTTTGCAGTGTTTGTTCATTGTTATTTAATATTCAAACAACGTCCAGAAAAATTCAAGAGGACACTTGAGAAAATCCACTTTAAAAACCCCTGTCAAGGTGAGATATATATCTTGGTGTGTAACGGCTTCGTGTTCGTTGAAGAACAACTCCGCACTTGATGGGGCTTTCTTCCCTACATTGATACTCTGCCATCTATTGGAATGGTGGCGGTAACGGTGTTTCACTTCGATATGCCTGAAAAACAGGTTGTTGACCCCGTTTGTTCACCATTTAATCTATTTTTGCGGATTTGGGTTTTGCTGTGATTCGCTGCGTAATAATGCAAACAGAATATCACCTCGGTTGAAGATTCGTTGTTTATGAAGTCATTGAGAACCTAGCTATGAAATCCATGTATTCTAGCGGGCCATATTGATAGATGCCAACCACTAGATCGATTGGCAGCTGGCCATAAGCCATCTTGTGTGAAAGGCGTTCTTTCATCAGCAAACGACTAGAACAAAACCAGAATGTTGTTTATTGAAGTTCTAAGGCTGTGGTAAAAGCTTTGGTTACCATGACCGACTAGCTGACTGGCTGCAATTCCAAGGGCCACTTATAAGCATTTTAAGGGAAGGCATTCAGTCAAAGTGAGGATTTGGGTGATGTATTGATGCCGAAAAGTACGGTTAAACAGGACAGGTTAAACAAGACGGCATGCAAATGTATACGAAAGTGTTGACAACCCAAGAAGCCAAGAAGACCTGGATAAGGTCACTTCAAGTTGCGTAGCACCAGATAGACCTAAAACACTGTCGACTCTAGCATGATGTAACCTGCCAGAAAACTATAGATATTCTGTCAAAACTCATTAAAACGGCCATCGAACTCTAAGCATACCATCAAGTTTTTAGAATGAAACTTTGTAAATAACTGTGAATGCATTCCAGAAGTTCTAAAGCATCACTGATAAATATCCGTCAGTTTTTTTAAATGATGCACAACTGTATACCGGCTTTCTACCAAACTTCTCGAACAATCAATAGTTGTTGCTGAATGGTTAAGGGACTGAAAGAGCAAACGAGTTTTCAAAACGGGATTATGTGAAACAACTGTGGTTAATTCTCTCGGCAGGGTGCTTAGCTTGACAGCCAACTGACTGACGGTACGGGTGACCGCAGACGTGCGAGTTTGTGTGTGTGTGTGTACAAATGTCACCCGCTACATTTCACGTTCACTTTCGTGTCCGCGGCTCACAAATAGCTGTTTCGCGTTCCCAAAAGCCGAAGTTCATTCCCCTAAATTACAATAGCGTGTACGGTGACAGCTGTAGAAGAACAGATGTGTGGCACATACAGATGTTGGTTGCCAGTCTCCGTGGTGGACCGAAAAGCAAGTGAGAAAAAACCCCACTTCCTTTTTTGTGGATGAGATCAGTAATAGATAAACACAGTGGAGGAGCAATGTGAATCGTTTTTTGAAGGAAGGAAAATGCTGTGTTGTGAAATGCGTCATCTTTGTTCATGGCATTATCCATTTGTCATCTTACGGTGGTACGCGAAACCTTGACTCAAGCGAACCAGGCGGGATTTCGACAGGACAGAGGCTGCGTCAACCGTGTCTCCGCACTCTGTCAAGTGTTAGAACCACGCCACATGTACATCTCAGTGTTCCTTGACTTCAAGGGTGCATTCATTTATGTTGACTGGCAGATGCTGCGAAACACACTTGTTCAACGGAGCATGCCCTAGAAGTTTATGAACATACTTCTGGGAGTGTGCGAGCGGATGGTGAGCTCTCCATAAGCTTCTCTACAAAAAGTGGTATCCGACGAGCATGCCCACTCTCTCCAGTCTTGTTTAACTTCATCAACGGATGAAAAATGAAGTGAACGCAGGAAGATTTTCAAGACCCCTGTGTTCAAACTGTCGCTGGTGAGCAACTTGTCAATCTGGAATGTGCAGACGACATCACCGTCATCCTCGAAGACCAATCTGAGACACAAGCCCTCCTAAATGACCACCGTCACACTAAGTCAGCATGCGCCTAGCCCCTTCAGTGTGCTTCATAACGTACAGCCTCTAACAATTCAAGGAGGTTGACCATTCAGTCGAGAGTGGTGTGGATACAAATATAAACCCGCAAAACCTCACAACAGAAACCAAAAGTTACCCAGTGGGATTGTGACGTTACCTGACCGGGAAGTCCTGACTGGCGGGTCAGTCGATCGTCACATCCAAGACAGTTACTGAGTCGTCGTTCGATGGGTCAGGCACACCAACCACACCGCTCAAGCGTGAACCCGTTCGCCTGTTCAAACATGAAAATTCAGATCCGTCCAACGTGCGTTGGTGGAGTAGTGGTGACTCTCTCGCCTCGCATATCAGATGTCCGGAGTCCAAACCCCGGCACGGCCATTGTATATGCACTGCTGATGAGCTCTAATAAAGGCAAAACCCGAGTCCAGTGCTCCCCTTTGATGTGGACCCACCAAAATCATCACGCCAGGACAGAAGGACGACCATTCAAACGAGAGTGGTGTGAATGTGAATCAGGGAGAACCATTGGAGTTTGTGGGTTTTTATGTAACCCGGTAGTTGTATTAGCTATGAAGGAAGTGAGTCTGATGAAGTTAGTGTATAAACATCAGAGGCCAGAATCACGCTTACTAATTTGCGTCACTTGTGGCTCCAAAAGAGCCTATTACTTGGTTTCAATGGTTGAGTGTACCAGGCTTCATTTAGGGCTACGCATGCCGAGGCACAGTATGGTGTCGTTCTCCATTCCTCCTTCAAAATGGAGCAAACCCCAATGTGGACAACGTATAACCTGGAAGAAGGCTGTGAAAAGGAGCACGAAGTGTTTGAGTGTTGTGGTTGTATGCCTTCTAGGATGGGATACGTATGATCACGCCCGCTTGACTGGAGACATTGCGAGAAATGGCGGCTGACTCATGTCATGTCAGTTCATGCTATCAGTTTCTTTCCAGATTGTATGATTGAGTCTTGGAGGTTCGGTCACCACAGAGTGCTTGTGAAAAGCCAGCGGCAATTCTTCTTCCTCACTCCTCTCCTCTTCTTCTTCTCTTCTTTAAAGCTCTAAATGTAGTTAAATGTAGTTTATGACTGTACGGCAGTGAAGCATATGCCTTAACACCGATGTTTCTGTCTCTGAAGAAGAGACTCATGTCAGTGGCATTCATGCTATCAGTTTCTTTCCAGATTGTATGATTGAGTCTTGGAGGTTCGGTCACCACAGAGTGCTTGTGAAAAGCCAGCGGCAATTCTTCTTCCTCACTCCTCTCCTCTTCTTCTTCTCTTCTTTAAAGCTCTAAATGTAGTTAAATGTAGTTTATGACTGTACGGCAGTGAAGCATATGCCTTAACACCGATGTTTCTGTCTCTGAAGAAGAAGAAGATGATGATGAGATGATGACGATAATGATGGTGGTGATAACGCATCAATTATGTGACGCTACCAACGTGCCTAGCACATTACAAATGCACGGTGCAGCCAAACGGTCACCAGGCCATTAATTGACCACTAAGGATTCATCTTCGCCGGCCGCGAGAAGTCTACTAACCACAGGTCATTTGGTCTTCCTGAGTCAGTAATTCACTTCCCTGGTAAATTCACCCGGTCCTCGGTAAAGAAATCTCGATTAAGACGAGTCAGCTTACATACACTAAAATTACTGACTACCAACTTCTCCGTACCTCTCGTACCCTGGCCACTAGATAGAGTTCCTAGTCCTCCAGGCTTGGCTTTTGGAACCATTGCGGCAAGTTTTTACCTGAAATTTCAGCTAACCAAGTAGCCGGAAGTTATGAACCGGTACCGGTTATTCGAGATTTTGATCCAAAATTTTTGGTTGAGGACCCTAATAATCATTCTATGGAGCTTTGGGCGCTATAGTTCTATGGTAGCCTACATGCAACTATGAAGTTGACAGACAAAAGTACCTTCATGCGACACGGCCGTCGTGTGCTGACATCGGCCAAAGGCATTTCATTTGCGGTGAGACGCCTTTATGTTTGTTGTTATCTATTATCCTTTGCCCTTGCAGACTTAGTAACCAGTCTTATATATATCCCAGCCATAGGAACTTCACTAAATTAATTATGAAATTTCAAAGCCACTGCCCACATCTACTGCTCCACGACGGCTTTTCAGGCTTATTTTTCCTGGTTTTAAAGCTGCTTTTACTGCGATAGTATTTAAGTGGATTCGCCAACAAGCTGCTGGGCGCACTTTATGCACTCAACGCCTGCGGCACTTCAGAAACTCGTAAAGAGGATCCAATTATAGTCTCTGAGTTTAGGCGCTAACTCTATCAAGACCCCACTGACTAAGAACTTCGATAAATCCTGCACCTACTGTGGCGCGTCATGCTGGTAATGGAGTAAGCTCAAGTCCGTCAGTTAACGCTTCATTTCTCAGCCAGATACATAAAAATAGCTGTCCGGCTCTCCAATTTCATAAAAGTCGCACCAGTGGAGATACTGAATGGTCCTTAATTATTCGTGTTTATTGATACAACCACGAATTGTAGCTCCGATTCACTGAAAAACACCATCTATCGAGAATAGACCACTCTCATGTTCAACATGAGGACCTCGGATTCGGTCATAATAGTAGGAAACTGCAGTGCACGGGTAGGACTCCTAAGTTCATCAGGAGTATTCTTCGATGTTGAGGTTAGTCTCAGCATAAAGCGTAGTGATGACGGTGAATATCTTTTGCGTCTTTGTTCTCAAGAGACACTTCTTGAAACACAGTGATCGCCGGTGTGCTTTCTGACGTTCTCTATTACCCCCTGGAATCAAACTAACCGCATCGCCATTGGCTAGTGTTGGCGCGCTTCAATCTTTCAGTGCCAGCCGTTGTGGAATACACAAGTCGGTTCAGATCACGCCCTCGTCCGGTGCACTTTTTATTAAACATTCTCGATAAACCTCAGAAACAAGCTCTATTATTAGCAGCAGGAAACAGTGGTGAACTAAACGTTGGAAACATGCTGTAACCTACTATTCAATGTACAGCAGCCAGCCTCCCTCAAGGACATTGACCAAAATTGGGATGAGACGACCATGGCTAAACTTAACGCCTGGAATTCTGCTTGTGATGTTTCTGAGCGTGCACGCGGAAGCCGCTGGATGTCAGAATGATCAGTTATCGATGAAGAGTCCTTGTTTTGTAGCACAATTCAGCCAGATTAGAAGGCAGCTCAAAAACGCAACCTGCTTTTGGACTGACGGCTTTGGTGGGACCAGAGTTTAAAAAACAAAAAAACAGTGCGGCTGAGGATGCACGGAAGATATTCCAGAAAAACAGAACACGTCCTCCGTGGGTAAGTTGATCAAATATATATA
>NW_008751747.1:914806-953724 GCF_000715545.1 Opisthorchis viverrini
CTGCTCAGGTCTTTCGTTCAACCCGATCATTTTGAGCGTCGGCCTGAGAATTTAGGTTGCCTTCCAGTTAACGGAGCGCCGTCGGGTTTCTGGACAAGATGAGCTTTCTTCAGTGCTTTGACAAGCTTGTCCAGAGAATCAGAGACCAATTTTGTTCAAAATGGTACCCATGTGGGGGTGTAAGTGTGTCGAAGTATGCGAGTACCCCCGCATTTGATTGGAGGTGAAGGTTATTGCGGAAATTATGGAATCGCTTTGCAGTGGTTCCAGTCAATGAAATTCTAGGCAAGTTCAATAGAACGTGTGAGAATATTCATTTTCGGAAACTATGCTTTCCCACTGACGCGCATGCTGTGGTTACCTTGCCCGGCTGCCACTCGTCGTTATGTGGTGGACTTAGGTCGAGTGAGTTTGGTGAAAGAGGCTTCGATCAACACCGCCGATGACGCCTCGATTTAACAGGATGTTCAGTTTTGTATAATTTAATGCTGGTCAAAGACGGAGTTATCACATCCTTGTTCGTCTTTCTAAGGGACGAAGGGCTGCTTCAAACCAAGTCCTTAGTCTACCCTTCTCACTTGTTACAAAGGCTTTTGTGACATTTAACCACCAGTATGTATTATCGGAGTTTTGCACTCAGTGATGGTGATAATGCTGTTAATGATAATGGTGATGATATACCAATAACTCCCTCCCATTCAACGCAGTTTTCTCTCAGTGTGGTGTACCCTAACTTGATTTGTTTCACCGTAATACCCTCATTCGCATTTCAAATTGTTTTTTAAGGGAGAACCAAGTGAATCCCATCTAAACTTTTCGTTTATATTATTCTCCTTCAACTGAATGTACTGCACAAAGGCCACTTCAAGGTTCAGTTTGTACAATATGCCAGGGTCACCTTACATTTTATAGGCGTATTACACTACACATAAGGTTACTGAAAACATTTCAAAGGTCCATGACCAGTTTGTTTCTTCTTCTGGTTCATCAGGTAGGCGCAGTTCCCGAGTTTCCATCAACCTTACGGTCTACTTGAATCCTAACTGCAATAAATTAGCGAAACACACTCATTTACGAATCAGTTTGATTTTCACGAGAGGTTCACTTGGGTCCCGATGGAATCACTCTTTTATGGTGTTTTCCTTCATTGTCTTTATACCCACTGCTACTCCTTTCCGTAATATTAGTCACGATAGCTGCCGTTTGACCTTTTATACGCTAACTGGCTACTTCCTTCAGCTTTTATTGTTGAATTTCTTCTTCTCATCAGGTAGGCGCAGTTCCCGAGTTTCCATCAACCTTACGGTCTACTTGAATCCTAACTGCAATAAATTAGCGAAACACACTCATTTACGAATCAGTTTGATTTTCACGAGAGGTTCACTTGGGTCCCGATGGAATCACTCTTTTATGGTGTTTTCCTTCATTGTCTTTATACCCACTGCTACTCCTTTCCGTAATATTAGTCACGATAGCTGCCGTTTGACCTTTTATACGCTAACTGGCTACTTCCTTCAGCTTTTATTGTTGAATTTGTATTTGAGATGAAGAGGTTTCAGATTTGGATGACTTCGAATGAGTCCGTCAGATCTTCGTTTTGTTTTCTGGCTCGTTTCGACATTTTGAGCCATTGGAATCCGTTACTCTCCTAAGGATATATTTCACTGAAGCATTTTTCCGTCATCCGATTTCACAATGGAACGTCAGAATAAAACGAATCGCCCATCTGTAACACTTTTTCTTTGATGGTGCATGGGAGCTGGTATACTGTTATTTGGCCCAGTCGAGATGCCGGGGTTTGTTTCGAATCACAGGTCTTCTGGTTAGTAAGGTCGCTCTCTAACCACTGGACTATCTCAGGCTCATCAATAGGCTATAAAATCAGTTGAATTATCCGTTTTCTTCAGGTGGTCTTCCCACTGGACCAACACGGCTTTGATTTTGTCCTACTGATAAATTGCTAGATGGAGTCAGGGGCTGTCAAATTTGGTTCACGTTGCTGATTAGATCATTTGGTTGCTACTGTTCGGCATATTGCTATCGGGAAAGCCTAGTGATAGCGCTTACAGTTTAGCGTTAGAAGAGTTTAAAATATTAACTTTGAAGATCAAAAGCCTTTCATAACTCCGCAAACGCAGGTCGTTTCTCTTCCGCTTGAACCTTTTGGGTACTTATCCATTTTCCGATGGCATTACATCAGGATGATCTGAAAGGGAATGACTTAGTTCTTTAACCGTATAGAGAGCACTTTGATGGTTTCACCAAGGCATTCACCTACACTGATTCCTTGTCGAAAAGCCTAAACCTGTGTTTTGAATGAGCTGATCAAATCCATCGGTGAATCCGTCACATTCTGATGACTCGTGGAAAAAGGGGAATAAGGAGCAGTGTATCCAATTTCGCATCGCGAAGACGCATTGCAAGTCTATTTTGACTAGAGCTATTAATGACGCAGGCCAAACTTCTTGCCATATATTAGCTCAGAAAAGTCGACGATTATTATGGGGCGCGCAAAGCTGCGTCTATAAACGGAAAGCTAGCCATATACTCGGGACAAGTGCTGAAAAATTCGAAAATTGTTGGAGGAAGCAGTAGGTGCAAATTCATCTCTAATTGTGTAGCCAGTGCCGAGAAAAAAATTCAACATCGTTAAGTGGGGACAACTTGAAATCTCTCTAGACTGTCTCCCTGATATATAGTTATACTTCTTTAAGGATCATACGGTAGTTTGGCGAAATCTCGCAAGTACGCGTTTGATTCTAGAGTGTTTGCCACAGACAATTTGCACAGACAATGCAAATCAATATGAAGAGGTTTTTTATGCTTAACAAAAGTCTGTGGATGGATCGAGCCATAATGGGTTGGGACACGTTTAGCCACACTTTGTGTGCAATTTTCAAAGTGGTTTCCTTGAAAAAGTTAAAGAAAAGACAGTGTGCATTTGTGTGTTGTATAATCGAATTTCTAACTGGCAAAACCTAAAATTTCAATATAAATTTGAACAGAAAAATATGTCTGGGAGGATGCTATGATCGTTTTTTAGAACAGAAATATTTCTTGCCCAGTTCACTGCACTCATTCCAAGTAGATGCTCGTTATCAGTTCAGAGGAATAGTTTAACCGTATGAAGCGATCTATCTATTAGGCACCATAAGGGTAGTCTTGCTATTAACTGTTAAGTGAAGTTAACGTTTTTCACCAAAAAACAGTGAAAAACTTTGAGCTTCAAACTTCAAACAAAACTCATAAGGTTGCTGAATACTGTTCGACAGTTCACCATCGGTTACGCCTTTTCAGGGCTGGCTCATCATGCAGACACATTCCTCGAATATTTGTTTTACTCGAACCCAAACTGCCAGACATTACTGAAATACACTTATGTGCATGCAAATTCGGTTTTTTACTTGGGACGCAAATGAACCCCAGCTGAATCTCTCATGATATTCTTCCTAAGTCAGGCCAAATCAGGTTCCAGTTGACATGATGTTCGACTCCTTGCATTGTCTAGACTCGACACGCTACTCATAAGAAGTTTGTCATTGAGTTCCAGGTGAATCTTGAAGCTTCTTATCGTTAACCTGTTGAAAGTGAGATCAATCTACGTACAGGAACGCAATCTACGTAGCCTGAGTTGGACGAACTATTGACAAGTTTGTTGTCAACCCCTAGATGGTACATTCAGTAGACAGATATCATGAGTCACAGATTCAGTTAGAATTTAGTTGAGTCTCTTGGGTAAGACCGAATTCGTTTTCAAAATAATGTATTCCGTGAACGTCGCGTGATGTCTCAACGGTGCAATTTTTGACCGAGATCAAGTAGTGAATCATGGTTGCGCCAGCTGAGCAATTGTGTTAAAAATAGCAGATATCTGGTGGCCTCATATGACGCCCTTCGAGATTCCGTACCACATACCACAACTTATGGTTATCGATCCACCAGGCGCACCTAGCGTGTGACCAGTTTTTTAAGGATAGCCGTTATTTTTCCGACTGAAGGGTCATTTGGAACATTATTTTCACCAAATCGGCACGCACCGCTTATAATTATCCACTCAAATATTTCTATCATCGGTCAACTCTTGACTCCAACACAAAGTTCAAACTTTCAGGTACAAACGATTGCATGCTATGATCCAACTGTGTTCTGATTTTACTCATTCCAAGATCAGATCGTGAGTAACTTTATCCATTTCACCCGCATAGTTTGAAGTCTTTGAACTTCTTTGTTTTGAGGTTACTTGCCTTTGCGTCCTGTCGGTGAATATAAGTGCAAAATTCCAAGCCCCTTTAAACTTTGTTACAAAACTCTTGTGAACTGTCTGCTATAAGAACTGCGTTCACAACCCGTCGTCAATATACACGTTCTGCAGAAGCCGTAGAAGTTTACCGGTGACTAGATTGATGTCCGAGTTCCCATAGGGTTTTTACTAAATAATCCTTCCAAAAAGCAACATGACTCAGAACTGATGAACCACTGTCTCCTTCTTGCTGACAAATTACTTCACATAGACATCAAAAATATGTGCGAGACGTAGCCGAGTAGTGATCAGTAGCCACATATTGGTCCGCCACTGTGGGCTCACTTAATGCATGAGCCGATTGACTCGGCAACCCTCCGGGATAGTTTATGAAGACAAACTAAGCGGTTTTACTATTGGATTGGCACTGTATGTGACCATTTCAATATTTACTTAACAGCTTGACATATTCCTAAAAAAGCATGAGCATTGTTCATATTGGTCTACTTAGTATCTTCTAACCGCTTCAAAGAAATTATGCTATTTTGATTGATTGAGACCACTCAGGGTGTAAAACTTCTTTGGCACGATATTTACACTTTTACACAAACGAACAATATGGCAGTTGTGCAGACAGTCAATCGTGGAAAGCTATACACATATTTTATGGTCTTAAGCTGCCTGAGGCTTTAATACGAAACAAATTGATTATCGTCTCAGAAACCACTGGGTAAAATAATGACAGACTGACCACTAAATAATCCACTCTAGACACATCTAATTTATCTTTTTCCTGAGTAATTATTTTGGAAAGACTTTTCTTTAATTCTCATTCCCACGTCGTTATAAAAATTAATTCAACTTGAACTACTTTCTGGCGCCAGTATGAAAACCGTTTCATGTGGCGCCAAGCTTATTGGGATGTCGATCGTTGAAATTTTAGGATAGTGCTGGATACTCAAATAAATTCCAAACAAAAGCTATACATAGTGATTTGGTGGAGTTTCCTTATGATTGCTATCCGACTGTTTCAGCGACTTCCGTTATCTTAGGCCAAAGAAATTCTTCACGAATAGAAGCCTTCATCCATTGACAAGGCTGATTTTTATTTTCGAACTCATTTGACAAGCCTATTTGCCTTGGAACACTATGGGTTCTTTCAATCAACGTAGACAACCGGTTCCTCAGGCGCCAGAATATGCTGTGT
This sequence comes from Opisthorchis viverrini, assembly GCF_000715545.1. Classification (NCBI taxonomy): domain Eukaryota; kingdom Metazoa; phylum Platyhelminthes; class Trematoda; order Opisthorchiida; family Opisthorchiidae; genus Opisthorchis; species Opisthorchis viverrini. The sequence goes on from NW_008751747.1 coordinate 920,254, forward strand.
ACAGCTTGGATATCTTCTGCGCTAAATCTACAGATTTTAAGACCTTACCGCTGAAGTCCTCATGTTAGGAATTCTGAGTTCTTCTTGTGCTAACATGGATCTAGACAACTGATACTTCCTTGACATACTAACAAGCGAGAAATGATGTCGCACAGAGATGCAGTTGTTATCTGGCTAACGAGCTACGCGGTTTGAAATCTGCCTAACACACTGTATTTATGTCGTGATATCGCATTTGTTGTTTTATTTATCTGCTTAGAAATAGCAGGGCTCAAACCTGTTGAATTTGGGTTGACTGTTGATGTAAAATGGGGTTCTATCAGCCCGAAGCCCATGAGTCCGGCAATACAGAAACTGCGATATGCGACTCCACAAGCCACCTGCTTAGCATAATCTTGGTCAAACTATTTTTCTTAGCCAGTCACGACCTGACTGGTCTACTTAACCCAATGACGATTGCTATAAATCTAGTCACACTGCCTGGACAATGCAATAATGCTGTGTGCGTTACCCACAAGGCCGTTTTCAGGGTGCGATTCGTCTCTTCAGAATAACTCCGTTCGCAAAACTCGATATATGGTGTACTACATACTTAGGGAACTGGCTGTTTTGCAACAGGCTCAGGAAAAATTGTCCTTACGAGATGTGCTTACTTGCGTATCAATTTGGTTTGGATATTCCGTTTATGATGATCTTCAACTGAATATTCCCTCATATTTAAGGCGGAAAGCCCAATTTTACCGAAAAAGTTCTAGCCAATAGCTGAATCCCCCAACATCGAAAAGTTTGTGTTTTGGTCTCGTCTTACGACAGTCAAGATTGCCGTTACATTTTCCAAGACTTCCATCCGACCAGTTGCTTAGGAGTAAGTAATTAATGTGCCCCAAATCGTGGCCTGAAATCGTGGTTCTTTTTTAGCACGCACGCTGTTAGGTTCGACTATTCATCAGTTTACACCTCCCTAAAGCCTATAAAATTAGACTGTTTTCAAAGAAATCTAGTTCATTGAGTTCACTTTGGAGCCTCAGTCTCTCTATGGAAAATACTATTTTTTGGGGGATTGGTGTAGTGTCCAAGGTGAAAATTTCCCCAACAAACCCAAACTACCTTGAAGCAAACTTGTGCCTACTGTTGGTCGTAATGTCTACGTGCTTTCATATGAGCAGCAACAGGAGATATATCTTCCGGGGAAGGCTTCCCGTTCTTTCGGCCTTTTTCATGGAATCTCTTCACAAATTATTCTCAAAGCAGGTTCCAGTCAAAACAGGATTCGTACACATAAATAGACTGAGTTATCACTTCAGTGGATTTAGATAGGCGTCACATGCAGTATAACTGATGGGCTTTATTCATTTACTTTCTTCCAGCCTTCTAATGTTTCCGTGTTCATCCCAGACAGTGTATAATAACAGTTACAATTACCACTACCCCGCAGCTCACCAAAATCAAAACTTCATAATAAATTCACCGAATATGAACAGACTTAGGCTCAGCGTCTAAACGCTATTCTGTATATTCCTAGGACAAGCGTACTGTTTTTCCATTGGCCCGTCCTTTAGCGACACTGATTCCCTGTGATGCGATTGGTTAACGGAATCCAGAAATGAAGTGTTTGAAAAGCCGTGGTCTTATGTCAATACGGTTTTCTGTGGAGACTTGGGATTGTGTTATCTCCGTCACATTCCATTTTAATGAGTGGTTATTGGATTTCTTACCTCCTGCTCATTGTTATCGCCAGTTTTTCCGATGCTCAGGATCCAGAGTTGATCAAACAACTCACTCATGGGGGTAAAGTGCGAGGTCAAAGGAAACTGGTACAAGTCGATGGTAAGCAAATCAGCATCAACGTCTTTCATGGAATACCGTTTGCTCAGCCGCCGGTTGGTGTGAGACGGTTTGCTCCACCACAAAAGCATCCAGGGTGGTCAGGGATACGCAATGCAACTCGCTTACCACCAGCTTGTTGGCAGTACATCCTGGAAGGGTTCGATAAAAATAATCCGGCTGCCCGGATGTGGTTGAACAACACGGAAATGAGTGAGGACTGCTTGTATTTGAACATTTGGACGCCATCATATGCAAGTCCGACGAATCTTTTGCCAGTCATGGTTTGGATTTATGGAGGGGGGTATACAAGTGGCACCTCCACATTGGATGTTTACGATGCTTCTGTGCTGGTGGCCAAACATAAGGTCATTGTCTTGAGCATGCAATACCGTGTCGGTGCGCTTGGATTTCTCCGACTGGACCCTGACTCAGGCGCTGCCAACCCATTACCGAATGGTGTACCGAATGCAAACTCAGTAGCCCGGGGGAATCAAGGCCTACTGGATCAGCAATTAGCACTTGAATGGATGCATGAGAACATAGCGGAATTCGGGGGAAATCCGAAGCACGTTACGGTTTTCGGCGAATCCTCAGGGGCTGTGAGTGCGTCGATTCAGTGGTTGTCTCCGTTAGCACAACGCTATTTTCAACGGGTTATTCTGCAGTCAGGAAGTGTCTATGCAAGGTGGGCTTTGGACAGTTTGGGGGAAGCACATATGCGTGGTCAACAAGTGAGTGTTTTCTGAACTTGTAAATTTCCGCAGGATATCAAGAAAACTTTACGTTATTCTTGTGGTGTAGCGTTGCTTATACATGTATACATATATATTCCTGAAACTTGAAAACCATTCGACCACACCATTTCCGCATCACTGTTTCGGTGAACTAAAAGCTTCATTTGTTGGTAGCTCAGATTTCACATACATGGCTGATATTCCAGTCGTCAAATTACCGAGCTCAGATAACAGGGTATTAGTCATCGCTGAAGTTTAGGCCCTTGATTTTATCTTACAATAAAACCGGGTGTGGAGAATCAATAATACCGCCTGAAGCTATAAGGGGGGCAACAAATCTCGGTTTGCATCAGAAATTCATTTTAAACCATTACAAGACCATCATTTCTTGCACTCCCGTTGTTCGCTAAGCTGTGTGGCTGCGCTGGCTAATTTTAAAAAAAATTCTATATTTAAATGAAGCCCCAGTAGTATTTTGTCAGAGGGAATTTCAGTAGTTGGTTTTTCTTGATCAGTTAAGTTCTGTTGGTCTGTGAGACCGTATGATCAGTGACACACCATTTCACTTGAGCCTATCGTCTTGAGGGTCATCACCACAGATTACTGCGTCTAGGAACGGCATGCCGGCCCACATAACTGATTAGCGTTCTTGATACTATCTCGCTAAATTGAAGGAATCCAGCATTGGTCGTTCTAGATAAAAAAAATGATTTTAAGAGATCGTCAGTTACATATCCAGGGGTTCAAAAACTGGAGGCTTCACAAGAAAATGTTAGCATACCACTGTCCCTATCTCTGAAAGCACAAGGTTCAAAGGCATCGCGATCAAAATGTCTGCCGGTAGAAGTGAGACCGCTTCGGAAGTCATCGCGAGATTTTCGCAACGGATTATTGAAATCCCATTTGTATAATAGTATTTTATCATTTCAGTAAATGATGACAATAATAATCGTCCAGCTGGAACACCCAGCTGGAGGCCCGTGAAAAACGACGGCTGAGATAATTCCAGATTTCTCAAGCATATACAGGAGCAGCCGAGAGGCATAGGCTTGGTTCGAGTTGCAGATATTCTTGTCAGTAAACTAACGATTTAACTACAGACTTATCCGGAGCTAGTATACCTCTACGAATAGTATACCAACAGAGTGAAACTTACATCTGAGTTGCAATCAGTCGAGGAGCTATTAAACTTTCCTTATACTGTCAACAAACTCATCGTCCCCTGAACAACGTTCATCTGAACTCTATACAACCGTGGCTGAACTCGAGGAGTTCCTAGTGGCAAATTTGTGACACTGTCCAGAAAAATGGGAGTTTTTTTTTCATAGTTGGATAAATCAACTGTCCCACTGATCCGATCGGTCACAGGTTAGACAGTTGTTCTCGCACAAATTTTCCCATATGTAAGGATTGAATGCATCGCGATCATTCATGCAGTTGGGTATCTGTTGGTTAGCGGATTCTGCACAAAAACAACCTCTTGCACCATTAAATTGCGATTTGATGAGCGCTTTCTACAGTGGATGCAGTCGAGTTTGCGGAACACAAGACGATAATGACCTGTTTCCGTGGGCCAACAGCCAGTAGACTGAACTGGAGATATGGCCTAAGAGGTAATCGAGATACCGGTTAGCTTACTGTGCCGTACTTAACTAAGGGTTTTCACAACACAACAAGGCTTATTCGATACACATTAGGGCCACGCATATACTAGAGTACAACAGTGAACATCTACAGGAAATGTCTTGTAGGCTGAAGACTTTGGCCCAAGAAGCGAGAGCAGTAGAGCCTCGCGGTTTGAAGTTTCGTGTGCGATTGCAGAGCAATTACTATGTGAGAACTCTTGCCTAATCAAATAGACATAAGAGGGGTTCTTAAGAGGATTAGTCGTCGTGTTTAACCGACTCGTGAACCAAATGATTTTGAGTTCAGAATGCTACCTTGTCACCTGTGCTCTGTTTCACAGAAACCCTCATACCAACTGGCCTTTGTGCATTGGTGGACGGGCGACAAAATCTGCCCCATCAAAAGAATTTGCGACGGTTTGAGGTGCGAGCTTTGTATAGAAATAAGCAGTGGCGAGTTGTCAGGATCTCATCAGAATTTTTGCCGTTGTTTTTATTCTCAGAGTTCTCAGAATTCTTCGCTATCCCCTTTATGAGAAGTAGGTAGAAACTTTTCAGTGAACGTAATTGCTGGGCCGTTTAAAGAACCATGGACAAAAACTTCTGTTCTGATCGAAGGAGCTGAGAGTCTCGAAATGTCATTTGCAAATCTTCTGCCTTCGGCGAAGCACTAACAATCTTCATTAGAAAGGTTCCATCTAAAACTTTAAAAAAATCCCTGTCGTCGTTGTCCATCTTCTTCTGTCATTTTGAAAATAACTGTCATCGATCGATCTGATTATGTCAGCTAACCTAATTTATATTCGAGACATATGTATATATATATATATATGTGAGACATATTCTGGTATTCTGTAGTGAGAAATTTTGCTTAGGGCATGCTGTCGTAAGAAGCTGAGGGTTGTGGAGTACGACGAAACTGGCGGTTTGACCGTCACCTTGTCATCTCGATATCGCTATATATATAATATGTGAGACATATTCTGGTATTCTGTAGTGAGAAATTTTGCTTAGGGCATGCTGTCGTAAGAAGCTGAGGGTTGTGGAGTACGACGAAACTGGCGGTTTGACCGTCACCTTGTCATCTCGATATCGCATCGGATGGTCTTCTACTTATGTGTTCTAAACACACCCATCCCCAGTTTCTTCGTCAACTGCCCCTAAATCGTGCTATGCGGTGATGAAAGTTAATTGAACTTTTGTTCGGCTAAGGTGAAATTCATCCAAAAACTACACACTGTTCCAGTTGACTTCAGTAAGGCATTCCGTCGTACAGTAAGCAAAGAAATCGCTAGCATCGATAAATCGGCCTACTGAATCAGCGTAAACGGACAACATTCTAAGATCGCCTCGCCGAATAATGAACAGATCTTCAATAGTATGTCACCAATTAGCTCAAGTCACTGAAGAATATGGATATAGTAGAATATAAGAAGGAATGAAACAAAATCAAGTTAGACCACAAGACCAGAACGATCAAGGTGAACTAGCTTCAAATTATTGCGTGCAAATCAAGAGTTGCCACTTCAACAAATGCGCAGTTGGCCGTGCATAAAGAGATTGTCTAGAAGGCTTGACCACTGACCATGAGTTCAAAGTGACATGCAGGATAGCAAATCATCTGCGATTGAATACTGTGGGTTCTTCTTCTTAGGGAGGAATATGGATACAAGGAGTTCACTTAACACCATGTCTCCGTGGAGAGAATATATGGCTCCTTGCATTTCCTGACGTAATATTAGGCTTTGGTGTACCCGTAGTCATAGTATCTGGTCGTTTTTGAAACATTATCCTAACAACCTCCTGACGCGATAGAATAAAGGTCGCCTTGAAAAATCCATTCGAATATCTGAAGCACCTATTGTAAAGGTTGAAAAATATGCACTCGTAAGTTCGCTTTGAATTTCACAGTTCAGATGACATAATTATGGTAAACGTAGGCCTCCCCGATAAACCGATGCATTGAGCTGGATGGAATTTATGCACCACCAAGATAGGAGCAACATCTCAACACGGAACACCAAATATCTGGTTTCCAAACAAAGAAACGAAGAACGATTTGGAGTCAGATCATTAAAGGTCATCGGGCAGAACTCGCAAGGGTCAAGACCAAAGGTCACTCCGGCATCGACCAGAGTACGAGCGCAGGGGATGCCGAGCTCAGGGGTCAAGGGGGCACCGACGAACTAGAACACAGGATAACCGAGCAAATAGTAGAACCGCCCGACCGAACACATGCAACACTACATAACGCACAACCTCCAACTCATCGCTACTCACCACTACTCTCCTTAACCACGCACTGGTGATATCACCTCGATCGGTGATGAAACGCTCGCAATCGAAATTGGCCAGCTCAGCGAACAAATCAACGGCCATCTACGCTACCTGAACTGCAAGCGTTTTCTCTATAGTCCTCCAAAATCAACAAACCAAACGTGACAGTGGTATGAAAACTTACGCCGAAATTTTTTTCAACGAAGCACACTATTAATAAGGCCTTCAAGAGCCCTTCACCGGTTTGAACCTTCCTGAGATTCATCAGATGGATGCACCTTATGAGTGTCTGCCAACATTATGGCTTCCTGGAAGACCAAAAAGTACGCAGTTAGAGGAGACTTGAATGAATTCCAGATGAACCTCTCGTTTATGATGTCGCTCAGCTGAATGTGTCACCCTGTAATCAGACCAAGCGAAACATGGCACAGCCTTTGTGCAGCACATATAGGTTAAAAGTGTCATAAACCGGGGATTCAGTTGCGTCTCCCAATGACCCCGGCTGAATCTGAAAGACTTCATTTCGCTAGTCAGGAGCAGTTTTCCATCGTGTGAGAACTGTATCCCACTAGTTAAGAAGCAGTTAGTGCAAACTTTGGCGCATCAACTTCAACGATTGCTCTGTATCTAAATGGTGGTAGGGGGAGATCCGCTCCTTGCCAATAGAAATTGCGTCCTGTTTGTGAAGCCAGTCAATCAAGAAAAGCCGAGAAACGCTTTACACCTGTTTCATCCTAGATGGGAATCCTCACCAATGCGTATCTGACGAAACTCAAAGGGAGGGAGTCGCACCCGAAAAGCTGTCATCATGTTCAAGATTATTCACACGGGATTCGGTACAGATGTAATGAAATGTGTTTGGGTTGATCAGCAGTGAAATAAGGTAACACCCGCAGTAACCAAAACGTTGAGCTGTAGAAGACTTCCATTATCATCGTGTTTTCCCACAATATCCCACTTTGATATTTGTTAGCATGCTTCATAGCCATTCGTTCTTGAAATAGGTGATACAACCTCTTGTCGCCGTGTCTTTTCTTCACTAGTGAAGGACGTCGAGGTGTCGCCAGATTAACCATTCCTGTTTGTATACAAAAGGTGATAACTGGGTGGCACGTCAGCTCGGTTTACTGCGTGTATCCTAAGACAGGATGGTCGTTTATGATTCACCATTATCCCGATGTCAAGTTTGGTGTATCTATCATATCGTTATCGGCATATTAGCTTTTGAACAACAAATAATGATCCCCAAACCGTCCTGATATTTTATTTCAACTGTAAACATGTTTACCTGTCAAAACTTGTGTAAAACGGGCGCTGATGGACTGATGGTAACAAGTGTGCATGGCATCTCACATAGGTGGAATTCAAAACCCAGCTAGGCCAAAAATGAAAGCTTCTCATGAGCTTCAAAAGACCAAAACCTTTACGGGTGCCTGTCCTGCTTGGAGTGAACCAAACAGAACATCTGCCTAGTTGCAAGAGGACCGTTCAAACAAGAAAGGTGTGAACGCATAGTATTTCTTTTACTATACTTAACCAGTAACGGTCTACGGTTCGAGCGATCAATAATCAATCTGCTTTTATTGTATTGTATAGCAAAGCTGACTCGTAGCGCTTCAGGAGGAAACCAATTATTTCTTGGAAATGTCACACCTTACTCCAAATGAACTTTTTCCTGCTAGATTACTGTTAGGACAGCCGTTTGTCCCGTCTTTATTGAGTATTCTATGGTTTGCTTTCTGATGTGCCCACTCCACATTAAAAGGGTGTTTTTGACGATTGACGAACTAACCAGTTTCGAGCTATTAGACACAAAAGGACCAATACCATTTGCACAGCCGTTTCAAAAGTGAACATTCCAAAGCCTCACGTTGAACCTTCTTGAAAGTTTTTCGAATATTTAATAATAACTGACAAACAATGCAAGGTAGTTCTGCAGTTTCCGTACAAACTTTCAGGTCCTGTCAGTTACAGCGACGCCGCTTTGCGGCCTCATCTGACATCGCTCAACTGTTTCATCAGTAGTATACACCGTTACACTAGTATGCGCCAATTTTATCCCTTGGGTGGGTCGGAAAACTTGTTCATTACCCAATGTTACCGGAACATAAGTTAAAAGAAATTCGATTGCCAAATGCTCTAGGTTTATTTTTAGTGCCGCGGAAAATCGTAGCTCTTTCTACCGACGTTCTCTACAGTATTCGATTGTTTGGTGACGGCGAACACTACCCGAAGAACTCTTTGAAGTAGACTGTTCCTAAGAAGTGCCAAGCTAGGAGGTCCGATCGGAGGCCTATGTTCACATCTGTGTCAAGAATGGACACCAATGTGATACACCACCCTAAACGTCTTTCTTATCGTAGCATTTCCAGTCCATTCTTTTCTCACAACACACCATCCCGCACAACGTTTGTCTCTATTCACACCAGCTCACAGCATATTATAACGGTTTGGACATTGTTTACTCGACTTATCTTCTTGTAGAGTACTCTGGTTTCCTCCATCTTCACTGCCCTTACCTCGTATGTGGCCTTTGTAACTGCTTAGTAGGTCCACTCATCTTTATTTGCCCAACTGGAATGCACTACCTCTGGTACTACTGTGCAAGCTCCGATGCACATAGACTATATCCATGTATATATATTTCAAATTGGGTGTTCCCTTCACCCTAGACTGTTTAAAATAATTCGACAACCCCCGACCAGGTTCGCAGTCCTCGAGTTTCTACAACCTCCCACTTAGGGTGTTCTTCTTCAGTTCACTGTGCTACACAATACCGCCTCATTCTCCAGTTCGTGAGATACGCCAGTATCGCAATACATTTTATGGACGTAACACATTGCCCTTAAAGTTGATGGAGAAAAATAGAATAAATGTTAGATTGAGCTGGAATTCACTTTTCGGTCTCCTGTGAAAAATGAATATTATTAGTGTATATAAGTGTATATGAGTGTGTTCCGATAGTCCCTGTTTAACTATAGTTGCGGAGGGACTTCAATATCACTGGACTGGTAATTGTCACTAACACGAAGTGCAAATCTAAAGCACTTCAGATGAGTAGAAAGTAAGGGGCTAAAAGCGTGTAAGCTTTCTTGGAGGGCCACGACTGGGAGAATGGCACCCTATTTATAAAATACAGATAAGGAGACTAAGCAGAGCAATCATGAGTTAGGTGAATAAGCGGACAAGGGGGAGTTTGGAAATGTGTATCAAAGCGGCCAGTGTAGCTTGATGTTCATCCACTGGTGGATTTTCAAGACTTGTATAAAAGTAGATAAGTGGATGAGCGAACTTTTGTGATGCTTTTTTCAGCGGTAGACGGAAAAATCCATCTGTAGTGTCACGGTTCAAAATGACACATCAGACAGGCTATATGTCTTCGTTCTCCTGGTCTGTAAACGCTCAACAAAGCTTCAGTTGACAGGTGATTAAATACGTAACCCGCGATTCAACCTTTTTCTTTACCACATATGAAGTCAAAATGAGTAGAATATTCGTTTCTAGGTGAGGAGATGAAAGATGTCTGTGATTTGCTGACGTTCGGTTTATTTGTTGCACCAAATATGTTCACATACGAATTTATTCTAGTCTGGAAAGCACGGTCCAGCATAAAATTGGATCCTGTTTGTCCTCCCTGATAATCAAATATATGTACCCTCCTCTGCCTTTCCTGTTCGGTCGTTCCAGGTTTCCTGATATATTGGTTACATACCATAAGTGAGGTAAAATTCGCCTGATAAAGCCTCTTCAGAGTAGCTGCAATGCCTTAACTAATTTTCAACTTTAGTTTATCCAAACCCGTTTTGATTTGGTTCTCAACTGTACAACAAAGAAGTCAAGAAAATTATCCAAAAATTTAGCAAATGGAATATTGTCTAGAACTGGTGGAAAATCTCCTGACATGCATCAATTTTCCAGTTGAATGAAGCTAAACTTTGAACTTATTGAGTAGGCTGACCAAAGCGACAACAAACAACAACTTTGAGCAATAAAATAGATTTCAGTAGTTACGCCTGCTGGTTTCTAAGGTTAGTACACATTGTACACTAGTTTCCAGTTCCGGAGTCAATCCGAAACCTGAATTTAGTGGCATTTTTTAGTGAAAAAGGCTGACTTTGTACAAAACGTTACACAACGACAGGTGAATCCGGGAGAATCCTTTTGTCCCGCAAACGTTTTAATGGAATGGGATCTTTTGCCTTGTTGTAACTCTCGAGCTACGAATTGCAAGCAGGAAAATGAGACTCAAGGGTCTCTATAAAACGCCAAGTTGTCAATTTTCTTCCAACATATTCATCATCGTCCAGCCTGTCTCGTGGTTTCATTGTAACGGAACATCGAGAAAACCTGTGTGGTTCGGACTGAGCATAATAGTACAATCCAGCTACTGAATGAGAGGGTAACTAGTTTCACCAAATCTGCATACACGCTGTTTCAAAAACAGCTTAAACCCCATATGCTGTGGAAGCCCGGAAACTCAAAGAAGGTAAAGACCATGGTGAGCTTCTCGCAGATTTTGAGCAATCGTTTCTTACTAAGCGTATAAAATCAAGAAACTTGTGACATTTCAATAACTGCCATTCATTTGATCCTTGTTGACCCTATGAAAAAAACCATCCTTCCGTTCATAAGAACTTGACTGGAACAAAGTCGGTCTGAATGCGACAATTTTCAAAGCCTTGCCGTTCAAATGAACGGTAGATGCAACACAACCAAGGATCTACTTCGCTAGTACCGTCCTGCAAAAAGCAAGCCAAAAAAAGTGTACAGTACTAGTCTACTATTTTTTCATGCGTTCCGCAAGCTACCTGGACTATAAAGTTTGGCATCTATCTGCGAGGACTGCACTAAGTTTTGCTCCTTGCACTAAGACCGGAGAACCTAAGTGTGCAGTCGGTACCATTAGAGGTGAATCTGTACAAACGATGAAGAGAGATTGGATCAGTCGTTTAGTTTGTGTTATCAGATGCTGCCCGTAACAACGTGCTTTAGTCAGTGGATGCAATAACAATTTGGTGTCGTTAACCGTCACATAAGAGTATTTACTATACCTTGGTCAGAAAGTTGCCCTCCTCGAGGTACGACTTTAGAAGTGTCTCCTATATTATGGACGCAATACACCACTGAAAAGTTTGCTGAAAACTCTTCAGAGAACATTATAAACGAGAGATTCACTTGGATAACCCGTTGAAACCAAGCCGTTATATAAATGAGTGTAGTTCGTTAAGGGCCTGCCATGTTATCTGTACCGATCTAGGAACTTCGGTTACGTATAGTGTCTCAACGTTCCCTGTAAGAGTGTAATGGATTTTTTCGTTTTGGCCAGTCAGCATGCATAACAATATGCTCAACCCACATCAGTATCTTCGGCATCCGTTTTTCGGTATATCTGAAAATGCCTGTTCTTATGTAACAAGAGTGGATTTGAATAAAATCGGCAAAATATATGGAAGATAAAATCTGATTTACAAAAGAGAGCCTATATTCGTGTTTAGTCTTGTAATAAATGTGAAAATATATCAAGTTCTTATTCTAGATTTCACTAATCACAGTGGAAAAAATCAATGAAACCAAAAGCACCCTCTGAAACGGCTGGACCCTCCACTCCGTATATCTCTGGGGAAATCCGAACGCCCAATCCCCGCATAGCAGCTTGGTGTTCAAGTCTAGTGCACATTTATCTACGCGACAGTCAGTTTTGTGCCTAACGGCGATTGCTTCTCTAGTGTTTCTGCATTTTAAACGGACGCCTGATCATAATCTATTCTGTCACCCAATGCATAACGAGAATTCATGAGAATGGTGATTGATATTGGTAAAACATTATGAACACTTCTTTTGTCTGGTTCGCGTTAACCTATCTGAGGGAGACGATGGTCTTTTCCCCCGTTCACAAAAATTAAACAAAAAAAAACTGCCTGCGGTCAAAATATTTTTTTCGAAAACGTTCACTGAGTGGATCTATTGACGGGTGATTTCCAAACCATGGCATTTTCTGGCATGAAGAACGTTGAAAACAGCAAAATACCAGCTTGGTTTTACGATAGGTTCACCCGAACCACAGCTGAATTTATCATTCATGGTGATTCAGATGAGTTTTCTGTCAAAACCAAACTGATAAACGAATGAGTGTATTTCGATAAGTTCGTGCACTCTGAATTCAAGCAAAACACAAGGTTGACAAGAACATGGGGACTGCGCCAAAATGTTAAGCCTCATGAAGAACGAAACCGGTGTTGGGCTTTCGGACTATTTTCATCAACCTTCTGAGTAGTGCGTTGCTTTTACACAAGCCGCATTTTCTGTTTTGGTGAAAAAATAATCATGTCCAAAGCAGTATTGACACACAGGCATACAAGATTGACAAGCATACAATCTGACCCGCTGTTTGTTGAGTAAGAATGATAGCAGTAAGGAGACCAGAAATCCAGTCAGTATTAAGGAATGCGTCATGAACACAATTACAAAGAAAAACTTTGACCTACATAGTCATACGGATGATCCGGCCAGCTGCCATGACAGTGGCATCTCAGACGACGCTTTAGCAGAAAAGATAAACAACAAATCGTACGGGACGGATAAGATACCCAGCTAGTTCCACACAGTACACAAAACTACGGGAGAGAAAAATCACTTCACTGATTGTCCTACAGAGTAACGAGGCATGCAACATACAAACGGACATAAGTTCAAATATTTCAAAGATATCTAAAAGAATAAGCCTGTTTCATGGTCAGAATTACCCTGGTACGTTAGTCGGAAAGCCCTCTGATCGAAAGTAACACTATGGTTTATTACAAATACCATATGCATGCGGGATGATGGTCACATATTCAGTGCCAGGAATTCTCCTTTAGAAAGCAGATCATACGTATTAGAAGAACGGCCGAAAACGTGTTTTGACCATTGTACCAATGCTGACAAGTACAAACTAGCTCCAAGCAAACCCATAAGTCTACGTAATACATCACTCATAAGGTTGGTGAGAGCTGTTGTAAAGCCTACGACCGGTTTCTCTCTTGAGGGGCTCATCCGGTAGGCGCGGTCCCTGAGATTCCACTGCCAATCTTATGTTAAGCTTGAATCTAGGTTACACGAAATTAAGGAATAAGTACATCCGCATATAAATGTTGTTTTGATGAGAGATTCTCCGGAACGCAACTGAATCACTGGTTCATAGTGATACAGCTTACGCAGTGGGAGAGGAACGTCATAAACGAGTCAGCTGGTCACCCGTGAAAGCCAATTGGTATGCAACTGAGAGTATTTTTTCGCTCATAAGTTAATCTCGGTGGGAGACTGTCTGTGCTCCAATTCAGTACAAGTTCGTATAAACAGAACTCACATATTTTTGTTTAATTTTGAAAAGCATAGTCACAGACAAAAAATATACGCAAGCGATGGACATTGAAGAGTTACAGGAGAATATTAGATAAAAAGAAAGTAGCGTTTCATTCGAAGTCATGCTAACAACAGTTTCAATCAGACAAGATGAGTCCCAACGTATATAAGAATGTTTAGTATGAAAACACGCATGTAAGGACCGAAAGCCGAGGAAAGGACAAACAATGCTGAACACTCCTCAAAGCATGGTAAGCGCTGGTCCCTTCTACCACTACTTACAGGTCTGCCAAGTTGACCACCCCTCAGGTCACTGATAACTGATCTACACAGCATATGTATCAACTTTAAGTTTTAAGCTAGCAGCGATTTTAGTAAGCCTGGTTTTCTTTACGTCACCAAGTTTGCGGCTTTGCGTACTCAGGCAACGACGACAGTGTCAGTAGTTAGCCCGGGGTAGCCAGTGTTATGCAAAGTAAAATTTGTTGAAGATAAACGAAGGAAGTGAGATAAATAGATAGATAAATAGATAAAGGTTTGTTGCTTTCCACAAAACTGAATTCCCCCAGCACCATAATTACCGCGTTCATTTATTAAGTAATCGTTTTCTTTCTTTCTTAATAGCATTTCGCTTTTATACATCCTGGTGAAAACCTCACTGCTGATCATTCGGAATGGAATGTGACTTTTCCTTCTTCTAAAAACAAAGATTTCCCAGGGCTGAGTTACCTTCGTTTTGGTCACTAATCCAATTAGTAGCAAACGAATCGCGTAAATGGGGAAAACTAATGAATTTTCTCCTGCAAATTGACTGCTCAGATTCAATTGCTCAATCGATATTCTGGATCGATTGATTTGTTGGTTTAGCATGTTCACTTGTCAGTAGGCCTGGGCGCTATAGAAGTTAACATTTCTACTTAAAACGAGGGAGATTCTAAATCAGAATGTCCGTGTCAGCCTAATCAAAAGACTAAATTAGTCGGTCTTTGGGTTGTGCTTGGTTTCTCATCAAACCAGGTGACGAAAGGCTAAGACGCTAAACAGCCGCAAAACCTGAAACGTACTATCACCATTGTTGGGCTACTAAGATCACAAGACAACCGGTCTGAAAGGGAGTTTGTCCAGCTGGGAATGATTGAATTCTACTTCCGTAAAACATACCAAAATACATCAAGCCAATCGCAACTCCCGATCACTTTTGTGGTCGATGAATCTCTGCAAGTTAACAGTCACCTGAGAGAAGCACATCCATCCACAAAGGGTATATAAATTATCCGACGGAACAGGTGTTCATTTAAATGATGAACTTGTGAGTAATAAGATCACTACAACCGCCAAGGTTTTATGGCGCCCAGCCAGAACAGAACTACCTTAGCGACGTTCGATGAAATCACCATGTACCGCTCACGGGTGGAGTTTGCGTGCATTTAAAGCCCAGGTGTTGGAAGACCGAGGTAAAGTTGACCACCCCTCAGGTCATTGATAACTGATCTACATAGCATACGTATCAACTTTAAGTTTTAAGCTAGCCGGGATTTTAGTAAGCCTGGTTTTCTTTAGGTCACTAAGGTTGCGGCTTTGCGTACTCAGGCAACGACGAGAGTGTCAGTAGTTAGCCCGGGGTAGCCAGTGTTATGCAAAGTAAAATTTGTTGAAGATAAACGAAGGAAGTGAGATAAATAGATAGATAAATAGATAAAGGTTTGTTGCTTTCCACAAAACTGAATTCCCCCAGCACCATAATTACCGCGTTCATTTATTAAGTAATCGTTTTCTTTCTTTCTTAATAGCATTTCGCTTTTATACATCCTGGTGAAAACCTCACTGCTGATCATTCGGAATGGAATGTGACTTTTCCTTCTTCTAAAAACAAAGATTTCCCAGGGCTGAGTTACCTTCGTTTTGGTCACTAATCCAATTAGTAGCAAACGAATCGCGTAAATGGGGAAAACTAATGAATTTTCTCCTGCAAATTGACTGCTCAGATTCAATTGCTCAATCGATATTCTGGATCGATTGATTTGTTGGTTTAGCATGTTCACTTGTCAGTAGGCCTGGGCGCTATAGAAGTTAACATTTCTACTTAAAACGAGGGAGATTCTAAATCAGAATGTCCGTGTCAGCCTAATCAAAAGACTAAATTAGTCGGTCTTTGGGTTGTGCTTGGTTTCTCATCAAACCAGGTGACGAAAGGCTAAGACGCTAAACAGCCGCAAAACCTGAAACGTACTATCACCATTGTTGGGCTACTAAGATCACAAGACAACCGGTCTGAAAGGGAGTTTGTCCAGCTGGGAATGATTGAATTCTACTTCCGTAAAACATACCAAAATACATCAAGCCAATCGCAACTCCCGATCACTTTTGTGGTCGATGAATCTCTGCAAGTTAACAGTCACCTGAGAGAAGCACATCCATCCACAAAGGGTATATAAATTATCCGACGGAACAGGTGTTCATTTAAATGATGAACTTGTGAGTAATAAGATCACTACAACCGCCAAGGTTTTATGGCGCCCAGCCAGAACAGAACTACCTTAGCGACGTTCGATGAAATCACCATGTACCGCTCACGGGTGGAGTTTGCGTGCATTGCACATACCTTTTTGACTGACCACCGACATAGCGTCCTTCAGCCTACGCCTAGCACCGTCAAAGTGCAAATTTATGCTTCAGAAGGCACAGTCTCTGAACAAGCCCCTTACAATTCAAAAGCGAAAAACCATTGGAGGTTGTGGATAGATTTATATACCCCAGCAGTTGTATTAGCTTTTACGGAAGTGTGTCTTGTGACGTCAGTGCGCGAATCTCAAAGGCCCCAATCAGGTTTGCTGGTTTTCGTCAAAAATGCTGACCACTGGGTCTAAATCTTTGACTGTACCAGGCTAAAGTAAGGGCTGTATTAATTACTGGTTGCGAAACATGGCTTCTGCAAACAGATGATAAGAGCTGCATTCAAGCTTTTGACCACCGATGCCTCAGAGGCTTTGCCAGTGTCGGATGGCATAAACAAATTCTTAGCGACGCCCAATGGGATATTGGAAGCTCAGGTTTTAACAATGGACGTAGGTTTGTTCTGCTGCCTTTGGCTGCAAACGTTTCATCACCGGTCAAATTTGACATCATCGATGCGTTGTGGGTTGACGTTTTCAGTTTGGAAGCATGTATGGAGCAGAGCTGAGACTGGCATTAGAATTGAAACTGAACAAACTCACCAGGGTTGCTTACCAACAAACGAAGATGGTTATATTGGAAACTTATCTAGCCATTTCCGAGTACAAACGAACCAATCTTATCATAAAGGACCCAGTCTCAACTTCAAAGGTGCATCTCCTAGGTTACCTGGCCGATTTGGAAAATGTTATGAAAACAAACGGGACGTCTTAGGAGGCCCAGTAGTAAACTGAACAGGATTCTGTGCCGGTGATCACAAGAAATGGTAATACACGGACAACAACGAAGCAAGAACACGACGCAATTAGAATTATTCGACAAGGTAAGCCCATTATAATACCGCCAGCAGATTAAGGACAAATTACAGTGGTTTTGGGTATGCGAGACCACATTGAAAAAGCTGAATAGCTACTGAACGATACGAGCAGATATCCACCAATCGATCAAGACCCACTTTAGAAAGTGGCCGGTTGAATCAGAACACTTGAGGCACTCCAAGCGGTAAACGAGGTGACCAGTCAAGAACAATAGAGAATGAAAAGCCGATAACAGCGATGTTGCACAAATCTAAGGAAACACCGAAAGCTGGCTTCAGGCAACTCATTTTTTAACTAACAAGAACTCCAGCATGCACGTAGACAGCAAACCCATGGGGTGGGTATCTGATCCCCGAATCAAAACACTCAGTGAACAATGCTGAACAAAAACGTTCGCAACTTCGCCTGACATCACCGCTTTATTCACAACGCTTGACCTTGCCGGGCAGACCGTGATGCAGCTTCCTAGAAAGAATCCGAATGCAGCAGGAAAAATGAAGAGAAAGTGTTTCCAAGCTTCTAAACTTGTGTATGCATACACACTTGAGTTTCCAGGAACATAAGTACAAACGGCTGGAAGGATGCGGTTAGACTTGCGCGTGAACTGCTCAACACTTTACTTGAAACCATGAAACTTACACTCGAAACTGAGAGGAGCAACTGATTACCATTTTTGAATGAGAGGAATCACCAGCGGAACTCTTCAGACGTGTGTATGTTGGAAGAAGNGGTTTTCGTCAAAAATGCTGACCACTGGGTCTAAATCTTTGACTGTACCAGGCTAAAGTAAGGGCTGTATTAATTACTGGTTGCGAAACATGGCTTCTGCAAACAGATGATAAGAGCTGCATTCAAGCTTTTGACCACCGATGCCTCAGAGGCTTTGCCAGTGTCGGATGGCATAAACAAATTCTTAGCGACGCCCAATGGGATATTGGAAGCTCAGGTTTTAACAATGGACGTAGGTTTGTTCTGCTGCCTTTGGCTGCAAACGTTTCATCACCGGTCAAATTTGACATCATCGATGCGTTGTGGGTTGACGTTTTCAGTTTGGAAGCATGTATGGAGCAGAGCTGAGACTGGCATTAGAATTGAAACTGAACAAACTCACCAGGGTTGCTTACCAACAAACGAAGATGGTTATATTGGAAACTTATCTAGCCATTTCCGAGTACAAACGAACCAATCTTATCATAAAGGACCCAGTCTCAACTTCAAAGGTGCATCTCCTAGGTTACCTGGCCGATTTGGAAAATGTTATGAAAACAAACGGGACGTCTTAGGAGGCCCAGTAGTAAACTGAACAGGATTCTGTGCCGGTGATCACAAGAAATGGTAATACACGGACAACAACGAAGCAAGAACACGACGCAATTAGAATTATTCGACAAGGTAAGCCCATTATAATACCGCCAGCAGATTAAGGACAAATTACAGTGGTTTTGGGTATGCGAGACCACATTGAAAAAGCTGAATAGCTACTGAACGATACGAGCAGATATCCACCAATCGATCAAGACCCACTTTAGAAAGTGGCCGGTTGAATCAGAACACTTGAGGCACTCCAAGCGGTAAACGAGGTGACCAGTCAAGAACAATAGAGAATGAAAAGCCGATAACAGCGATGTTGCACAAATCTAAGGAAACACCGAAAGCTGGCTTCAGGCAACTCATTTTTTAACTAACAAGAACTCCAGCATGCACGTAGACAGCAAACCCATGGGGTGGGTATCTGATCCCCGAATCAAAACACTCAGTGAACAATGCTGAACAAAAACGTTCGCAACTTCGCCTGACATCACCGCTTTATTCACAACGCTTGACCTTGCCGGGCAGACCGTGATGCAGCTTCCTAGAAAGAATCCGAATGCAGCAGGAAAAATGAAGAGAAAGTGTTTCCAAGCTTCTAAACTTGTGTATGCATACACACTTGAGTTTCCAGGAACATAAGTACAAACGGCTGGAAGGATGCGGTTAGACTTGCGCGTGAACTGCTCAACACTTTACTTGAAACCATGAAACTTACACTCGAAACTGAGAGGAGCAACTGATTACCATTTTTGAATGAGAGGAATCACCAGCGGAACTCTTCAGACGTGTGTATGTTGGAAGAAGGCACACAAATACCAAATAGTAGACTACCACAGCAGACACTCTAGATATTACAAGAAAAGGTGCATTCAAACTGTTCAAAAGATTGAAGGCGCAGAGCAGTACAGAAGACCTCAGACGGAAAGAAGAAAATTACCCCTATCGTGCAGTTCAAAATGACGAATATCCTAGGAAGTTCATAAGAATAAGGTTGAAGCAAAAGACTTCCCGAGAAAAATATGGACAACCAATCAGACGGGTAGTCATTCCGTACTTCAAGAACACACCTGAATGCACAGAAACGCTACTACCACCGAAAGAAATTCCAGTCACTCAGCCACTACATTTGAGGAACGACAAAACCGAGAAAGGCGCTAAAAACAACACCGTGTATCGAATCAACTGCACCGATGGCAAGAAACATTATATTATACAAACTAGAACAAAAATCTATATACAACTGAAGGAACATAAAACAGCGATCAAAAGGCGTCATTCGCTATCTCTTATTTTCATATGTGAAATCAGGAAGCACACGGGTTTAATCAAGAAGAAGCTAGTACGCGGAAGTACAAGACAGAAGAGGGAATTCCACGAAGCATGGTACTGCCCATAGGATTCAGTCAGCCGGTATGTCGAAATTGACACTGTCTACGTACAGCTACGAGCAGGGGACCATCAACTCCTGGGCGTTCAAACTAAACAACAAAGATCAATGCGGGGTTGCCAGATAGGTCACGTCTCGAGGCTGTTCGAACACTCGCCAATAGGGAGAGACAGGTCAACCTACAAGCCGATAGGAATGCTAATCCAAACCATCACTGAGTGAGTGGACCCTAAATCATTTCACCCCCACGCAACAACAACGCACATCCTGTTGTGGACCACAGCCTACTTAATGCCTTCTTAGTACCGTGAACCCCGGTCTGGATAGCCGATTAATAGCCTGGTGCGCTTGGCCAAACCAGAAAAAGCCTATGAACATGCGAACCGGCTGATCTATTGATCACTGTCACTTACAAGCGGGTCAAAAAAGTGATACCAAAAGTACAACCCATCTGTCAAGGGCGAGTGAAGAACAACCAATGAAATCTGTCTCAACGAAAACGGTTACTCCATTGGCTGCTATGTAGTCCCGTTACGTTCGGAGCTAGTTCTCCTGATACATCGACTCACAACACACTGATGGAATCGTGTTGACTGAGGATGAAACGTTTGCAGGTAACTTGTCAGTTCCAGTGAACAAATCAACTGGTATTTGATAGTGCAGCAGGTAATGTAATCGCCATGTAATTGCACCATTAACTGTGGTTGCTCGGTTACATGCTACGGTTACTCCATGGCTGCTATGTAGTCCCGTTACGTTCGGAGCTAGTTCTCCTGATACATCGACTCACAACACACTGATGGAATCGTGTTGACTGAGGATGAAACGTTTGCAGGTAACTTGTCAGTTCCAGTGAACAAATCAACTGGTATTTGATAGTGCAGCAGGTAATGTAATCGCCATGTAATTGCACCATTAACTGTGGTTGCTCGGTTACATGCTACGAATAACGACAGCATTTTCCTCAGCTTAGTTCTTGGCCTAAACCTCTCAGGCTAGCGCTCCCGTCAAAACAACTACCAAAGTTGCACAACCCAAAGTTGCAACCCACATTAACTTCCAAAACCAGTGCGTCGTTTATGAAGTATATGCCGCGGTAACATTCTGGAAACTCTGACTCCTTCTGGATGCATCATTGCTAAACGGCATTCGGCGAATATTGGGTCACGATTGGTTGTTGGTTCCAGACGTTCGACCAAACAGAGCTCGTCTTGATGCTGGACTGACAGGCAACACCAACTTTTGGTCAGTCTTAAGTGGAATAGACGTCTCGACAGTAACAGCGGCCAATTCCGTCCAACACTAGGAGTGTATATAACCTTGTCAACCGAGACGAGGGTTGATCACTGCGTCTCTTTTAGAATGGCGCAGACTGAGATGGACGACGTAAGACTTGGTAGAAATGAATGACTTGGTATGTATGACTTGGTAGGTATGAATGAGAGTACGAAGATTTTGGTGTACAACGCCTTCTAGGATGTGCATCGTGACCACCCTCTGTTCTCCGCTGGAGAAATTGCAAGAAGTGGTGGTCAATCGATTTCAGTTGCCTTCGTGCTCCTGGGTTCGTTCCAGACTGTCTGAATGATTGCTTGCGTTCACGTTGGTTGTATGCCGGTTACTCGCAACTGGGTACACTTCGTCTTCGCTCTGCACAGAGTAGTCCGTCTAAAGACTCAGTGGTGTGTTATCAGTACGCTTCTCAAAATCATGAGTGAAAAAACAAGGAAGATCGTTTTGACCCAACCCGATTCATTCTGACTCACTATTGCCAGTTAAACATGCATTTTTCGTCCGACCACAAACTAGGCATCATCTCATGACTCACTGACTAGGCGAAATAATCGCCAACAATTCGACAAATACACTGATTCGCATATCAGTTTGGTTTTCGTGAAAGACTCACATGAATCTTTTGTTTATGGTATTCTTCAACTAAGTGTGCTTCACCCGGATGCCACAACAAAAGGTTGACGGGGACTCGGGGGCTGTTCCTACCCTGAGGCATCAGAAGGGCGAAACCAATCGTGAACTGTCAAAGAGTTTTCAGCAACCTTGTGAGTAGTTTCGTTCATGAAAATCGCCAACAAATTTATGTAACTGTAAAAAGGGTTTTCCACAGCTCGGGATCGGTTAAACTCACTGCTCAGTGCATGTGGAACACTGCTGAGCAATTTCAATCTGTCACAAGGTAGTTCATTCTCTAGGCCGTCTGAAAACTCGCTACTTATGTGCTTTCTGTGGACTTGTGAGGGGCACAGGGTGAGTGACTACTAATAAAGTTGGAAGATGTAGTTCCCGAGTTTCCATCGACCCAAATTGGACCCATTCCGACAAGTTCACTCATTCGCACACTTATTTAATTTTGACGAGAGGATCAACTGAATCCAGCTTAACTTCTGGTTTACGATATCGAAGCGTTTTCAGCAAACATACAAGTTTCTCTTTATGTCTATACAATGTATAACGTTACTGGTGCATTGCGTCAACCGGAACATGAGGCGGTCTAGTGCAGCACATTGAGTCGAAAAAACACATCATAAACGAGAGATTCAGTTGAGTTTCCCTTGAAAACCGAAGTGATATACCAATGACAGTATTTCGCAGACTTAATGCAATTTGAGTTATAGTGTGAGATAAGGTTGGGAGAAACTCAAGAACTGCGCCTACTTGACTAGTCAGCCCCAACGATGGTGGGAAGGGTTTTCAGCAACCTTGTGAGCAGTGTATCATATCCATATGATTGTGTTGTGGTATCGTACGAACTAGAACATGAGGCGGCCTGGTGTAGCACATTCAGTTGCTTAGAAACATCATGAATGCGAGAATAAGGTGGGTTCCGAGTGTCTCCTGTCGAAACCAAGTTGGTATGCCATTCCAACCTGGCAGCTTATTGACTTGGCCTGACGAGGAGTGCATTACGTCTGTATTAGGTTGGAGAATTTCTCTGCTATCTGTACGTAAGCTCGTTCTAGCAGCAAAAGAAAGCCCAAAACTTAATACTTGTTGTAGATATAACAATAACAATAACAATATAATAATAAGCATCGTTCAATTTAAGGCATTTGTTTTGAGCTCAACGTGCAGATGAGCTCGTGAATTTGTCTTTTCAAGATCGCAGTTTCCACGGAATCAACATAGGTTCTTTCTGATGTGTAAGCTCTCAAACATGTCAACCAGTGGAAGTCGGGTTTAGAATACCTTCTTTGAACCTTCCCTCAATGTTTGAAATCCACTCGTTCTACTTTCTTCCTTAAAATTTGAGCATTTTCAATGCATACCTGGTCGCCTTATAGAAACGCTGTTTGAGGTGGGTCATCATAATTATTGTTAAGTAATTAGTTGTGACGAGAGAACCTGATTCAGCCAGTTTGCAAGTTTGCGATCTTAATTTATATTTCAGACCCATAAACGGTGTTTCATCATACTTTCGGGAGGCAACACGTTCTCAAATCCGGATGAGTGCAATTAGCCGAGGCAACAGTGACCACAGTGCTATTTCGTACATTATTGTGCTTTACAGGGCTGTCAACCATCGTCGTCCCAACTTGGAAGGTTGTTTACATCTGAGTGACTATAAGTTTGGGATACTATGAATTTTCCCATTAAAGGCATGAAAATTTTTGAGGGCTCTATAATTCCGGAAATTCCCATTTGGAATAGGGATAGAGATGGGTTGACAAACATATTTTCACCAAGGTCTTTTCAACTCATATATTTGTAAAGTCCAACACAGCAATTTTTAATGGTGCTCATGAAACGGGAAGCCGAATGAGAATTGGCTTACTGTCATGGAACAACTCGACCAAAAGAATGGACTGCGTTTGTCAGCGCGGACGGTACTATAGTTGTGTGTTCAGCACAGGATATGTGGAGATGAGCTGGGACTTGGCAAATCCAACACACAAACGAAGCATTTTGCCGACAAAGGATGGAGGTGCGATATCCTAAGTCACTAGCCTTACCCATTGCTATCTGGGTTGGGTAGCAATCACCTTGTAAACAATACGGGCTGGGTATCACACCGTGCTCCGTTTCTGCTGCATGAATGATCTGGTTGTGGTCTTCCTAGTTCTAAAAACCAGACAGCGTGGATTGTAGTCCGTCATTCTTTGGCCGAGTTAACAAAGTGTATTTATCCGAGCTTTTTTTCCAAACGAACCGTTCCTACTAGGAAAGAATGGTTTTTATGGGGAACTGGAGCAGCTTAATCCATAATTTTCAGTCCAAAATGTCCACACTCTGGATACTTGTTCTACGTTGAGGAAACCAACAATGGAGTGCAATAATTGGGGAGAAAATTTGTCACACTCTTGCGTCCCTACCTGTAAGAAAATAAAATAAAATTCTCCATGAAATGTACACAGACATACTCAGTGCCGCAGGCAAGTAATCAAATTTTTGCGATGGATATGATCAGTAAAGCTGTAGTTACGTCAATGTATACACACTTATGTTATTTAGTGGACTTGTGACAGGTGGTTTTTTGGAGTAATGGTGCATTATATGGGCACACAATACTCCTTCTCGATTGGAATAACATCCCGGAGTACCTAATCTCTGTTGATGAAACGAATAAGGACCATGTTTATATGACTGATACAAAGATTGCACTAAGACTTACATTTACATTTGGAAACAGCCAGAGAACTGCACACCAGATTTGGTGAGCATAAGAGGAGGATAATCGGACCACCAAGGAATGCGGAAGAACACCAAGTGTTGGTTAAAGACTCAGAGATGACAGAACGTGCGTTGGACACAGGACATAAAACAGATACGGGGATGCCCTGTAGAAGTCTCTAGAAGTCTTTAGACTGTGATTCTTACCATAGTGGCTAATGGCTGAGGCTGTGGGAATTACAAGCATCACAGCATGGGTAGAATCGAGGGCGTGGGACTAATTGTCTATGAAGACCGGTTTTAGATAAGCTGAATTGACACGTGACTGTGGGTATTTGTCACTAGATATAATATTATCAGCAAAAAGGGGGGAGGAAGCTTGACCCGACTGAAGTTCTGAGAGATCCTTTCCCTTGCATAACTGTCGTCGCACTAGCCTATTGACAGAGGCGGACAAAAATTGTCTACAACGTTCAAGAGAGATCTTCACGCAAAGCGAACTGGAAGAACTAGACCCTAAGCTGGGTTCAAACCCATTTTTGTTCCCCATCGGTCTAAACACTGGGTGATCCGCCCTAACGAAAGAAATC
This sequence comes from Opisthorchis viverrini, assembly GCF_000715545.1. Classification (NCBI taxonomy): domain Eukaryota; kingdom Metazoa; phylum Platyhelminthes; class Trematoda; order Opisthorchiida; family Opisthorchiidae; genus Opisthorchis; species Opisthorchis viverrini. The sequence goes on from NW_008751747.1 coordinate 945,460, forward strand.
CTTTAGTCGACACCTAACGCTGGTTTAGCCCGACTTAACTGATTGGTTGTCCTCCCGCCTTAAATCTCAACCAATCTCGTAACCTAGTCACTTGGTCTGATGAAGTTTCAATCTCAAAAGCTAGGCGTTACCTAGCAATAAATCTACTGAGTGTTCCCCGAACTCTTACAAAAAAACCTCTGATGTTTAAATAACGTTCCATCCAAAAGGAAGCCACCATCTGTCGGAACTTGTATCGCCTTCATGGTCCACGTTACCATTTATCAGAGTTTATTCAAAAAAGCCCCTATACGGATGGCCAGTGTGTGGTACACTCACTGCAAAACAAGTGAAATCAATTGATTACCTTCTCTTACAGTAGCGGTATGCTCATGTGCACAGGCCAAAATCAAGGTTGCATCAAAACTCAAGCAATATAAAAACCATCCTCGTGAATTAGACATTGTCTTTGCCTCTTCGATTTATCAAGCTGTAACCTATTCCCAGAGAAACATGTGTCTTGGAGATTTTAACTGGATGGAAGTGGTTTCAGTTTTGCTGGTTGAGTTGCTCTGTTGTGTAATGTTCTCGAGGTACAAGCGGGAACCTATTTTCAGGCCTCAGAGACAAGTACTGGTGTTCGAATTGCTCATCCACTAGTAACCCAATGATCTCTGATGACGTTTTCATTTGTCACTCTGTATTTAATTGTAGGTGTTTAAGGCCCCTGGGATAATTTTACAAACCCCAAACCAGCATCTGAACCTTCGACGCCACAACAATCTAAATGTTCCTCGTATGTCGCTAGAAGCAGCTACTTTTAAGAATTCCAGTTCAATAACAAACAGTCAATTGCAAACGCCCAACTACTGCACATTTTTAGTGTTTATGCGCGAAATATTGGGAATTTGAGTTGATTGAGAATATATCAATTTCTGGCTTGGCAGTACACAAGTATAACCTATTATTGATGTTTATCACAAGATGATTACAGCCAGAACGCACTCTGGGAATAAGCATATCACAGGAGTGAACGTCGAAGAAGTCATGGTTTGAAGTATAACTTTGTCACCTGGCACATGTAAGGATCTAAGAAAAAGCCATCGCGAATGGGTTTAAATCGTACTGAATAGTTGACACGTTTGTTCAAGATCAAGCAATATACCACACTTCAAACACATACAAAAACTGCAGAGCGCTGCCAGATTCTTGTTATGTTGGTGCCAAAAACTTGCTGCCTCCTTCTCCATAAATGTTGTTTTTAACAGGAGATAACCTTCATAAAGGAAACTACTCACAAGGTTGCTGAAAACTTTTCGACAGCCCACGACCTATTTCGCCCTTCTTGGGGCTCATCAGGTAGGCACAGACCCCGAGTTTCCGTTGACCATATGTTCTACTTGAACCCGAATTGGACTGTTTTCGAGAAATACATTCAGTTGCAAACCAATTTGGTTTTCAAGACTCATTCATTCACAATTCATTGTATAGACTTAATACTCTTCTCCTAACGTTGGTAAAAACTCATCGACATCGTTAATGAGCGATTCAGCTGGGGTCAGGCGAGTCTCTTGTCAGCGCGCAGTTGATATACAAATGAGCGTATTTCGCTAATTTCGTGTCATTTGGGTTGAAATGGGACACCTGTTTGACAGGGAGGATAATCGGCGACTGCAACCACCTAATGAGCAAGCCCCAAGAAGAACGTAAATGGTCGACGTTTGTCGAACAGTTTTCAGCAACTTCGTGAGTAGTGTATTACCGATATACACTGGTTGATTTGACACTATAGCACACTGATTTCCCGCCATAAAACTCCTTTGGGAAGCTCTCTAGATTAAACAAATGCCTTTCATAAATTTACGGGCAGATTCTGTTCCCATTTTTTTCAAGAACACGTTCGTTTTCAATTTGCAGACAGCCATTCGGTTTCCGCTCGAATAAACAGTGTTTTCCGTAATAATCATGGCTGAAACACAGACACTGCTGGTGCTCCGTTGATCGGATTTTCCGATACGTAACATTAGAAACACGCTTCAACGATACTGCTCGAACGCAATTTTTCAGACAGAAATTCCCAAAGATTTCCGTGACTTTACTGGTTGGTTTCAAGCTGGGAATAATCTGTCTCTTTTACCAGACAGTTAACTGTGAAAATGGAGTGATTCAGTGGTCCATTGATGATAATAGTAATAGTAATAATTCACCAGATACTTTCATTTGCAAGCGGATCTGGTTCCAATTGGAATGTGTTTAATGTGCTACACCAGGTCTCCACAATTCTCAGCAACCTTATAAGTAGTGCGATATCTCGAGTGCCCCAGGCTGTGCCTGGGGCGGCACATCCAGTTGAATAAGAAGTTGAGGAAACTGGACTTAGTTGATACTCCTTTCAAAACTAAATTCGTATGCAAATGACAGCGCTGCCGAATTCCGTCCAGTTGGTGTCCAAGTCGAATAAAAGGTTACATGATGACAGAAGAAGGGCGAAATCTGTCGAGGGCTGTCGAGAAGTTTTGGGCCTGTTATGCCCACAAGTAACAGTGATTTTTGACAATCGTGCATAGAAGCATTCAGCGTTTAAATTCGTTTCCAAACAGCGTTTGGCTGATAGACGTAAACGTCTGCATCTAGTCTCCCTGAACCGTTTGTCCTCAAATTCACTAGGACAATTTTTGACCCAAGAGTAACAAACTGCTGGTAGAAAAAATGCGTCAAAGCATCTAACTGATAGCAGCAGTCTAGCAAAATACACAATCACTCAATTAGTCGATCAATTACTTACAGCATGATCGCTTTCTTGCTATCAGGCTCCAAAAGGTCGGTTGCTCCTAGGTCGGCCAGACAAGCGCCAGCCAGCTTCTCGCACATGGCTTCACCGAGTAATTGTCGATGAGATAGTGGCAACATTGAAACGATGGAGTTTTACCGTACGTAAAGCATCTTTAATGGTCATCCAGTGTTGCTCAGGAATCGACCCGTGTTTGTTTCTGTTTGCCTGCCTTAACTGCTTACCATATGTTTTGCACAAGTTCAAAGACTGTTTAAACATAGCAATGGACCAACCATGGCCAGATTGTAAACTTGTCTTCTCCTCGCTCGTACTCGTCAACACACCTGGACACACATTTCAACTAGTTAATGCAGTGTACTCAAGCTCTTATATTTTCACAGACAGACGCTTGAAGTCTTTGTAAGCCCGATCAGAAAGAATAACTTCAATTTCCTCTTTGGATATGGTTAGATAAACCATTCTCATCTTCGTGTAGGTAGTTGTGTGAAGGGGGACCTACTCTGTAATTGGCTAGAGGCTTCCATTGAGGCCATGAAATTCTGCATCAACGTCTTCACATTAGCTCTACAGTAACCGAGCACTTCGTGAATGAACACATCGCTACAAAATACAGAGTACTGTTCCTAAGTTCTCCATCGAGTATGCGTTTTTCGGACCGTAAAAAAATTTCAGCGGTACTTCAATGGGTTCATATAAATACCGTCCGATTTCTGTTTTCCACCAGAGCGACAGATGCTGAAATCTTGCCCCCCTTTCATATTTGGTCGCAATAAACTCAGGAGCCCTTTATTTCCCATCAACCATAGGAAAACAATGCGATAAGAAATCTAATAGAAACGCTCTATGGCCTCATTGGCCACAATTTCACACGAATTTATTGCCTGACAGAGCGTCGGCCCAAACGAAGAGTAGATTGGTGTCACCACTAACGAGCCGTCTGCCTCTTCGTCCTGACGGTCCGAACTTAGGCAGATGAGAAAAGAATATCACAAAACTTTAGTTTATCAGGCAGACTTCAGTAGCAGTTTTCTTCATCTAATATATGGCGAGTTTTAAAATCAACAGAATAAGATGCTATAGTCGCAAGCTTCGGTTGCCCTGGCCAAACTTTTTCAACAACTATAGTCAACTGGTACAAGTGGAGTGGCGATCGTGTCTTTTGATTGGTGCATTCTTGTGATCATTCGGCAACCAGCGTGTGTGGGTATTATCCCTGTGCTCGTGTACGCGTGATTGTTCTTTGACTGGGATGTGCCTCTATCTGTTATTGTGTTGGTTGTGGCGATTGCGGCCTACATCTGACTAGTTAGCCTAGCGAGATGTTATCTCTGTGCTCGTGTACGCGTGATCGTTCTTTGACTGGGATGTGCCTCCATCTGTTATTGTGCTGGTTGTTGCGATTGAGGCCTACATCTGACTAGTTAGCCTAGCGAGGTGTGCAGTATTTCCAAGCTAGATAGACAGAATGCTGGCGTCATCAGTTCGGTTGTGTTGATCCCCAGAGTTTCAGAGCACGCCCGTTGCACGTATGGATCCTGACTGGACTATGCGGGTACCATGGGAGTTGAATTGGTGGCTTGACTAAAATAAGTGGAATGGAGTGGAGTGGTTGGGTGGCTTTCAATTTTTTAAAAACTCGATTGGGTTTCGTGGAGAATGACGCGTATGTCGTTTGTGCTCCGTGATTCGTACACTCAGTTCCATGCTGTCTGGCCTTCGTATTTGGCCAGGCATTCTGCACAGGGAATTCGGTGAACGCCTTTTGTGTGGTGTTTCGGTTCGACATGGTCCTTAGCCCTACGCTGTGTTTTGACTTTGAAACTTCTATATTATACACCAGCCAATTTCGCCCCAAACCTAGTGGTGATTTCCTAATCTTTGTCTGGACGACTTGAAAACAAGAGTTCATTTACGTTTAACCGACCAGTACAGTCCACTGTTATGCCAAAAAACTAGAATAGTTTGCAAAATTTCAAATTGAACAACTGAATGGACACATTTATCTCAGCGAAACATTGCATTACGCTTTCGTATATCACGAAATACCTTAGTGCGCTTAACCAAACCGCTCCTTCAACTAATGCTTGGGAAAAGCAGTGCCACGCCTTTGTGAGGTTTCTATATTTAGACTGCTGTTTTAAAGTGTCAGATGAATACCTCGGATCGGAAGTGAACTGCGTTCAGCTAGGCATTTGATGCTCACAGTTACTCTGTTGAAGACAGGACGGATGGTCGGAAATCTCAAGCCAAGTTTGGAATGGAAAAAAGTTCGATAGTAGTTTTGTTAATCATTTGAGCTTTCTTGATGCTTCCCAGTTCGCCCTCCCTCCTCTGTAAATGTTTTTAACAGTGTGAGCTGCACACCAGAATCGATCAGTATGAGCGACTCATAGAGAGACTGTGGATGAATATCAGACGATAGTCAAGAACATTGGGGACAGATAGATCTGGCAATGTGAAATTTCGAGACCAGGACTAAGATTCACAACATTCCGATTGGTAGCCGAAGGAGTAGAAATCGCCAAGCATCGCTGCGTGAAAAGAATGGGAAGCGTAGCACTGGTAAACGTGTGGAGAGCGGTTTTAGATCAGTCCAGATGAGGTGAGACAGTGTGCATTTTTTATTGGAATGGTTTTCTTCTAAAAGTACAGAACCCAAGGATAGTTAGTCCACTAAATCCACCCCTCAACCCTTGTCCAATTGTGCTTGCACCTCGCCCCCCTTCAACAAAATCTGAGAGTTAAACGCAGGAGGAATTTTCCATCGAACGCTAGGCCCCAAGATTAAACTTGATGACAAGCCACCCTATGTACGCTAACCAACAAACGGGGGCCTCAGACTAACAAGCACCACTGGTCAAATTAGTTATTCGCAAGAAATCTCACCGATGGGTTCTCTGAACAATTTACCGGTCAACCTGGTAAATTATTCACGTTACCTGACGAGTCTTTTATGTCAAAAACGAAACGTTGCCCGGCAGTAAACACACTGATTGTTTACCAAATCTCTCTGTAACTGGACGAATCTTTTTACACATGAAGAAGTGGAGTTCTCTTGGTTAGCGGTATTGCAGAATCTTGCGAAGGCTTTATTAACTAGCTGGTCACACAGCCTGTGACACCTTCTTGAGGTCTGCAGTAAAATATGCCTCAAGTAATTCATGGTGAACGGTAAATCATTTTCAGATGGCAACAGCGAATATGTGTGCCAGTCGGCGTCCGAATGATTAGACCTCAAGAGCAAACAGTCAATGATGGCTCTAGCTGATGGATCTGTTAGCCGAAACATGACTTGATTGAGAGAGATCATGGATGTCGTGAACAGCTCCATCTATTGTTCCGTAATTCAAGCATTGACGATACACTAGATACAATTACAGACGAGGCGGGCGTCAATTCAGGCAATCAGGAAATCCAATACAAGCAGCATGCACAGGAACGCAGGGAATCAAAACTGCAAAGTATGAAGTGTGACCGACCGAACTTCCGAAGGATCCGTGTCTGCCCAATAGAATGCCTGCAAACCTTCCAAGCATGGTCACTTTGGAAAACGACACCAAGAGAAAACAGTGTGCCAGATTCCATGGCGTTATCTAGACGCAACACACTACTCATGAGTTTTCAAAAAACCCTTTTTCAGTCCGCGAACGGCTTCGCAAATCTTAGGGCTCCTCAAGTAGGCGAAATCTCTGAATTTTCGTCTACATTTGTTCCAGGTGAATCCAACTTATGCCCTCAGTCATTCGCAAACGAACTCGGTTCTGACAGGAAACACAGCTACACTGAATCCAATCCAACCTCTAGTTCATGCTGGTCTACTTCAAAGCCGGATTCGAACACAAATGAGAGCATTTGGCGACTTCATTCCAATTTTGGTCCAAGGGACTCGGGGACTGCACCTACTTGATGAGCCCCAAGAAAGGTAAAACCGATCGCGAGCTGTCAAAAAGTTTTCAGCAATCTTACGAGCGTTGTGTCACACCTGGGTGCACCCTAGTATTAAAACACAAATAAATAGAAGCCTATATATTCATAAAGTAAACTACTCACAAGGTTGCTGAAAACTCTCCGACAACCCACGATCAGTTTCGGGCTTCTTTAGGCCAATCAAGTAGATGCAGTCCCCGGGTTTCCTAAACCTATATTGTTTGACTACGATACGGCCGAACACCATCATTCTTAACTGGAGTCTGCGAAAAACAACGTATCCGGATGATAGTGATGGAAATAGAATTTGCTGGCTTTATGATCATTTTGGGGCTTAATAGCTACAGAAACACTATCATTCGTAACTGGAGTCTGCGAAACACAACGTATCCGGATGATAGTGATAGAAATAGAGTTTGCTGGCTCTATGATCATTTTGGGGCTTAATAGCTACAGGACTCACAAAACATCATACGTTGCCCCGACGGGGTGCGGCACCGAATGGCGGGCAGTTAGTCCAGGGTTTATCAAGGATTGATAGATCCAACATTTTCCCAGGTCTCTTACTAGGTCGACGGCAAACTAATCCATTCCACTTGACAGATCTGATTTTCCCTAATCAGTGGATAAGTTTATTTTTCCAGTACTTATCGTGTAGTTTTTCAACTACTCATAATTCAAATAAACTTGTGGCGCCAGTATCTATTTGACTGCGCGGTTTGACTACGGCCGAAGCCGTTTATGCATTTGCGAAAGCCACTACTGTGTTGTCAAAATCGATTCATGCGATCGCTTAGCCTGCCTTGCGCATGTTACACGAATTGACCGACCAAATCGCTCAACGGTCCTCTAGATGGGGTGCGCCACGGTTTCCGCGGTTTCACTAACCGATCTTAACTGCCTGCTTCATTTTCCACGCTATTATAACCATGAAATTTGTACTGAAGTTTGACGAGCTTTCGAGAACTAATGTACGTTAGTGTGTTCTCGCTCAAATCTAAATCAGCGATATCAAAGAATAAGATGCACTCTAATCAATGTCATCATCATAATCGACAGCGTGACATCAGTTTTTAACACCGCTGCTTCAATGCCGTATGTAACCAATGTAAGAGTGAGTGAATTATCCTGTTTAGTATACGCAACTGACTTTACTGGCACAGCGTGACGTTTTTAACACCGCTGCTTCAATGCCGTATGTAACCAATGTAAGAGTGAGTGAATTATCCTGTTTAGTATACGCAACTGACTTTACTGGCTAGAATGCTCGGAATCCTAGGCGATAGATTTCGTAATTCTGAATAATCAGGTTATCTGTGCTACAAAAAAGGAACAGTTTTGTTGTGCCTCGACACAGTCTGGTAGAAGGTAAGATGAATTCGGTTATTCTAACCTCCGGCGGCTCAATATACCCATTGTAGTCATGACAACAAAGAAGGTAGCGAACAAAGCTCGTTTTCTGTGATTGTTCATCTTTGCGAATACATCACAAATTTATATGGTAGCAGAAATCACGTGGAAAAGGTTAAGATCGGGGCTACACTTTAGGGAAATAGAAGACAAAG
>NW_008751747.1:955513-969503 GCF_000715545.1 Opisthorchis viverrini
CTAAAGTGTAGCCCCGATCTTAACCTTTTCCACGTGATTTCTGCTACCATATAAATTTGTGATGTATTCGCAAAGATGAACAATCACAGAAAACGAGCTTTGTTCGCTACCTTCTTCGTTCTCATATTCTAACCTCCTCCTTGCTACTTATATTTTATAAGTAACGGGTGAGGATATTCTACCCACTTATGCTGGTTTTGTATTCAATGTATTTGTAATGAATAATCTCAAATTATAGTACAACCTGCTTGCTCAGCATAATTTACTTGTTTTTAGGGAAATCTTGGCTTTGTAAATCTTCCTTCCAAGAATACCTGTGAAAACTTCCAATGGTATAGGGGCGAAAACCGATAACCTAGTTCACTATGAAGTACTAGAACGCTGGTATTCAGAGTGCACTATCTGTCCATAATTTGTTTTAAACGTGTTATTATTCAGTAAGGTTCACATGCTAGTAAACTACTGTGGTCAGCCTAAAATGTATATTTTTAATCGCGATGTGTAAACCGTCATTCCATTCCCGATTACCGTTTAGTTTTCCCCGGCATGAACGATGAATTCAATCGCACTTGCCGCATTGCCGCACTCGCCTCGTAGTGGAGAGTAAACAACTGCCTTTTGAAACAAAATGCACTGCACTCGGTGGTATTTTTATTAGGGAAAATTTTATTTCAGAGGATGACTATGTTCCACTTAGTATCCATGACAAAACTAGTTAGCAGGTTTGACGGAGATTACACACCTTTCCATTAATTCATTTGAAATTCCCTGGGTAAGTCCCATCTAGATGAATTAAGTTTTCCAATCAAACCACGATCATTTATGCATAACTAGAATGCCTGAAATGTAAAACCAAACGAATTGGTGCTCCGTTTTAGGGAATAAACGGATTACTCATAAGGAAGCTCCATCTTATTAGGGTTTCCAGGGCTTTTAAACTATTGGTTGAGCTTGAGATGTCTCAATGGTTAAAGTGCGAAATAATCGACTGAAATGTACGTGGTTCGAACTCAACATCTGCGTCTCACCTGTCGCTGTCTAGGCCTAAGCCGATTTCGTGCTTTCTTCGAGTGACATGGTAGCCAATCAATGGACGTGTGTTACAGCCTAATGATTATCGCTGAACCATTAAACTACCGTCCCAATCTGAGCCGTTTTCCGTAAGTTGCAGGTACGCAAAAACACCAGCTTATAAGAGTATTTGTTTACATCATTTTTCGTCGCATTATGTGAAGTAACACGATGACCTCAAAAGATGACTATGGTTGTGTTTTTCTCTCCTGGAAAGTCCTCCGTGTAGTGACGGTTTCTCTTACTGGACTATGAAGGAAATTATTACGCTCCATATGCAAGAGATGTCATCATTTCGGCACGCTGCCTAGTAGTGATGTGAATGGAGTGGCGATGAAAACAGGAGCTCGTTGGAATGGTTCTAATCTGGTCTGAGTAGAATTCGATTTGTTAGTCCGTATCCACCACACATGAGCTTAGATTTCACTTCATTTCCCTAGCCTGGATTCGAACCATGAAATGCGATGTGCTCAGGTATCATATGTGACCGTTGGTATGTTCGCTGAGCTGAGAAATTTGGTTACGGACGTTCCTTCACCCATCGATGTGACACCATCAGTGCGCTGACAGAGAGTGCGGCATGGCGTAGAGACCCGTCGCTGTCACATCACTCAACTGGAGACATTATAACCCAGGCGGGGGCTGTTGGTGTGGTGGTAGTACGCCTGACTCGAACAAACACCAGCACGGTTCTAACACAGTAACTTCACCCTCGAAACACCAACCACCATACTTATTGGCCGTTCCAATTCAGGTAAACCTGGTATACTGTATGCTCACATCACTCTCGTTTGAACGGTCGTCCTCTTGTCCTGGCGCAATCATTGGGGTGAGTCCACACCAAAAGAGGTCAACAGTGGACTAGAGTTTCGCTCTTATTAGAGCTCACAGCAGCGTGCTTCCTTGGCCGTTTGAACTCCAATCATCTGACACACGAAGCGAGCGTGTTACCGCCACTACACCAGCGCACACTGGATAGATCTAAATTTTCATGTCATAACAAGCCCTTGAGTGATGCTTGTGGTAAGCCCGACGTCTCGGACGAAGACCTGGGTTGCAACCATCGACTGGTCCGCCATCACGACTTTCCAGTCAGGTGTTACCAAGCCTGCTAACACCCACAATTAAAGCTTCTACTCTCTAAAGGGGACGGAAATCAGCTCGACCCGCTAGCCAATGCAGAACTGCTAGAGATCAGTTCCTCCAATTTGACGGCGATTTGATATTTCGTACAGTTCAGGATGTAGTTTTGTTCTGTGCAGTGCTATTTGGTCCCTTCGATGGATGGTCTTACTCTAAGAATGATATCCCACAGGGGCAAAAGAATACGGAAAAATTTGAAACAACGCCCAAAATGTACTGGTGTTACCTAGTGGCATGTAATTCTCATTCCTAGCTTCCCTTGCACCATCTAGGGAGTGTTTACAGCTTACCAGCAGTTGTCTTTTGTGAACGCATGGCAAAACGCGACATCAGATTCACAGACCGAAAAAAGTCAGTCCAACGGCGCGTCTACAGTGGAACAGCGTGATGATTCTTCCAGAGCGTTAAAAACTAGTGAAATTAAACTGGCCCCTTAAGATATCAATTTATGGTATGGTTGTACTAACTGACAAACTGTCACTAATTTACTCCCAAGGTCAATAGCCCAACACAAGAATCCTAGCGAATGGTCACCTGTCTATTGTTAAGCTCGCGGGAACAACATATGGCCACAGACAGTGTATTTAGCGATTAAGTTAAAAGTCAGCTTTGACTCGATACAAATGTCACCGATTCATTTTACCAAGACATGTTGCGGAGGCCAACAAAGGCGTAAGAACGAAGTTGTGTGAATGAAAACAAAAACACCGGAAAGGCATGTGTCTAATAGTCCACGAGTGATAGGAAATGCGTTATTGTTACTCACAGTACTCAGATATGTTCATATCCTCCACTCCTGAGGAAGGAAAAGTCCATCCGTTTAAGCCAAAAGTGATAACTTCTGTGAAGCTGTCGCTGCTGAAGACAACCATACCAGTAAATACGCCACCAGCTCTTCTGACCGGTTTTCCGTCCTGGAGGAAGGGTTGTGTGATTTTTTGGACAGGGTCTTCCCTGTTCTTATCTTTCTTATCCACACGAGTAAATTCAGCCCTATGTTTTGTTGTCGTGGAGGGTTTATTACTAAATATTACTAAAACAGGCCATTCCTCACCCAGCGATAAGAGGAATATTTGTCTGATATTGATGCGTCGGTCGGAGAGTTATTATCATCAAACATTCCTCACAGACCAGGAGCGGTGGCACGACCCTCATTGTCCCTTGGGATTTCTGTATCGTTAGTAACCCCATGGCTCAGAATGTCCATTGTTTTTTAAACAACTTCCGTTTCCAGTGAGTTCCGCGTTTGATTCATACCCATAAAATCCATCGAGGGTCGTCGGTTAATTTTGGATTGACCATATTGAACACCGAAATGCTTTGTAAATTCACACTTAATTTAGTTCATCAGGCTGTTTGCGTATATGCATCCAAACGTTCGATTTGCAGGCCTGAACGACTCAGAACTCATGGTAGATTCTACCAACTACGATATAGTTTTTTGTTGAAATACCCCTGAAAATGACTGTTCTGGTCCTCAAATATGCGAATAAGTTGGCGAAATTCCAACGAGTGACTAAGCGAACCACCGGATGAAAGTGGGTAAGGTGGTTAACTGGTTTGAACATACGGCAAAATTATTACAGAAATGTACCTGGATAATTGTTTTCAGTATGTAGCTCAAAATGTTCTCTTTTGTTTTCGGACGTCCTTCTTCAGTTTGCAGTTGCCTGCGGGTGCACATCGCCAAGTGTCAACAGGGAAGCCAGCTTAAAATGTCTACAAAGTTTGCACCCAATTACCCTGGTGGACAACTTGGACAGTGTGGCGGAATTCGTGGGACAGAGGCGGCGAGGAAAACTGGTTCAGTTATTTGAGGATAGCCAGAAAGTTCCTGATAAAACGACGCTGTTGAGTTGGGCCGAATCAAGTAGAATGTATTTCGACGTTCCGTTCAAAGCTGTGGTTGATGGCTATGTGATCCCGAAACAACCCGAACAAATGTTCTCCCCAAATTTCCATACAAGCTTACGAAGGAGTCCAGAGCTACTCTTAGGTGTGAACAAGAACGAGGCCATGTATTTTCTTCTATACGGGCTGGCTTTGGGAAATGGGAGTTTCTTGCATGAAGACGGAAGTGTACTGCTCCCCGAGGCCATCCAATTGGCTGCCGCACGAAGGCCACAGAGCCCAAACGGTCCGTTGGCTGATTTTCACCGGATATCATCGGCGCAGTTTCTAAGCGAGGATCAACTCGTGCGGGGAATATCTCAGTTGCCATCATTCAGTTATGGACTTCCCGTAGATACCAGTCAAACTAATGGCTATGCTGATCCGAGTGACAGTAGAATGACGGCGGAAGCGCTCATGCATCGGCTGGACACACTTTGTGGTGAATTGGATTTCATCTGTCCTACGTTAAACTTTGCTGAACAGGTCGCACGAATCGCCAATTCTAAGGTCTTTTTGTACGAGATGCAGCGAAAAACTCTATCTTGTCCATTCCCATCTTGGACTGGAGTTATGCACGGTTATGAAATCGAATACGTGTTCGGAATGCCCTATTCGGAGAAATTTCAGAATTCATTCTATCGATTTAATGTGGAGGAGAAAAAACTGAGCGACGAAATGATGAGAATGTGGACCAATTTTGCCAAAAGAGGGTACGTTTAATGTTCTTGGTTTGCTGTGGTTTTGCACTAGGAATGTTTTTGCCGTATTCAACTTCATCAGATTGCGTGGACGAGTGAACCACTTTCTTGTACACTCTGCTTGAATAGGCGTTTAGACATTTGGAACAGCTGCATTTTATTTAGTTTTTGGTTACTTTGTGAACACATTTGGTGGATTAAGACGATGGTTAATTTCTTTCAGCTACAAATGGCATAGTTCACAACAGATGCAGCCCCATTGTGCTTCACTTAGTTGAATTTCGTGAACAGATATGGTCCATGTGGAATTCGGTAGGCATCGCTGTCTACATTTTGCCTGTCGTTGTGCAGTTGACTTAGGTCGGGTGAGTTTAGCAAATGATGCTGGACTGATCCTACTACTAACGCATGAGGCCCGAATTGGTCCAAACGTCTAGACCTGGTCGTCTTCCTTAGGGACAAAGGACCCTTTTGCACCAGGACTCTACCTTCTCTTTTCACTCCACTGTTCACTTAGGTCTTCTTCAATTCTGGTTTGTTGAAATAAGCGTCGGTATGTATTATCATTGTAATGCTGTCAGTGATGATCAAATGAAGACAAAATGTGAAAAGATACAATCACAATGGTGTTCGAGCGAATCCAGGTTGTCTCCTACCCATAATACTATCCATTGATTAGACGTGGTCGTCTCCCTTAGGGACAAAGGACCTTTTCGTACCAGGATTCTACCTTCTCTTTTCACTCCACTGTTCACTTAGGTCTTCTTCAATTCTGGTTTGTTGAAATAAGCGTCGGTATGTATTATCATTGTAATGCTGTCAGTGATGATCAAATGAAGACAAAATGTGAAAAGATACAATCACAATGGTGTTCGAGCGAATCCAGGTTGTCTCCTACCCATAATACTATCCATTGATGGGCGTCCCTGGAACTGTTGATCTATATGCCGATTTATCCACTATACTAAAACACTTGTATTTCATCACAGGGATCCCAACAGAAACGATGATGGTACAATCGGGGCTGTTGTCTGGCCGGCGTACAAAGCTGCGAAGCAACGCGATCCTGCTCTTGATTTGGACGACTACATCATACTGGACACTCCGATAAGACGGGGCAAAGACTTACGTCAAGCTGGCTGTCGATTCTGGCTCCATGAAATCCCCACGTTGGTTAAGGAACGGAGGTCAATGGATGATAACGGTTCATCATGTACGTACAAACTGTTCTTTTTCCCATGTATTTTAATGACAACGGCTTAACTGTGCAATCGGACGAAACACCCTCAGAATGGTTAAAATTGCCTGTAAACGAATGGATCACTCTTCGAGCAGTCGATCATGCCGTGATCTAAAATGTCCTCGTTTTTGCTCAGGGATTTCCACTGGTGTTTTCTACACTGTCTTTTACTTTTCAAGGGAGCAAAATTAACGAAATACACCGATTTTGATTTTGTGGGGGACTCACCTTGAACCTTGCTGAATCTCTCGTCTATGATGTGTTTAAGCGACCGAATGTGCTACACCAGCCCGCCTCATGTTTCAGTTGGTACGATATTCGAGATGTTGGGATATTAAATCAGCTAAACCAGAATACCATGTGAGGTTGTATTGATTAAGCGAGGCAAACTGAATTACCAACTGATTAATTTGTTCAGTCTAAAAAAAAATTGTAATCGATGGATTCAGCTGGGTTCCAGGTGAGTCTCCCTAAAAACCTGTGATTGCTTTAAAGGGACATCTTGTTGTCCTCCTTATTACCCATTTGTATTAGACAGTTCCCCTCAAAACTATCTTCCCCAGTATTTGGCTGCAGGAGCGTGGACCAGATAATTTATGCTTGTCCCCACCCTGACCCAATCATTCTTCGGCATTCAAGAAGACCAACAAGTTCGACCTGCTGACGGTTTCGTTTTTGTGGCAGAATATCCTGACATCCTGTTCATTTCTTCATCTGGTAATGCTGCTAAACAACTTGCAACTCCCGAAATACCACTTTGGATTTCATAAGAGATCCCACTGAATCTCTCGTTTATTATGTTCTTCTGGATTGTCGATGAGGTTCAGCAACCTCATAACTAGTGTGTTGCGCGTGTGATTGCGATTCAGCCGTAAAACTTCGAATTGAATTGCAAATAGATGCGCAGCACACCAACATCAAGTATTTGAGTCCCAAGATTCTTTCGGTTATCGATACTGGTTAACGGGCTAAATTTCCGTCACTGTACCCATCCTCCATATAAGTGAACTTTCTTGTGTATTCTGAACCGCTGCTCTCCGCTGGCAATAAATCTTCCTGTAAATTCTTGTCAGATAAAGATCAGCTTCTAAGTTTGGCACCTTTTCGGAATATTTTTTAACTTCTAACATAACAACATTTCTGAGAGTGTTTTAACCACCACGCTGTTGTTCTGTCCACTCAATCGTCATTACTGGACATCAAGAACCTCAAGCTTGATGAAAAATTTCTGCTGTAGTATTCTTTTGATGCTTAATTGCCATGCCACCTAAAGGAAACATGAGGGATTGGATATTGTTAGGTTTCTGAAACCTAGACTAGACAAGTCGAGAAGCAGAGGTCAGGTTAGAACCACGGACCTTCCAGTCAGTAAATCCGCACTCTAACCGCTGAGCTGTCTCGCCCACAAGCTTGTTGAGTAATCAGGAGTTAAGCTTAGCTTATTACTTTTCATCAGTGTTTTCATCGGTCACTTGAGCAGTTTCGAGACATATTTCGATATCATTAATTATATACGTATATATGTATATATATGTATATATATGTGTAATGTATACAATATGTTACATATTATATTACAATATTACAATATTACACATTAAATCATTAAACGGATTTTATAGATGAGCGATTAAGGTATATTGCAGTTGCTCCCCTCATCATCATCATCATCATAATCATTATGGCTAAGCTAACATCAGCGTTCAAACTGATGCATCGCTGTACGTGGCCTGGAATACTGTCAGGGCGCCCAGACCCAGACGAGAAATCGATATGTCCTCAACCAAAGCGTTTAACTCAAAAGCCCGACCACAAGGCAGCGTGTTTCGTGAGGAATGCATACTACTTTCATGGAGCAAATGGCAGCACAGTTTTCAACCCCCAACCTGGAGTTTAAAGCTTGCGAAAATTCAGCGGAGGTCGATTTAATAATGAACCCGAACGGATCATCAAAAAACCACTTTAAACTTTAGAAAAACTATGCAAGAACAACGTATGATCTCCATACGCTTTAGAGGAAGGAAATTTGTTCAACTGCTAGAGGACTAAAATAACCAGAAGGCGATGGTTTGCTAATTAACGACTGTCACTTCGGTCGAACAATCATGAAGGAATAGTACAAAGTGCCCACACGTTTTCCTACCTCCCTGGGGACTACCTATTCTTCGTTCACTTTTATGACGTGCCTGTTCTGTTGCCCCCAGTTTTATGGTTGTATCTTGCTTTGTCCCCTTCCAATCTGTTTCAGGCAACGATGCGATAACAATATTCAGTTCCAGGGCAATTATCGTCGTAATCTTCTTTTCAGTCCTGCCAACTATTCACTACACTGTCCAATAAAATTCCAGTGACAGACCAACTGAAACGCTGGCACTGAAACCAACCAATCAGACCACCACACAAAAGCAGATGGCAAACCCCGTGTGGACTATGCGTCGAGGGGTTGCGTCTTTTTACTCAAACACGGGTTTGACTCTGTTTCTCTTGTGTCCTGTTCTCATATTCTTTCTGTGAACCTAGGAACAGTATTTAAGCGCCAATATTTTGTCCTGTTTTAGTCTTATTGATCTTTTTTTAAGTTAATTTTCCTCCGCTCATTCGTCTCCTTCGTCTGTGACGATAGATTGGCTACTTACACCTTTTTTCAATTCTAGTTTACTTTCGGTTCCTGCCGGATCGGTGATTTTTCCTGCGTACTTGGTCAATAAAACTGGATTTGTGTTTTTCAGACTTTTCCGAAATATAGAGGGAATAATTTCCGGATGTTCTCGTAGGTACATCGTGAATCTTGGCGCCTGCAAACAGCAGCAGAGAGACTTTCGTTTCGTTATTTTTGGTAATAAAACTTCATACACAGGTTTAAAAACTGTCATAGGTGGAAATCGTCAGGATAAACCCACACCTTGCTACAGCACGCTGATGTTGCTGGAACAAATTTTAGGCTAACTCAATTACGGGACTTTGACACATGACGGAGAAAAAGGCAAACAAGGCAAGATCACCGACCTAGTCCAACAAGATAAAAACTGATAGAACTCACACATGCAATCTTTAGAAAAACGAACGAAAACATCCCAAGATGATAGTACTAGGACTTCCGGCCCACGCTAAGTAAACTGATAATATTCATACTTTCGTGGATTCCAATTTCTGAAAATGTATATTTTTTGCGGGTGAAAACTAACGGCGGTCATCCGGGAAAAGTTGCGAATCTTTAGAGAAAACTCTTCTGAATACGATTGAATTCGGTAAGCCACAGCTTCAAGGGGTGACCAAGGTGGATTTTTTCAAAATCCACATTATCGTCAGTTTTGTGTGGATTTAAAATAATTGGGCGCTGCTCAAACTAAACCATTGAAACATACCTGAAAGTGATCACGTATTGTTTAATTGTTTGCAATTATGATGCAAAATTTCGTCATTTTCTTTCCTGTGGCTCTCCTTTGGTGCCTAGCCACCATGCCACTCAAAAATCAAGAGGACTGTTATTCTCAGGTCGCCCAGGCCTAGACAGGTGCAGAAGTTGTGTCAGAAAAAGATACCTTCCGGTCAGTTTCGCACCTTGACCACTGGGTTACCTCGAGCTGCGACCGTACTCTAATCACTTCTGATCCATTGAAAGGGTGTGTGACAGCGTAACGTCCTCTGGCAAGATGACCTTCTTAAATGTGTCTCTTCAGCATAATCGGCAAGACTCTAATGTCAACTTAGAGTAAAAATGGGCAGAGCGTTGCTGAGGATGTTTTGCAACCCTGTATACGCATCATGGAACTTGTGTTGACAACATTTCAACCGGAAATCAGACACCTTGGTTTTGTCTCCTAGCTGATGGACACTCACAGTATCTGTTCAGGAGATTCCCCTACATTCTCTTACCATCCATTGATAACCTCTTCGATTCTTCGGCAATTTCTACTTAGTACACGACAATTCGAAATTAAATAGCCTGGTTCTGCTTTCGGCCGTGACTTCTCAGTCGTTATTCAGCCTTTTTGTGCGCTCTGATTTCACGCTGTATCGGTTCACAAATAGCGTAAGTGATTACATTGTTCGCTCTTCGAGGAAAAATCGAGTTAAGCAACCGGGGTGGATTAGTCTGTCTGGTCCGGATCCCTGACTGTCTGTTTAGATTAGCTTAGTGATTGATCATTATTGTATTTTTTTCACGGTTACTGAGTCCCCGTTCATCGAGCAACACGGCTGAACAGACGCACAAATGATTGTTTTCGCACAAGTTAGATTGGCTAGAGGTCTTTATATCTGGAAACAGGTTGGTCCGCCACTGTGATTGGGGCAAAACAGAAGTCTAGTTCAATTGGTGTGTGCTATTCCGTGGCAATTACTTGTCGGTTCTTCTGCGAGGCAAGCTGCAGTGAAATGAATTTTGAGCAGTCCGTTGAGTGTTGGAAATAGTTGGTCTTCGCCTTGTAAAGGTTCGTACCGACTGATTTTGGTAAGCTGGATGGCCTGACGTTCAGGCTCAAAAGCAAATATTGTTAACTTCGACATCGCCAGGCTGCAGACCGCATTTGCGGGTGTGGTGAAGGTAGTTCAGCGAGATGATATGTTTCCAAGTCCTAAGAAATTCGTTGTATCAGCTAACTCAGCTCCACTGGTTCACGTGGAATGTTTATCCAATAGTGACTGTTGATGAATGAATCCCGGGTCGGAAGAAAGCAGGAGGGAAGCACCACCAGATGCTCCACTGGATTAAACACAGATATATTTGAATGCAAAAACGAATGGCGTGCACTGAATGTCTCATAGACGCTTATCGCTGACCGTGGACGAGGGGTTGGTAATCCAATGCTCGCAACGAAAATCTCAGATGGAGTGGATACTGGATTTTAGTGGTATGGGTCCCAGTGAATAGCAAGACAATGTTGCCTCGAATTCTAGGCATACAAATCATTGCGAATTTCCAGAAGAGGGTACCCACGGGATAAGTCCGTTCACAGCGTGATGACTCCAGATTAACCGAATAGAATATTCCAAATGACCGAATATAAAGTCTGTCTCAGAGACTGCGGTGCCACTTAAATCGACGAGGTGAAAAGGCAACCGGGGGTACGAACTTCAGAATAAATGATAGGAAATACTCGCTTAGTCATAAAGATCCCTTCACTGTGATGCAGCGCGAAGAAAACAAGATAACTGCTGGATCGCTCCAATTCAGACAGGAGCAATAAAATACCCGGAATTCAGCATGAAATACGGACGTTCCTTTTTTCGTCCTAGTCGTTGGTGAATTTCCAGTCCGAGAGTTGGTGAGCAAAAGTGGCGCGAAATTTCCACTCCAGAGTCCACCTTCATGTTGAAAGCTTGAACAAAGCTTTGCGTCTCAGCAGAAAACTATACAGTCGAAATGGGTCACCGACACATTCGTGGACTATTTGGTAGTCCACCTCCAAACCAATTGTGTGAATGCGAATAGAGGAACGGCATAGGCGGGACGTGGATGAGGTCGTTAGTGGAAACAGTGAACAAAGAAATCGTCCTGGTGTACATTCTAACCCCCCCCCTAGGAACGTTCGTTTGTACACCATGTCCCTTTTGTGGCGAACGGTCCGATCGAGCACACATGTGACAGGATAGAAGTAGCTTGTGTGCGAGTTCTGATTTCCGTCTAATATATGCGATGCAACTTCGGCCGCCGATCACATTTTACTGCTCTTAACACGACAAGTATAATCGATAAAGTAATTAATGAGGGAAAGTCCAGTTTTCAACTCTGCTCGCATCCTGAATTAGTCATTCCGGGGGGAGCTTTATTTCGGTGTGTCACTTTTCTAGAAAAACGCGTATTTGCGAAAATAAAAAGTGGGGCATTGTCAAAATGAAGGATGAGCTTGTTTCACTCATAACAAAATTGATTATCTTAATGACCTAGCAAATAGCAGGAGAGCAGTAGTAGAGAATGGAAAGATCAGCGACATGCTGGCGACCAGTTTCACGATACGCCGCCAAGTTACCAAATTCAAGCCAAATGTCTTGTACGTCTTGGATGTCAACAGGCCACATAACCAGATGGTGGATTATGAAAATTTCAGTCATACTACTATCTACTCAATTCAGACATAAGTGGATGAACATAATTGAGTGTTCAACACTGTTTCAATACCGAAATGTTTGCCAACCTTTTCCAACAGAAGTATCTTCCTCTGGCAACCTCAGTAGTTCCGAATCCGTAAATAATCAGGTCTTATGGCTGACTGGGTTTTTGAAGTAAAAAACTTGTTGTCAAAAACAAACATGACAGTTTTACTCAGCTCGAATTAGGAGATGGATACTACCTATCAGCTTTTCTGAAGTACTTTCGAAAATTTCCTGAAACTTCCCTAGTTGAACACAAAAACGCAAGCGCATTTAAGTCTGCTGTTTGTGTTTTCGAAAGTGGATGCAGCTCGGTGGGCATTTCTAGAAAGGAATTGCTCGTTTTTCTGAGCGTCGAATGCAGGAGGTTGCTCTGTTGATGCTTTACGTTTTATAGAGCCGCGCACGTGAAAGAATCATCACTTCCAGTTTGCCGAACATAACTGTCACCAAAAAAAACCGTGAGAACTTTGCACTTTTCACCTAACAATGTAATAGTCGTGTGTTGAGTTTGAGAAAAAATGTCCTCAGAAAGTTATCTAAGCAACATTCTGCGGTATTGATCTTAGTCCCACGGTGACTGCTTTGCGACGTTTCTGAAAAGCAGTTTACACAGTTGAAAGATGAAATAACAACACATATCTTCATTTCACGCAAGATACACGGGTGTCTTCTGTAGCGCCACGTGCGTTGTTTTCCACCCGGTTTCAGTTGCTCACATCCACGGTGGTCCACAACTTCGCAGGGGTATTTAGTCTGTACTTTGCTGCTGTAGTTTGATGCATTTTGGTCTCGTGTCATAGTATTCTGTTTATTACGTCACAGCCCTTGTCGACTTCTTGACCTGAAATCTCACATAATGGGCGATGAAGGTGCCATATTGTTGTATAGGCAAGTCAGTACTCTTCATCCAAAGTCTATGACATTCACCCCGCATACTCGCAAGCAGAATGGGATTATTAGCTTGCCATGATTCAAAACGGTGATTCTTTGATTCACCGATTCTCCCCGAGACAAACCTTCTGAATCTGGCCTCTTCATCATATGCATTCGCGTGGGCAGCATTTTTAAATAGAAAAGACTGCTATTAACAACCACCCATAATTGAACCCAAAACTTGTCTGATTTAGATGGCTGGAACTTATATGGGTGGTATCGGGCTTTTACGAGATCAGTAGACACCGACACAAAAAGATTAGGCCAGATGTAAAAGCAAAAGCCACACCTAACCCAAACCCAAAAGAACCGAATTTTTTATGTGACTCTTCAATTCCAAGCTTGAATGAAGTTTGTCTTATCTTATCTATGGGTGCCATGAGGAATTATATGTTCCGCCACAGAAGAGAATAATTAAACTGCCCATCAAGCACAAATGTCTTGCATAATTAGCGGAGTGGATTTTCAAGCTTAGTAGAGCTTTAATGAGCCATGCATATGTTCACGCGACTTCCACATTACGACATCACACAGAACATGACTGTTGGGTCTGGGGAATTCGATGAGGATATTGAAGTGGGTTAATTTACCGACACATTATTGCATCATCACATAATTTTTTCGGATAAACCATGTTTTCTCAATCCCATTGATCTTGGGGATTAGCCGATCAAGCAACGTGAAGTCTTTGAACATAGAACGTATGAACCTCCTCCAAAAATTCACGGTTTCTTTCACCGACCTTCTCACTTTTTCGCACCTCGGTTTTCACTTTTCACAGATAGCATCACAGCAAGCATCTCGGAATTCGTTTCGAAATGGCATCATTTTTATCAAACCTACAGATTTTTATCGACCTGTTTGAGAAGGCTAGGGAGGACAAAATTTAAAGGACACAGATCTCAACCACTTGAAA
>NW_008751747.1:969704-973881 GCF_000715545.1 Opisthorchis viverrini
CCAAATACAAAATCTAACAATCAGTTAATTTAAGGATGAAACAATGTTTGAAAACAGGAGTGATCAAGAGATTCAGGATTCAGAAGACAGTAAGTTGCTCATTGTGTGTTGGTTTTCCTTGCCTTTAGGTTTCTCCGCAAAATAACTCTCAACTTACCGCCAGATCGGGGGATGCAAGAGGAGTTTGGGCTCCACAGTATGTCATACCCTCCAACAATTACGTTGTCCATTCCTATACGCATGGCTGAATAGTGTGTCTGTCATTGTGACCAGCCTCTGGCGCATCCACTCCAATGTAATGCCTCCTCTAAGTTGAGGGATATGGCTGGTTAACAACAACAATGTTACGGTGGTCCCTAGTTCACTACTGCTTTTTATGGCTCTGGGAGCCCTGTTTACTGTCCGCTTCAGGAAGCCACGGTTCCCCTGGCTCAAAGATGCTTGTTCCTTCATTTCACCTACGAATTGTTTATTTTATCAAAACAAAATAAACAAGGATACATCGTTTATTAATTGCAGATGACGCAATCTTATGGGTAAATATAATCACCTAAGTCCAAAACCATCCACAGGATGCTCACTTACAGGACTAGTCATAATATCAGTTTAGATCACTATACAGGATAAACGTACAGAACATCGATACCGGCAGTTGAGGAGCGCACAGAAATGGTCCACATCTACAGCGGTTATCAAGTCATGAAAGAGTGAACGGATTAAAGCATTTGATTTTAATAGCACGGCGACATTCAGGACTCAAAGTCTTGTTTCGGTAAGCGTTTCTGACAGATCGATCTGACCACCAGCAAAGTTCAATCACTCCTGCAGACCCAGGGGACGACAGTATTCTCTGGGTCATAAGTACAACGGGTGTTCTGTTGGTCTCAACTAGACAACCCCAGACAACCTGGGCTCCTTCCAGTACGGGGTAAAAATCTGGATGTTTCTTGATTACTCACTTGCCACACGACTTAGTGATCCCCGGTTGTTGTGCGGGAGGTCACGAATCTGTTTTCGAGCTTACACCGTGTCATCTACAAAATGAAGGGTTCCCATGCGGAAAAGTTTTCAATAGAAGACACTTCACCGGCAGCAGTTTTGAGGGTCCAAGGGCTACCACTTACTGAGTGATTCAGAACATCAGTGTGAGTTACTTGCTCAAGACTTGAGGTTTGAACAGGTCAGTGATTGTCATGTTCACCACGCTTCGCCAGAAAGGCAAACACAGATGGTCGAGTACAGTTCTACCTCTCAAAATTGTAGCCCTGGAAAAACCTAATCCTGAGTTTAAAAAAGCCTCAAAAAATGACAATAATAACCAGCATCGTGTCCCGGTTTGTAGCCGGTGAAGTGAGAGGTAAACAACATTCTATCAGTGAATAGGTTAGAACGTGAACGTCTGCTATCGTGCGAACAGAGTTCAAGCACTTCTGGATGCGTTGCACGGTTCATAGACCAAAGATCAGTAACTATGTTCGTTGCTGTGCGTCAGACACATTCAGAGCAGTAGTAATCCAGCACAACGAAACTGGTTGGGTTGCCACTGCAGCGGCCTCAAGCGTACGCCACAAAACGTCTTACAATCCACGAGTGCCATACGGGCGAAGGAATATTTGGTTGGTCTGATGACGGTGTTGCTTTGCTTGCAGCTTTTCCGCGGTGGAGTGAGAAAGACATGGTTCTAGGGAGCCAGGCATTCAGATCTAGTTTTCCATCCAACTTGGATATGGTCTGATGTTTTTCTCCACCATGTTTTGCGATAGTGATTCCGGACGTTCTACCTAAGGAGTTTGACACAACCAAGTGGTTGGTATACAAGCTTACTGACCAAAAGGTCCGCAGTTTTAATCGACTGTTTTTGTCTAGTCTATGTACAGTTGACAGTATCCCAGCCCTCAGGGTGGCATGGCAGCTATGCACAGCTGCTGTTACAGCTGAAAGATTTTTTTTACCTAAATCAATGTGTTTGCGCTCTTCATCGTTAAGTACTAGGTGCCTCTCTGGCGTCCCGGCTTTACTGCGCTAACTCGGAGCTCGTTGACCTAGTAGTTCCGGAATTTGAGATCCTCAGCGGGGTGAAAAACTGTGCTAGCCGTAACTGCTTAACGTACGTTAAAAAAATGCAGTGGCGATAAAACAGATCCTTCGTAACTCACACTGTCACAGGCAAGAAAAATTGGTAAGCTGTACCACTGTTCGTCCGACGGCCTGGGTTTGAGCGAGTACCGAAATCCATATTGGAGCCCCTCCTTGAAAGCCGTTGCTGCCGTCATAAAGTAAAACGGCATGCCATTCGAGATAAATCTGTCTTAGTTTGCTCCGATGAAAATGTTCGTCTGTATGTGGCATGAGTGGTTTGGCGAAAAGCTGTATGTCAACTTGTCGGCGGTTAGGTGTTTCAGGAGACTTTGCCTCAGGATACGGTTTGTCATGTTGTATCCGTTGAACCCATAGCTAGTCTTTGCCGGTGAGTGCTGGGCTTGAAAATCTGTGCAAATTAAGGCCTCTCTTTTCCTAGCTCCGATGGAGATTACGCGAGAGATTGTATGGAAGACTTGAGGAGTTACTCTCTGCTATAGCAGAATCATTTTCAGTATCTTGTGGAAAAATGTTATCCATTCGTGGAACAATCCAACCGGGAAGGTTGAAATACCTGGCTTCGAAAATTTTACACTTATACTTTTACAATGGGAAAGATGGGAGAGAAAGGGTATAGATAGTATATTGCAATTCAGGGAGTTTCCATAGGATAACTGGGTCACGGTCGGCTCCGCGATATCGCCCAAGAAGTAGAGTACAATCATAATTCACTAATCATAAGGTTGCTGAAAATTATTCGACATCCTTCGACCGGTTTAGCCCTTCTTGGGGCTCAGCAGGTAAGTCCCCACGTTTCCGTCAACCCTATGTTCTACTTGAAAGGACATTGCACAAGAGATTCAGCTGGGCTTCACGTGAGTCTCTCGCAGAACCAAATTTGTTTGCAAATGAGTGTATTTCGCTAGAATACAGTCGGTTGTTTCCATTTCATCCCTTTCAGGTGTCCAACTGCGACACAGGGACTTCGAGTTGACTTGCGGAGACGCTGGTGCCCAAGTGTTCAGTGTGGCTGTCAGCCGATCGAAGCGGATTAGAATGTGCGAATTGAATGTGGTTTTTGATCAACAGATGCTATAAATAACCTACCATCGGAATACGCTTAACGTATTCCTCCCGTGCCTCGCACGAGCCCTTCCCTGTAACGCAGGTTCCAAAATTCCATCTTAAGAGGACCTGGGGTCAAATTTCTAATTGGGTTGATGTACCTCTTGGTCTCGAGAAGCGCAGTTTGTTTAGCGACCGCATGACATGCGACAGCTTTGCAGTGTTCATTGAGATGTCTGGCACTTGCTGGTTTCCACTGTCTACGCACCTAAATGTACGTCTCATAAACTCATTGTACACTTTTCCACAGGCGTTTCATTGCATTTCCCTCAAATGTGGAGTCTTTTCTTCAGAGTACCTGGTGGGCATTACATCTATTATAGGATGCCTTTGGAACCGGTTACTTGTATGACGTTTACTACCCACAGGTCACTTCCACCTACGTGTTGGCCGTCAAACAGAGGGGCATTGGTTTTGTCATCTGTTGGTAAACTTTTTCCTCCTCCTTCAGTTCTTTCCCCATTGGAAGCACTGAATTCAGGTTTGGTATAATGATCAGAATCGTGCTTTACAAATGGTTTACTAACACACACTGTACCACATCAGACCAGCCGGCAGATTCATTAAAGATAGGACAGATCGAAGCGTAGAACTCGATATCAAAAGCTAATGACAGGTCAAATTCTTGCACCAAAAGCCACAGTTAAGTAGCTGTGGTGAACATTGACTGTATTCTGGCAGATTCATAAAGATAGGACAGATCGAAGCGTAGAACTCGATATCAAAAGCTAATGACAGGTCAAATTCTTGCACCAAAAGCCACAGTTAAGTAGCTGTGGTGAACATTGACTGTATTCTATTCATTCTGTTTAGTGTATTTTTATATGCCTTTGTTTTACGATGCGATTGATTGTACGCCCGCGATATTCGAGAATATACGATATTCATTCGTCCATATTCGGACTTCTATACTACGCGTACATTCTGTAGTTACGATACCTACCACTATTCTAATTATCACATTTGGCGTCGC
>NW_008751747.1:977863-991186 GCF_000715545.1 Opisthorchis viverrini
TTAGAACAAAACTTTTTTCATTTCGGGTAGTAGCTGCGTGGAATGATCTTCTTCCGACGGTTGTACACGCTCCTTCTCGAACCCAATTTAAAGCACTATTAGACATTTATTTATGCGGATCCTCGCGCTGGCGAGCATACTGCCCCGCGCTGAGAACATAAAGAGCAGTGCTACACCCTTTTTTCACTTGTGCCTTTCAGGTGAACGACAGCCACTGACCGACAAGAACAAAACCGACCCGGGAAACTTGGGCAAAAGCCTCGATCCTGTGTATCAATCCGTGAATCCATGAAGTTTTGTGGCTTATCTGGCACTCATGCTCCCCAGGCAGGGACAAAAAATTCTGCCAGATTACACCACAAAAGCTAAATAGATAGTCCACGAAAATTCAAATCCCATTACAATACTTTCTGTGGCGTCTAAGCTCAGAAACAGGAATCTTATTGACACCTAACGTCACCTCATAACGATTGGTACTATCTGGGCAAGGAAATACGCCACCATGAGTGGCTCTTTAGCACAAATCCACTTCCTACCCTATACGAACAATCGCATATCTTTTTGATATCTACAATAGCGACTTGGTAAAGTCTGTTGGCCACCAGTCGATGGTCCATGTAGACAATACCGGCCGCCTTACCGCCGGTTGCTCTAAGTCTGTTGCAGCTTGGTGCTGTCACACAAATAAATCAACCCAAATACAAACTATGTGATGCGTGTTATAGATATTTAACCTTTCACACACCAGAAAGGCGAGCTCCATACACAGCAAATGGTGAGAAACATCTGAGGACCTGCGTCACCATCGCCTCCACACAACATCTGGATAATGATCACAAGGCAGTAACAAAGCTTCCGATTCATAATGATATCTTTATTTCTGGGTCCTGTCGAAGCCAAAATTTTCTTTACCCCCAACATGAGCCTCACTGGTTCGCTTCTGAACAAGTAAACTGATGTAGCGTGGGACGTCAGGAAGTCAGCGGTATTCGATGTTCGAGAGGATGTAGCGACGGCACACGTCAGTTCTGAAATGTGCAGAAAACGGACTGGTATTAACGAATCCACACGGTATACATAGCACACATGCGCACAGGTCGGGTGGAACAGGGAAGAAGACCGGAGTGTGGCAACAACGCACGTGTATTAAACCGAAACCGAAACCGAAAGGGGGTACAAAGTCAGATCAAGGTCAATCAAGGGGGTGTACAAGAGGGTTACTCTTTCCTGCCCGGGCTCGTGGTGGCTCATCCGTGATACTTGCAATAGGGTGGGAGAGAGAGGCACACATAAAGTCATATGATAAGAGTGCAAGCAGATACAGTCGAGTTTTAAATGCGTTACACTGACGTTGTTTGTAAAATGTGCCTTCATTACGGCCAATTCAGCGGCAGCCGCCAGGCAGTTGGGAAGGCTGGCGTACAGACTATACAAGCAAAACTAAAAAGCCTCAAGTTTCCATCGTGGGATCATAATGGCTTGTTTTTGCCATGCCAACTTCGAAAAAAGACCTTGAGCTTTACACCTATTTGTGCAGAAAGGCGAGCTCCATACACAGCAAATGGTGAGAAACATCTGAGGACCTGCGTCACCATCGCCTCCACACAACATCTGGATAATGATCACAAGGCAGTAACAAAGCTTCCGATTCATAATGATATCTTTATTTCTGGGTCCTGTCGAAGCCAAAATTTTCTTTACCCCCAACATGAGCCTCACTGGTTCGCTTCTGAACAAGTAAACTGATGTAGCGTGGGACGTCAGGAAGTCAGCGGTATTCGATGTTCGAGAGGATGTAGCGACGGCACACGTCAGTTCTGAAATGTGCAGAAAACGGACTGGTATTAACGAATCCACACGGTATACATAGCACACATGCGCACAGGTCGGGTGGAACAGGGAAGAAGACCGGAGTGTGGCAACAACGCACGTGTATTAAACCGAAACCGAAACCGAAAGGGGGTACAAAGTCAGATCAAGGTCAATCAAGGCAAGGGTGTGGAGGGTTACTCTTTCCTGCCCGGGCTCGTGGTGGCTCATCCGTGATACTTGCAATAGGGTGGGAGAGAGAGGCACACATAAAGTCATATGATAAGAGTGCAAGCAGATACAGTCGAGTTTTAAATGCGTTACACTGACGTTGTTTGTAAAATGTGCCTTCATTACGGCCAATTCAGCGGCAGCCGCCAGGCAGTTGAGAAGGCTGGCGTACAGACTATACAAGCAAAACTAAAAAGCCTCAAGTTTCCATCGTGGGATCATAATGGCTTGTTTTTGCCATGCCAACTTCGAAAAAAGACCTTGAGCTTTACACCTATTTGTGCCTCTGTCTCTTGACAACCAGGAAAACTGACTGGCCACTCATTAGTGGCGACAGCTGCCATTGGTCTATTACCCGTTTCCCTTTACCACGTCACGGATCGAACCATTCTCATCAACACCGGTGCAGACTTCAGTATTATTACCACCTAAAACTTCGACATTACAAGTGACCAACGGCACATGCATATCTACATTTGGTCATAAGTCACCGACGCATTACCTTTGTCCTCGTCGTTTATTTCCATGGGTTTTCACTGCCGCCGGTATCCAAGCCCCTATCTTTGACGCCAACTTTCTCACCAACTTCTTTGTAGCCATCGATATCAAAAGGCAAAATTTTATGGATTCTTTAACGGTGCTTCCCGTTTATTTTAGTTCGCAGTAAGTCAGAAGAACACGTAAGTATGGACACGGGTGTATTGAGTACACGCGACCAAACTGGTCCGCTTTCGTGGCAGGTAAGCAAAACAACTGAGTCACATATCCAGTCAACCCACAGCGCTCACGCGAGCCAACCAATCGGACACGCATCCAATCAGCCACCAAAGTCACACGTCAGACCGATGGTGGGACGACGAACGGACACTAACACACGCTAAATCTCGGACACACCGAAGCAGCTACTACACCGTTCCATAAATTTAATTCGACCCAATCATTAACTACCTCCCCCACACTTCAGATATTTCAATTTTCGAAGGCTTGCCCACAAAGTGTCATCGTTCGCTTAAGCCGTCTTAGCAGAGTCGGCGACTTGCGGTCTGGACCGGGTAGCTGGTGTATGAAGGCCAAAGTCAGGATGGTATATAAACTGGTGCCGAGCTACAAATGGTCATTCTCCGCTTGCTCCGTTTGCGGTTCGGGTGCCCACGACATGCAGAACGACACCAGCACGGTTTCAACCGTCCTAAGCCGAGTACCCCATCAACTGGATTCTTGTCAATTAAGATGGTCAAATGTGGTATAATATCTCGTAGGTTCATAGGATGTATCTTCGGGCGAACAGAATGACCTGCGTACGTTTGATTGTTGTTTGTGTTTGGATTGTTGCGATGTTTTAAGCCATCCATGGAAATCTGAGACTATGTCCGGAAAAACTATTGAATAGACTTGACTGGTGATGATATGCGGGTCCTACGCGATAAGCTGCGCCGCTTGGACTATCCTATATATGATCTGCAGAGTATCCGGGATGCTTTTACTTCCGTCCGTCTGCTTGGTTTGTTTCCAAAGTATGGTGATGTAATTCAGGCAGATTCAACATAGCACCTCCAAGCTACCACACGCATGTGTAGGTTGTGGGTGGGTTTTTTCTGCCGTAAAATCCCCTCAACTAGTATGCGTCTCTTCTGCAGGCTAGGCGAACGGGGCTCTGGTCGTTTCCATTCCGTTACCTTGCACTAATTCTTTTCCCATTTACTTTCTAGGCACAACTGTGGAACAGATTTTTAATGATTCTCTTATCTGCTTGCAATCAGTCATAATGAAATCATGCTTTCCTAAAATTGGTTTCATAGTTCCCGACAACGCAAGCGTCACGGCAACCAAAGCATCCAGGCCTTGAGTTGAAGACCAGCTTGCGTAGGTGAGAAAAGGGGGCGTAATTCTTCGATTTCGTCTACAGCCTCAGAGTGGTCCCGAAACCTTTTAGAACAACATAGGGTCGCCTCTAACAGCACACGTTTAGCAGTATGCACAATAGCCCGGCGGCCTAACTGTCCATGAAGCACTTATTAAGCTTCGTAGGTCTTTTATGTCACGGCGTTACTAGTTACGTAATCGACAGAAGTATTCAATCCGAAGATTTTATGACAGGGGTGCACCGTACACCTAATACCTCTGAGCTGGGGAATTTGGTTGCAAACGCTTCATCACCAGTCGAGGTGACATCATCAGTGCGTACTTGTGCGTAGCGGTGGGTTAGTGGTTGTGCACAACCACTGTATGAACACCCATCAGGAGAGAAGCGACACCTGGATTCGATTCATCAGTTTACAACTGACATGCTATTTTAAAGGTTCTGACAATAGCGCTGCCAACGCTCTCTCATGCGCAGGGATAAACAACATCGCAGACTCCTCCCAATCTACGAGTCACTGTCCCAACTCAGCGATCGGAACCCGTATACCCAACTTTTTTAGACTTACATCCCTCAAGAACATGAGATTGCCGCTTCTTAAGTCTGACAAATTTATTGTTTAAGACGTATCCACAGGAAACATAAGTGTTTTTGTTCCGAATATATAACGACCACTTTTACGCACTCTCTCATCTGAGCATACAGGCCATCACCAACTCGCATCACGAAGATATGTAGGGTGAGATATGCAAAAGTAATCCGTAGTTAGGCTAGAAAATCTCTCGACTATCAAAACAGCAAGATTCACTGACATACAGTCCCCCCACCTGGCGTTTTTCAGCTGCCAAATTTGTGTTTCCGAAACGTTCACAATAACCTTGTTGGACTGTTGCCACCATCCAGAAATTTTACGCACAGCCTCACTTGTATCGAGCGTTTTACACACTAGTCGGCGGCCATTTCTGTCAGTGATACATCAGCGGAAAATGTTCCTAGAACCTTCGTCTACAACCGGATTGCTACGTTCGATGCGTCCGCTACGATTACCACTGACTAAGACCCACAATTTACGTCAACGCTTTTTTAACAACCTCGAACTGCTACTTAGCACATATTAGTTCCGAATCGCCACGTACCACCCGACTGCAAATGGCATGGTCGAACGCTTCCATCGACAATTTAGGACATCGCTATTCGCCTTCTCCAACACGCACTTGTCAGAGCGTCTGTCGCCAATTCTTCTCAGTATACGCGATACTGTCAATGAATACTTGGGTTGTGCAGGATCCAAACTGGTTTTCGTCACCAAATTATGCCCTACAGGTAAAATGATTGTCCCCTTTTTAAGCACTGGTG
This sequence comes from Opisthorchis viverrini, assembly GCF_000715545.1. Lineage (NCBI taxonomy): Eukaryota > Metazoa > Platyhelminthes > Trematoda > Opisthorchiida > Opisthorchiidae > Opisthorchis > Opisthorchis viverrini. Next base: position 983,121 of record NW_008751747.1, read on the forward strand.
AAATCGATACCAATTCGAATGCCTTTAGGCTTTTCCAATACATGCGTAACATCCGCGCCTCACCTGCTCGACAAATATCTGCGCCCACTCACTTCTATCAAGAGCTTGCTACATGTAATTTTCCTTTTGTTTGTCTTGACGCAATTAGAAAGTCCTCACCACATCATACGAAGGACCTTTCCAGGTGAATTCTCTGAAAGGATAATCCTTTGCGATTGGTCGCCACAAAGACACAGCTGGCATCAGTCGGCTGACGGTTGCATACGTAGACGTACGTAACTTTCCATTACACAGCCTCATAGACATATGAGCTCCTCTTTGACCAAAACGGCAACACACTTCAACAACTTACAAATCACCGACCTCTTATGTGTTTGAGCCTCCAGCTCACCCAGTTTAGGCGCTCAGTATTTACACAATGAACTCGAATTTTTGGGAGCTACGACGCGTCCCAGATGAACTAAGACTGACAGACAAGTGAGTTCAGAATAACAATCCAAGCTTTTGAGTTCCATCAAGGCATCTTGGGGTCCAAGAACTTTCCAACCATAGATATGCTTGCTCCGGTGGACAATGAAATTTGGTAAGCTAGGTAAATATGGACGTATACTAGGGTGGTTTTTGGTTTGAGAAAATACACAACAAAATACAACACTTTCGCGTAAAAATTTTCGTTCTGTTCGCAAGCGTTCTTAAGCTGACAACACTGTGCCACCAAAGAGCCCCAGGTGACGTTCTGTAGAACCTGTAAACTGCAACATCTATCTGCTCAGTGTCATCATCTAAACAAGGAAAGTCCTTCACCGCGAAGCCGTTTATTAGCGAGAAATAAACAAACGGCTAAAAGCTATTGAACAGGAAAATGAGCATCTTATGTGCAGCCTGTTTTTAAAGGCTGAACATTCCCATGTGTGTCCTTGAACTTTTGTGGATATTCATTGACCATCACGAAACTGTAAACGAACGCCGCAAAGCAGTCCCACAGGTCCCGAAATAGACCCCACCTTCCATTGGGCACGAGGCTTAGACACGAGAAAAATCACATACTATTCGCACGTATCCAACGTTACACACCTTCCCTTCAGATGTCGCTTGCATGCCACCGATTTCCGTTTACCTAGGTCGGTCCAGCAGCCGGGCCGGTCCGGATCTCTTCGGGTGAGTCATGTCATCTACAAAGATGGGTCCCATTTGCTGTTTCCGATCCCCGACCGTTCTGAATTGTATACAGTTCCTCAGGCGGTCAGCAACAAAAAACGAACCTCACCATCTATTGCCCAGCCTCTGCGAACCCAGTCCACTCCTTCCAATATTTTGATAATCCTTCCACTTGACCTTCGCGTCTATAGGGAATGGTCGTCCCATTCTACCCGACGTTTTTTGTCTGGTTCTTTCATAAACGGCGGCCAAGATTCCTCTAGCTTTCCACCGTTCCTCTTCCAGGTCCTGCGAGGACACGTGCGTGGCCGGCCACAACATACTTTCCCGATTAGCTGAAAGGCGCAGATCTCGACCGTACATTGGCATGAACAGAGACTTGCTTGTATGGAAGCACGATGCGCCAGCAACAGAATCGTCAGGTCCACTTCTCAGTCACCTCCTCTGCCCGCCAGCTACTCCTTGGTAGTTCGGTTATTACGTTCGGTTAGGCCGTTTCTATACCGATGGTAGATTTATCCGTCTGATGCTCAGCTTCTGCAAACAACTCTTAAATTCTTCGTTCTCAAAGTAAGAACCCTGATCCGCTAGGATCATTTTTGGCACCCCGCGGTTGGCCAAGATATGATGCATTGCCCATTCGCCAATCGTCGGCGCCGATTGAGTTGACATGGGTGCTGCCTCGGCTCACTGCGACAAGTGTTTTTCATTGTCACGATGTATTGATTTCTGCCGGTTGTCACCGGAAAGGGGCCCATGATGTCAACGGACGCTAACCCGCTGATTTCGGGAACAGGAATGTATTTCTTGGGATGAGTTATCCCTGTCGTAAGCCGACCTTCGTCGATCCAGTTTGATGACGATGCTATTGGCCTTAATCAATATCCCGGAGGGTCACGCCTTCAGCCTCTGGTCTTGACAACTAATCAGCCGGTGTTTCTCCTCCACGGATAGTTGCCGGACCGTGAAGCCGTTCACTTGCAACCAGAGTGCCCAGAGCGTGCTTCCTACGATGATCCCGGGTAATCCTTATCTACTCCAAGACTTTGCGATTGGTCTTCACATGAAATCTTTGCCAAAGCAGGTATGACCTCCACTTATCCAGAAACCAGACGATCCCTTAACATTTTTTATCGGTGGTGGAGAAATTCCGCTCAGCGTTAGTCAGGATGCGACTAACACATTTGATAACCCCATTCCCCTGCTTTAGGACTGCACCGACAACGCGATCACCAGCGTTGGTTACGACAGTTAATATCTATCTGACCCTAGCTGACCTAGCATCTGTGCTTTTACACGTTCAATAGCCTCATGTGCTTCACTGGTCCACTCGAATTTTCTATTCTGCCCCAACAATTGGTGCAGTGTAGCGCAAACGTGTTGAACTTCGGCTGTGAAATGCTGTTCGTCCGAGAAACTGTCGTAGAAACCGCTTTGAATCTCAACTTTGCAAGTTTTTCTGACAGTTAGCTAATCTCTCCGTGACCTACATTATGCCCCAGAATGTCACAGAATTCCGGGCAAGCGGCGTTTTTGCTTCATCTATCCGCAGACAAACCTTCCGCATACGCTTCAATATAGCCTACAAGTGGACTGCGTGCTCTCGTTCCGAATTGCTGCACACAACGATATTCTCTGCGTACACGGCAGCATTCTGTAGCCCCTTCAATAAACAGAGTATCAGGCACCGGATTGTGGATGATGTCAACGACAAATTAAACGGCATCCGTTTAAACTGATATGAGTGGCACCTAATTTTGAGGCTATTTTCACTCAATCCTCCACCGTGTTAGGTGGTTGCCGGTATCCGGAACGCGAGTCGAACGTCATGAGAAATTGGGAATGTTAGAGGAATCGAAAATCCCCGCAATTGAAGGGACAGCTACAACCCCATTAACGACCAGTTGATTCAGACTCCGGAACACCACTCAAAACTTGTATTTTCCGTCCACTTGCTTTACAAAAACATCCGAAAAGTTGTATGCATTGTTGACTTCCTTGATTATGCAGTATTTCAACATCCTTTGAACCTGTTAATTTGCCTCCCCTGTTGATGGAACGGCAGCGGACGGGAGTCATAAGTTTAATTCAGGCGCAGAAGCCAAACGAATCTTCAGTACCCGCGAACGGTTTGGAGTATTATTCGATCACGGACTCCACTGACGACACATCACAAGACGGAAGATTTCGGAGATGCACCTAGCTTACGAAGTGCTTAGGTAATCTTTGATCTCCACTGCGCTGCACAATTTCGCCAGTTTTCCTTGCCTTAGGTCAACCACGGTATATGCGCTCTTAAGAAAATCTGCTCCTAAGATTGTCTGCTTTATATATGGGCTGATCAGGAAGGCGTGCCGCACGGACTCATCGTCTGGACGCATTGTGTGAATTGACAATTCGTCAGTTTTCGGCCCGTATCTACCCACTGCTCCCACGGCTGGCGCGCACGGTTTGCATTCAGCTTGGTCCCCTCTCCGCCGCAGTGATACAGATGCTCCTGTATCAATCGGGCTTAGCTCGCTCTTCCCGTCTACCTAAATAGCGGTCTGTATGATAGCCTGTCTCACTGCTCTAATCCCCACCCGGGAAGAGAGGAATAATCCTAAGTTTTATTGTGGGCCGTGTAAGACTTCATTGATTACTCTAGAGGTCCGGCATTCTAATATCGTAGCATCCGCTCATTCAAGCGTGCCTCTGCGGTTCACCCTTAGTGACTGTATGCTGTTTGGCGAGTTGATCCACTCTGCTTTTCAAGTCCTTCACTGCTGAATCATCCCCGTTCTCTTGCAGATGTGGCTTGACCAATGGCGCCTCGGCTAGCCCCGTGCCAGATGCACCAGCTCCTTTACACTCATCTGGTCAGTTATTCTTGCTAACCGCACGAAACGCAGGCTACACACCTTCGACAATTTGCACAGACAGTAACCGCTGTCGCGAGACCCTGTCCAGTCCTGGCAATGGTCGCACAATCGACCGCTGCAGGCCGGCGAAGAACGCCGTCGGGTCACATCCGGGTGTCATCTTGTCCGTCTTGAACCCCTTCATAGCCTATCGATGGTAGGCCGGTTTCTCGAACTCCGCTGCAATAGCTTACTCTCCGGCGGTTCGGTGCATCCTAGAAAAGCTATCTTGGTGGCATCTAGGGCCACCTTCGCCCGGCATCTGGGGAGGGCCTCCAGTGCCGCCAATAAACCCCGGTCGGGCTCTATTTGAACGGCTTGCGTAACCTCCTCTAAGTCCTCCAAGTGTGTCCGCACGTCCCCATCCTCGAAAGATTGTGGCCAGGGAATCTCCATTCTTATCCTAGTCACAGCACGAAATTAAAAGTGGAAAGCCCTTCGCTGCGGATTCGTTCACTATAGAACTTCAACTAAACAGCTACAGATCCAGGAAATTAAAACTCTCATGTGCATCTTGTTATTGAAAAACGAAAAATCCGTCTTCTTCTTGAACGCGTCTTTTTGAACGCTTCTGGGTAGTCATTTTCTATCGCTCAACTGCAAGCAAATGCTGGAAAGCAGTTCCACAAAATCTGTAATAAATCCTGCCTTCCATTAGATGAAGACGGAGTTCCAAGAAAACCACATGCTACTCGCATGCTACCTCAGCATTATTCAACGTGAAACACTGGTGTAGCAAATGAACTTGATGCATGGATGGCCGAGGTGGGAATTGCGCTCGACAACATGCGCTTTTTTGCGACGTCGGAACGGAAGTTTGCTGAAGCTAAAGGGTCGTGTATACCAAGCGGCTGCTTTCTCCATGGTTATGAGACTTAGCCCCTCCAACCAGAGGTGTATGCAAGAGGTTGGTCACTACTGTACCCTTAGCGAAGCAAGAATTGGCTGGCCGCAGTAAGTGCGTAACCATATGATAGACAAAAGGGAATTTCAGAGCACCTGACAAAACGTACCAGGTTGAAACGGTCGGGACACGTATGATACATAAACAGCCACAAAACCAAGAATGAATCACTGACCCTCGAGTCTACGCACCTCTGCATTGTGTGGAGGATTGAGTCAGAATTATCCGCAAAATATTTATATGGTTCGAATTCTCCAGAACTGTTTTGGCGGAGGCTGGCCGATCAACCGTTCAAGACGACGGTTTTGTAAACGAAATGCCGTTTCGCACTTTTCGCAAATCGCTTCTTGAATACGCCGGCTTTTATACACTGATTTAGGAACTGCTAAGCCCTAACACTGGCTCAGATCCCCATGTTTCATGATAGTGAAAGCACGATTTGGCTTAGACGACACAAGCGACGACAAAGTCAAAGAATCGTGTGTATTCATTTTAAAGACAAGGAAATTGGTATTGGCGTTGTACAAAATAGGGATAAAAGAAAACAATCAACATCACCCCTCAAAGCCGGTAGGGCTCACATTATCCACTAGTTCAATCCATTGCGTGCAAGAAAGAGATCAACAAGAGTGGTTTAGTTCCTCTAGCCACACGTGCCGCCGTAAATCTAAAACGTGCTTCTAGGGTGGGTGAGCAGCTAGCGGTTTTCTACTACTTTCAGCAAGCAGACCCTATGTACATACCGCACAATCCTACTAACAGTTCCCTAATATGGCCACAGTTTCCGGGCTTGGCCTCTAATATGATGCCTTTCTCCCAAGGCCTGCGATATTTTATCCGCTGAGTAATCCTATGTCTTCACCTAAAAAATCCAAACAGTTTGTCATTTACGTGTGTCGTAACTGTAGCGGCGGAATGTCCTCCGTCAGTCATGGACGACAAAACTCATTGTCGAAAAATTGACTCTGTTTCCAAAATCGGGTATGTTTAAGGTCATTATTGGTCACCAACGGGAAAATTAAGCTGACATGGGGTCAGCAAGTATGGGTCCGGAATATAGTGGGCAAGTACAAGTGGAAAGTTATCTAAAATACGCAACACATCAGGTTCGAAGGTAGAAAAAGTTTCGCCGGTCAGCAATAGTACGCGAGAGGCCGCAGTCAGTATTCAGCGGATAGATGTTATCTGAGGCATTTATAGTCCCTGGGTAACTGAGATAGAGTGGACACATGCGCTGCTCACTCTCGTGGGCTATCATTCTCTTATTGTAGGATCGCAGCCTACTAATCTCAGGAATTACGGAAGTTCCAGTTCAGCTCCAATGAAGTTACTCCATTGATCAGTATAAACCGCGGCGGTTAACAAAATGGGAAAGTACCATTAAAAAGAGTCACTCGATAAGGAATGAGCTACCTCGGTGTGAAGTGCACGCGTCTCCAAACAGAAGAAGATACATCTGTATTGCTTCCTCGATTGCCGTCCGTCGTGTACAAAAGGTGAACCGGAAGGGGCGTTATCGGGTTCAAATCTGCAGTGTGGTAACGATGCCATCAACTTTTCGCCATCTTCATGACCTTGCTTTACATGACAAACACCCACGAACAATCCCTTCAACAGCAACTGCCCCACTGATAACCCAAACTTTTTTATGGGCGACAGCTAGAACGTGACCATAAGTCCTTCGAGCTCGTGGTGGCGTCAAGGGATATCGCCTAGGAAGGGTGATATGATGTTTGCGGAATTGGGGAAAACCACTGTTCTGTAACCCTTCTCACATACTGATATGTATCGGAATCGGGTACGATCAATGGCCATACGCGACCTGAGAACGAGCGCACAACTCCACAGCCATGACGCGAGCCCAATCACTCCTAGCGCAGAGATATATATATATATATATATATATATATATATATATATATATATATATATATATATATATATATATATTTCGGGCGACCCTGGGGAGCGATAAATCAGCTAATGCACACAAAGTATAACTGGCTAATAGGAAAACAGCACGGTCTTATTGAGTTGAGGTGCAACATGGCGGAAAAGGCGCGAAATTGGAAAATTCAAATTTTTTGAAAAACAAATTGGCAATAACTCGAAAAATAAGCCATTTTGGGGGATACTGATATCCCCAACACCTCCCCTTGAGGAAAAAGTGTCAGTACCGGGGTTTTCGGGGGCTCAATTAGAAGGGAGTGTTTTGGCGTCGACGGCGGTCTGTGCATCTTCTTGGTAGAAGGTTCGGCTCACTGGCTGGTGCGTTTTGTGTCGCCGGCTGGGCTGCATCAGGTGTTCAGTTCAAAAGTGTCAAGAAGTATATCGAGGGGAATGTCGCTCTGGGATGCCGGTCGCTCTGATAGATGGCGTGGACGCAGTTGGTTCCTGTGTCGGTTCCAGATGTCTTGGCCCACAGAGATGTCATACATTAAGCCGCCGCGCTTCCGTAATATGTGTCCTGTGATCCAGCTTTCGTTCCTTGGTCGATAGTCTCGGGCATAAACACTTTCGCCTATTTAAAACTGGTTCGGGTTTGTGTTCACGTCAGGTCGGGAACGGGCCACCGGTGCCGGACGCCGCTGGCTATTCGCACAATGAGATTTCCGTAATATCCTGTGATCCAGCTTTCGTTCCTTGGTCGATAGTCTCGGGCATAAACACTTTCGCCTATTTAAAACTGGTTCGGGTTTGTTTGTGCGTCAGGTCGGGAACGGGCCACCGGTGCCGGACGCCGCTGGCTATTCGCACAATGAGATTGATTTCTCGAAATCTACGGCATTTTCAGACTTGCCACTTCATAGTGTATAATGTCCATGTATAAGGTACATGCTCCTGTATTATTGAAAATCCTTTACTATGGCGATTTGTTTAAGTGAACTAAATCTGCAGGTGAATAAACACCGCCGACTTTGAATACCTTAACGGATGAAAAAAATCGCGAATTGTGGAAAAGGTTGACTCACATACAATGAACGTAACTTTCAGGTATTTTTCCACCGGAGCAGACTTCCTCAACATTCTAGAATCTAAATGGCCTTTGGAGATGCAACTTATGCGCAGGCGCATTCGTGCAAACAACTTTTGGCCGATGATTC
>NW_008751747.1:992216-994329 GCF_000715545.1 Opisthorchis viverrini
CGGCTTACTAGCTTCTTCGGATTCCACGGCTTTCCGTTTTTCTTGGAGGGCGCCTGCTGCATTTGTAGTACACCCATTCGTAACGCAAAATAGTGTTGGTGCTTCGATTACTGGATGAACGCACAAATATCACAAAGTTATCCTTCATGTATTGATTTAAGGTCTTCTCAAATGCCGTGAAGGATGAAAACGATACACCCACAAATTTCTCAACGAAAGCCACTTCCGAAGCCATAGCAGACGAAGTTCAAAGCCGAATGTGCGCCAATAATTTTCAAATGTCATCGATTAAAACAAATCGCAAAAAAATAACGGCAGATGAGGGGGTTTTCAGTCTACGCATATATGCAAAGAAGTGCAACATTTTGACGTTAAAGTTTTTATTTCGTCCGCAGGCGTTTTGCAGAAAAATACATTGTGCCTCTAGCCGCTGGCGTGCCGGACACATGGCCGAATTGGTAGTTCGAAATTTCCGGCCCATGAGCGCTTAGGCGGGTGACTACCGATCTTCTAGAGATTCATTTGGGGTGGTCCGATAGACCAAAAGAAATCTCTGGAGAACTTCGTCGGGCGTGTCTTCCCTCGTGACTTGAGCAGCTTCTGCTTGAACGTATCGACGAAACGTTTCGCCTGCCCGTTGGACTGCAGGCGGTATGGTGGCGAACGGTCGTGCGTGATGGCATTTCCCGGCAGAACTCTTGGAAATAGCCGGAGCAGAAATGTGATCCGTTGTCCGATACCAAGGTCTCCGGTAGGCCTTGCTGGCTGAAGAGCTGTGACAATGCCCGTATAATGTTCGTTGTCGTTGGTGGGACGACAGGCACAACTTCTGGCCATTTGGAGAAGGCATCAATCAAGATGAGGTATGTCACTCCATTAATTGGGCCAGCGTAGTCGATATGCACCCGGCACCAAGGGCGTTCGGGTCGAGGCCAGGCAGCCGGCGGAAGACGTGTGGGGTTCTTCGCGGCCTGTTGACACTGTGAACAGTCCCTGACGCAGTCAGAGATGTCGCGATCCATGTGTGACCAGTAGGCGTAACTACGGGCGAGTGACTTCATTCGGTTTATTTCAGGATGTCCCGAATGAAACTGACGGAGAGCTCGATGGTGTAGGGCTTTGGGTATCACTACGCGATCTCCAAACAATAAACAATTGTTTACGATTGCCGAAGCATCTCAGCGATGGAGGAGCTGTCGGAAGCACGAGGGCCACGCGCATTAATGATTTGGATTGCCTTTTGAAGAGTCGGGTCAACGTGGTAGCTCTTTGGACCTCTGTTGCCATCATTGGTAGTGCCCGAACGGACCGGACCAACTGAGGAGCGCCTGCGTCCTCGAAAGCAACCTGCGCAATGATCGCGTCTTCTTCGGGAGTTGGCTGGTTGCTAATCAGGCGAGATAATGCGTCGGCCTGGCAGAAGTCGGTGGTGCACCGATATTGAATATCGAAGTCAAACCCCAGCCAGCATAGAGCCCATCTTTGCAGGCGGTTGGCAGAGTGCGTGGGAACACCTTTCTTCGAACCAAAGATGGACAGCAGGAGTTTGTGATCGATGAGTAGAGTGAAACGACGGCCATACTGCAGCGTGATATGTCGGGAAGTCAGCGGTATTCGACGTTCGAGTGGACGGCACACGTCAGTTCTGAAATGTGCAGATATACGGAGTGGTATCAATGAATCCACACAGTATACACAGCACACATGCGCACAAGTCGGGTGGTACAGGGAAGAAGACCGGAGTGTAGCAAGAACGCACGTGTTTTAACCCGAACCGAAACCAGAAGGAAGTAGGAAAGTACAATCAAAGGGGGGCCCGTCAAGGTCAGTCCGGTGGGGGGGTTGTACAAGCGGCTATTCTTTCCCGTCCGGGGCTCGTGGTGGTTCGACCATGGTACCTGCAACAGGGAGAGAGGGAGGGGAGAGACACATAAGCTCATGTGATAGACGTGCATACAGATACAGTCGAGTTTCAACTGCGTTACATTGCCCCCTCCCGAGTCCGAGCACTGTCCTCAGTGCTCAGAAGGTGTTTGTGTCAGAAGTAGTGATCTCAACCGTATGGCTGACGGGTGGCAGGTAGTGGGACGTTGACGGCTGGGCGTCATTACGA
>NW_008751747.1:999202-1013990 GCF_000715545.1 Opisthorchis viverrini
CAATTGGGTCCAGAGAATATCTGGTGGAGCAGACAATGAAAGTCCTGAGTGAAGTACGCGACGGGCGGCGGAGTCATCTAGCCGGGACAGAATGAATTGTCCGTGCTGCTCCGGAGGTACTGATGAAAGGAATGCTTCATTCGAAACGACCGCAGGTCGAGATCGTCGCCCGGGTGGAACATCCCCGGTGGTAATAGAGTTGGTTGAATTCGGTGGCCATCCATTTGTGCGATATCAGCCGATATCTTTTCCATTTCCTCTTCAGTTGTGCGCGTCACGTTGGGTTTGGCCGGCATGTCGCATGTAAGTCACGGGAATGACCGGATCCCACCTCTGTCACCAATGTAGCGTGGGATGTCGGGAAGTCAGCGGTATTCGACGTTCGAGTGGACGGCACACGTCAGTTCTGAAATGTGCAGATATACGGAGTGGTATCAATGAATCCACACAGTATACACAGCACACATGCGCACAAGTCGGGTGGTACAGGGAAGAAGACCGGAGTGTAGCAAGAACGCACGTGTTTTAACCCGAACCGAAACCAGAAGGAAGTAGGAAAGTACAATCAAAGGGGGGCCCGTCAAGGTCAGTCCGGTGGGGGGGTTGTACAAGCGGCTATTCTTTCCCGTCCGGGGCACGTGGTGGTTCGACCATGGTACCTGCAACAGGGAGAGAGGGAGGGGAGAGACATAAGCTCATGTGATAGACGTGCATACAGATACAGTCGAGTTTCAACTGCGTTACAATACAGCCTTTTGTGGAAACGCCGAATCGCAAACACTAATGCCAGCGCTTCTTTCTCTCTTTGGCCGTATCGCTGTTCTGCTTAAGTTAGCGATTTCGACGCGTGCAAAATGGCTTTCTCTCATCCATCTGGGAAGACGTGTAGGATGACGGCATCGACTCCACAATTGGAAGCGTCAGGTGCCACAATAATCGGTAGCTTCTGGTCGTAGTGGGTCAGCAGCATATCAGAACTGAGCATTGTTTTCAGCTTGAAGAAAGCTTCCTCACATTCTTCTGACCGACACCAGGGGACGTCTTTTCCAAGCAGCCGATTAAGCGAAGGCGGGATGTCGTGTAGAGCAGGCATGAATGTCGAATATTAACTGATTAGCCCCAGAAAAGTGCGTAACGAAGGGGCGTCTTTCGGAGATGGCATCTGTTGTATAGCTAGGATATTCTTCGGGTCAGGATAGCGGCCAGAGGCGTCGAAGATGAACCCAAGATATTTCACTGTTACCAAGAAGAATTGGTCTCCGGACGGAGTGGGAGACCATTCTTCTGGATGCGTTGAAGCACCATTTCAATTCGCGTGTGCAGTTCAGCGGGAGAGCTAGCGACAATCAGCACATCATCCAGGTATGCGGCCACACCTGGAATGCCATAGAGGATGATTGCCATCAACTCTTGGAAGACTGCAGGGGCAGTTTTGATGCCAAAAGAAAGACGGTTGTACTGATACAGCCCACGGTGTGTGTTGATTGTCAACATTGGGCGTGATTCTTGTGCGACTTCACTTTGAAGGTACGCTTCCGCAAGGTCGATTTTTGCAAAGAACTTTCCACAGCGAATAGATCTTCTGGCGCTGGTAACGGATAGTGATACTGCTGGAGAGCGGCATTCAGGCCGGTTGAGAAATCGGCACAAATGCGGATTGACCCATTTGGCTTCTTCACTACGACGATCGGTGCTTCCCACTCGGAGTATGTTACTAGAGATAAGATGCCTTGTTGCTCGATACACTGAGGTTCAGCATCAATCTGTGGCAAAGAGGCGTATGGGACTGGTCTCTTGGGGCGAAACACTGGGATAGCGTCTGGTCGAATTTGGAGGGTTGGTTGTGTGGTGGAACAGCAACCAAGGCCAGGCACGAAAACTTTGGCGAAGCACCGAATAATATCACCGGCTTGATCTGGGGCAGGAACGTGAGAACGGACCGCGTTGCAAATGGAACTGGGTGGGACATCTGCCAAACAAAAACGGTCGAACCAATCAAGGCCAAGAAGTTGCATTTCGGCAGCGGCCACATAACGTGACCCAGTGAATGTCGTTCCATTGAATGAGACACAGCATTTCAGTTGTCCGGAAAGCCGAAGTTCACCGCCACAGGCATTGATGGCGGGTCTGAATGACGTCGGACAGGTGGTCGCCCAAGCGTATTCTAAAGCTCCTCCGGTATAATCGTGATGTCCAACGCAGTGTCCAACTGCAGTCGGACCGGATGTTCATTGACCTGGACTGCGAGGAACTTCCGATGAGACGGAGCACCGACTTGAAATATTGCAAGCAGGCTCAAAGCGGAGCCCACCTGCTTGGAGTACTGCCGGCATGGTTGCTGCTTGGAGGCGCCGTGGGATGTGCCGGTCGGGCGTGTCTTTCAGTATCCGTCTTTGTGGCCCACGGTCCTGCATTGTCGGCACCGATGCTGTTTGTAGGGGCACAGCCTGACAAAGTGCCAAGCCCCGCAGTGCCAGCACTGGGATGACGGCTTCTTCTTCTGGCCTCTAAGCCAACTTAGAGGCCTGGCGAACCGCATGAAATTTGAGATCACCTTGGCCCCCAGATTGGACCAAAGTGGTGTCATTCTCTGGGCTAGTAAACCGTTGGTATTCGTCAACAATGGAGTTGAGTGTCAGCAAGGGGACTTGCTCGGGTCGATTGAGCAAGCGCGTCCGTACGTCTGCGAACTTGGGAGATTGGAGGCTGCATATAAAAATCAGGTAGTTGAACTGGTCAGTTGTGAGCGCCTTCAAGTTGAAACGTTCGCATTCGCGATTAACAATGCCAACGTGTGTCAAAAAGTCATCTGTCACGTTCATGACCAGCTTGAGACAGCGGTACCGCGTATTGAACGGAGAAGACCGTTCCCCAAAAGTAACCATCGGAGTCTGTACGGTGTCATCGAATGACCTGTCACGTGGGTTATGTGGTAGGATCAGTTTGCAGTACTTGTTAAAGATCTGCCGGGCCAAGTTCACGAAGCAAGAGCTGGAATTTCCATGCATCATCGTGTGCAGCGAGATCAACTCGGAATAGGTCCTCGTAGCGGCGTAACTATGTCTCGAACGTAATGCTAGCTTCTGGGTCGTAATTAAATTCCGCTATGCTATCCGCAATCGCGTCTACCCGCTGAACGAACGTAGCACTACTAGCGGGAACCTTCAGCTGCGTAAGCATCCCGATGAGCTTAAGCTGGTGCTCGAGCGGGGCCTCTAATTTCGCAGGATTCAATACGAGTAGAACGAAACACCTCGTCGCCAAAATGTTATGATCGGAATCGGGTGTGGACTGATGCGCTGCTCACTCTCGTGGGCTATCATTCTCTTATTGTAGGATCGCAGCCTACTAATCTCAGGAATTACGGAAGTTCCAGTTCAGCTCCAATGAAGTTACTCCATTGATCAGTATAAACCGCGGCGGTTAACAAAATGGGAAAGTACCATTAAAAAGAGTCACTCGATAAGGAATGAGCTACCTCGGTGTGAAGTGCACGCGTCTCCAAACAGAAGAAGATACATCTGTATTGCTTCCTCGATTGCCGTCCGTCGTGTACAAAAGGTGAACCGGAAGGGGCGTTATCGGGTTCAAATCTGCAGTGTGGTAACGATGCCATCAACTTTTCGCCATCTTCATGACCTTGCTTTACATGACAAACACCCACGAACAATCCCTTCAACAGCAACTGCCCCACTGATAACCCAAACTTTTTTATGGGCGACAGCTAGAACGTGACCATAAGTCCTTCGAGCTCGTGGTGGCGTCAAGGGATATCGCCTAGGAAGGGTGATATGATGTTTGCGGAATTGGGGAAAACCACTGTTCTGTAACCCTTCTCACATACTGATATGTATCGGAATCGGGTACGATCAATGGCCATACGCGACCTGAGAACGAGCGCACAACTCCACAGCCATGACGCGAGCCCAATCACTCCTAGCGCAGAGAGAGAAGAAGACCAGACCTTCAGAAGAGGGCTTTTACGGCCTCAACCAAAGGCGAATTGCAGTGGGAGCAACGTCGTATATATATATATATATATATATATATATATATATATTTCGGGCGACCCTGGGGAGCGATAAATCAGCTAATGCACACAAAGTATAACTGGCTAATAGGAAAACAGCACGGTCCTTTTGAGTTGAGGTGCAACATGGCGGAAAAGGCGCGAAATTGGAAAATTCAAATTTTTTGAAAAACAAATTGGCAATAACTCGAAAAATAAGCCATTTTGGGGGATACTGATATCCCCAACACCTCCCCTTGAGGAAAAAGTGTCAGTACCGGGGTTTTCGGGGGCTCAATTAGAAGGGAGTGTTTTGGCGTCGACGGCGGTCTGTGCATCTTCTTGGTAGAAGGTTCGGCTCACTGGCTGGTGCGTTTTGTCTAGCATTATGCCTATCCAAACCCTTAAATTCTTCACGTAACCGCAGTACTGAGATTCTGATAGCGGTCGATATCCTTCCATAATTCTTCCTTAAAAACGGTAAGGCAGTTCAAGGAAAAGCTGATTTCTCTCTTCTGTATTGTCCTTGTAAATAATTTTGAGACCATGTGAAAGATAAGTAAGCTTTCTACGTTCTCCTAAACTCATGATGGAGCGACGCCGTTCGCACATTTCATGGGAAAAGGTTTTCTGTTGTAGTGGCAAGCGTCCCGCAAAACAAACTCGAGGAATTCGTTACGGCTAGAGAGTTGTCGTTTTTTGTTGATGGTTGGTGTATTCCACATCGGGTGCATTGCGCTGGTTAATCCTCACCGGTATACCGTGCCCTTAGTATTGTCACTGGACGAGTTAGCAAATCTGTGGGCTAGAGCTTGCAAGTCATCTTGCAAATCAAAGGGAATGCGACGGTCTTGGTGGCGTAAGTAACATGCTTTTCCGGGAAATAATAGAGATATGGTGAACTAAGTGCAAGTCATTAAACTTGGTGCAGCAGCTAAGGTGCTGTCGTCGCGGCGTTATACTCGATTTCGCGGACAGCACCTTACATGATTATCTTAATTTAGTCGTTTGCGATTGCCACTGTAGTTAGGAGTTGCAAAGAATTCGTGACAAATTAGGGCGGGAGTGGCTCAAGGATATTTTTGAGTCCATCGAAGGCGCACAATGGTTTATCGCCAACATTGAAACGAGGTAATATGACAGCCGTGTCCACCTATGGGGATTCAAATTTGGAAAAGGAAATGTCTCGAAGCTCTGCTTGAAAGCACTATGGTATGAGTTGAGCTGCGGCCCGAAATAACAGGCAGCCGAAAGTGGTCACAATGTATAACTACCGCAATGAGGCGACACCGAATGATTACGAAAACCGTACTCGATGTTCAGGAGCAGAGATTGCGTGCGGTCGATGTGAATGGGTGTATGCATATGTTCCTATGAGGGTTCCGTGTTGGCTCAAATGTGCGCAACTAAGGTAGCCAGGAGATTCCATGGACACGAAAGAAGAGGAAACGTTGGTGGTTGTTTTTGTTGCCTATCTGTACGATGAAGAGACCTCAAAATGACGCAATGGCGCCTGAAGAAAAGCATTGGACTTTGCAAAAAGTTGAGTCGTCATAGCTCTTGTATTTAGGGAGTCTCCGTCAAAATTTTTTCCTTTCTTATCAATGAATTTTTCGGATCATGGGAGGATTACCCGGGATATTTGCTACAACCAGGGCAAGCTTAGGCAGGAAGCAAACATGTCCGACAAAATTGGTTTCCACTTTTGTTTTTCCTCTTCACTTTCGATGAAGGTGGGTTTTGAGGTTCAGCATACGGTAGTATTACCTGTAAGGAGGATGCACGTAATTGAATTGAGAGTTGTTGACCACTCAGTCTTCTGAATCATCGTATACGGTATGTACGGAAGGGGTGGACATGGAGAGCTCCAAAAGCTTCCGTACAGGGTATCCGTTCAGGATGCTGAAGTTTATCCTGAACCCTAGTGTTCAAATAGCCTGTGACGAAAACCTTGTTCATCTGGAATATCCAGACGGAATTTTCCTAATCATGTTAGAAGAGAGGAAAGTGCAGGTAATTTTGGATGAACTGACCAAAGTTGTCCCATACCTTTGGAATGCACTCTGCACCCAAAAGTGTAATGTCGCGCTCCTGGACATGCAGTCACTAGAGAAGCCACTCGCAGTCCGAGGAGGGGCACACGGATTTGTGGAGCGCTTTACGTACATTCAAAGTTGGATTAGTTTTGACTGTAGTGCAACAGATTGGGCCAATTCACGAAACCACGTGGACCGGGTCGGGTTTGCTCGTTAGAAAAACTTCTCGCGTTAAATCAGTATACCCCCTGAATATCAGGGAGCGTGCGCATTATGCTATATTACGGGCTGTTGTATGGCCGAGACTTATCCTGTTGGGGCAGTGGAAGAGAGATGTCTTCAGGAGTATGACAATTGCTGTATAAATGCCACAGTTCCTATGTGTCGGTGTTGCCAAATCCGTAACCAGACAATTAGGAGCGAAATTCTGGTTGTGCACGGGCCTGGCAGTTTTATTAAATTGTCAAGGCAAGTTGCGACGTGCGCGTTTATCAGTGTGGGGGCTCACCGCTGGTCATTGGATTGGGCTACTGTGCATAGATGGAGCCACATAATCAGCGTCGTACATAGAAACGTTCCTGGCAGTCGAGGTGAGTGGCAACGACTACCGTTATCAAGGTAGCTGGCAATGAATGACTTTTACTACCAAGAGTGCACTTACGCTTTATGACACCTATTGAACGTGATATTCCCAGTAGGAATGATATCATTTCTACTGGTAATTTACCTTGTCACTTCGTAAAAGTCGGAACTCCAAAGACCCCATAGTCTCAGCCAACATAATTTGGGTGTGCTTTTAATGAGCGGCACAAGCCCCCAATCCTTGGGCTCAAAGGGACTTGGTGCTTTTTTCCGAGCGACTGCTGTGACAGGCAGTCAAATAATATAAGTGAGCGGCAATTCGCAGCGTAAACAAACACTTCCGCTGCGGCCGCCGGACCCATTCATTCACGTCAGTGGAATAATATTGCGCCTCCCGGAGGTCGTGAAAGTAGGAAGGAAGGGAGGAAGGTGGGGGTTCGAAGGAATACGGACCTGTGGACCTTGTTATTGTGAATTCTGAGTCAAGGCTCCCTGGGATTGTTCTGCTTGTGTCATAACATCTGGCTTATATAGAAATTCTTTCTGTTTATTGGGAACTCCTTAGTACCGTTTACCACTAGAATAGGCTTGCTCTTATAAAATGAACGTGGCTGAGCATTCAATGAAGATACAAAGTGGATTAATTCGAATGTGCCCTACACATTACAGATTCGTCATTGAGTAAAAGTGGGTCATCAAAACAAAACAAAGCGACCATGCAATACGGCTAAGCCGGGACATCATATAAAATGGTGCCTTAAAAGTTTTTGGCGCGGGCTTGCCTGGTCGGCATTGCATAAGTTGTTATGATAAGGAGCCATAGTTAGCCTTTGGATTAGATTATCTTGTTTACATATAACCTCAAGCAAATAGACATGGGCTCAGCAATCATGATAAGTAGTCAAGGTATGAGACAACGCTTAGAATGATCATGACGAAGGGCAACATTTCCCTTTATTTTCCGGAACGTGTGCCTGGAGTGGGGAGTTTCAAGTAAAAGAAATGGTACAGAAAGAGTTGGTAAAAGTTTGGTGATGGTTAGCGCCAGAAAATCTTGACCAGATTGGGCAAACTTGGATGGGCGGACCAGGCGCATTGAGTAGGTCAACGATGGGGGCTCAGAGTCATCCAGCCATTTAGAGGATAAACACGATATTTATAAAACTGTGGCCGCGCAAGACACTTTGATATACGTTGACGGAGAGTTGTTTCAGAATCACTATGGTTGAGTTAACCTTGCAGTCCCAAGTTAGGCCATTATCATTTTCATGAGCAGTTAGATCGATCGATTTTGCCACACCCATATGACGAACAAAAATGGAGAGGTTGGCCCAAGGGCAAAGAAACGTTGAGCAGCATACGGAAGTAACAAGGGATGAGATGGTTGGGAAAACATCGGCGAATAGATGTATGAGTGACGGAACTGCATCAGAGCGTTCTACGGTGAGCAGAAGGACAGAGAGTTGAAAGAATACGATGATGTTGACCTGTTTTCGAATAACAGATTTGAGGTTCTTGTTCGTTTTAATGGCTGCGGGGAACGAATATGTTGTCCATGCGACTGCTCCTGGACTTTCGTTATACTGGACAGTTATTCGGACCACTGAGTTTCAAATGTTAGGAGCCGAAATCTCTTCGCCATGGGGTATTCTTCGTTGGTGGGTGGACGAATAAACGACACTGTGAAGCAGAGGTTTAAAACGAGGAGAAGAGTGAGGCGACGAAGACAAGCGAAATTACTGCGGCTCAGGACAGCATAGTCCTCAGTTTCACCCTGTTAATGTATGGGGGGCCCCTTGGGTATATAGCTCTTAAGTTATGCTGGTTTGAAAACATTTGCAGCTTTGAGAAAAGTGAGTAAGTCGAATATGGCCAGCCACGGAGGTGTTACCCTTAAGCTTGTCACCAAACGGATCAACGTAGCTGGTTTGTCGTCCGTGTACGTCATTTTTCACCACTCCATTGTGTTGGAGGCCACCATGGACTGTACGTGTTGGTTGCCGTCTATCCTCTTCATATGCCACGGGTGCTCTGTGAGCGTGCGGTAATAGCAGGCGTGGTTCGCTAGTGTGCCTTCTGGTCATTTCTAACCGTTACACCATTCGTTCAGCCAGCGAATTATTTGGTTGCTCTGCCGGTACCTTAAGGTCCTCCTAATCTTGGTCGAAAGGTTTTTGATGCAGGGACTGGACCATCTGCCAGGTGTGAACGTGTCTACCACTCAGCATTGATTGAGTGAAAACGGGGGTGACTTCAGATAAAACCGCATTTTCGCTGAGTGGCACAACTGGAAAAACGCTCCAATGTAAAACTTTGTTCCTGATGGCCTGTGGTTTTGGGTACGTATTCGGATAGCAACTTGAGGATATCGGTGGTCCTAGAGCCCGGCATTCACATAATGAAAATGGATTTTTGAAAGCTACAACGTGTTCTCATTGGACTAGAGCAGGCAACTGAGTTGAGAAAACCAGTCCAATCTTTTGACCTCCATCAAAACACCCCAGGGTCCGAGTGATGCTAAAGGATTATTCCACCGGGATTTTTCCGGCAGAGGTAGGATTGTGTAGCGGACTAGGATCTTATCAGCGTGTTCGGATAAATTAACAAGCAAAAGTAACCAATACAAAATCACAAAATCACAATAGGAAAAGAATGAGTAGTCAAATGGGGGACTCACGAATGTGTAGATCCAATAGTCCACTACACCTATCCAAACGCAGTAACTAGCTGTGAAAGGAAATATTCACTTGTCGGAATTTCCCACAGATGGTTCCGCGTGCGTGATATATTCCACGGTAGGAAAATTATTCACGGCTAAAAAATGTCACAGGGATTTATTGTGACGTTCAACAGTTGACACAAACACAGAGATTTAGTCCCACTGATTCAGCAGTCAACAAACAGTTCAACGGAGCGTAAATACGCTCTTTCAGCAAGAGGTCAACAGGTCGCACCGAAAAATTGCGTATTCGTAACATTAAAACAAACGTCATGATACAATGTGAACGATAGTTACAAAGTATGGTTTAAGTTCAGGAAGAATGGTAAATGTGACAACGGATTACAGACACTACACCACTGGAAAGTGGAATTTTGTGAGTCGCGAAAATGAACGTAGATTTCGGTGATTTTCGGTTCACTCAAATGTGCAACAAAATGAAGCATTTTGGCGCAAAAAATTTCATTCTAGCGCAAAGGTTTTGCAGTTAAAAGCATTGTGCGACCAAGGAACCCGAAGAGGTCTGCGACGAAGCCACCAAATTTCAAAAGTACTGCTCAAGCCACGTCGAGTTATTCGAGGTTGTTGTGCCTCATTTGAGATATCAACCGTCAATGGGTCTCATTGCCTACGGTGTGCAATACTATTTGGGAAATCAGTGTACCTGCCGTGCCTCACCGTCGGAATGAGTGTGTTGGGTTGCACGCGCTCCGCCGACGGTCCGCGCCACTGCGGTCCCTACGCTAATCAGCTGATGTCTGAGGGTGAAGAAGCGTATGGAGCCAACGGAGAAAACACCGACAGCTCTCTGACCACTGAGCAGAATGAAAGCATACAACATCTACAAGAAATATCTGGTTCGCTTGATCGGGCCGCTGCTCATAGTCTCTTGGAAGAATGCAGCTGGGATTTGGAAGTAAGATTGACACAGCTCACTATTTTCCTTATTTCAGCGCGCTGTAAATAAAGCCCTTGGACTCCCCGACCCCTTAGAAGAACTCCCCCATGTGCGCCGTCGCGGTAATGTCAGGACGGAGAATCCACTTCCTTCAGTAATTTTCCACGGTTTACTATATTTCCTTAGGTTAATCTAGTGCCGCCTAATCAGCGTGTGCTGCGAGTTGCCGACAGCCAACCCCGTGGATGGTGGTGGGCGTTGCTACTACTTTTCGAACCGTTCCGTCTTACATATCATTTCCTCTTCAGTGTTGCGCGGTTTTTCAGTAAGTCTAACAAATGTATACCTCAAGGTGCAAGTTGTTCCCATTTCTTCCTAGGTCTGTAAGTCACTTGACCTGTCAGCTACCTCGCCCGAAGCTAGCCTGAACCTGCTAAGTAGTAATTCCATATGAGGTCGTTCGTCGCCCATCATTTTTGTAATTTGGACAAAATATTAACCGGCCTCCACGTTAAAAGTATTCAAGGTACCACAGCTAATTACGGTAAACTTTCAGCTGCAACACCCTTTGGGTGCCTAGCTGCCATGCCACCAAAAGGAAGCATGAGGGGTGGGATACTGCCAGGTCTCCCTTGCCAAGAGAGTAGAAGTCGATAGGCAGAGGTCGGGTTCGAACCACGGACCTTCCGGTCATGATGATGATTCACGTGTTGTTCATTCTCGATATCTCGAACTCTGTTCTAAATCGCTTTCAGACACATTCTAAGCGCCACTCACAGATACTTTCAGTGACTTCTACCGTGTTTTTGCAAGAAATGGTCATATCAGACACATTTTTACGAGGTGAATGAGTTAGCATTTGAAATGACACGTACGGGTTTCGCAGCCAGTACCTGCTGGTCGGCATAAAACTCATAGCTAACGTATGGAATTCTTCGCCGAAACCATTAGTTCGCGGAAGAAACCAATGAGATCGTTTTACTGGGATTCCTTAAACCACGACGTGTACATTATGATCGTAAACAGTCTACTTACTATAGAACACCCAGCAGAAATTATGAAACGTCTCACCACTTTGCCCGGTATAATGTCACCTGCTCTGTGCAAGAACGGCGATGGCACCGTACGGCAGCGAACCATTAATGTAGAACATTAATGTCATGTCGGTAATAATAATAATAATAATAATAATAATGGCGGTGGTATCTTCAGGCCGTGCAAGTCTAGCTTGGTTGTATCCAGCTAAGAGAGACAAGCCATCTCAAATAACTCTTGAGTCCACAATACCGTCCATCTTCAAAAAAGGATTTGAAGTAAATGTAGCCACCACAGGGAAGAGTCAGTTTGATTCACACTGTAAGAAGCCTCCTGGTGTCGTTTGTTTCTGCGCCGTCTTACGGTGGCACACAAAATATTGACCCAGGAACATCAAGTGGGATTTTGACCGGGTAGTGGCTGCATCAACCACATTTTCGCACTTCAATTATATCAACGTTGTGTGTACACGACTCGCAATCCTGGAACGCGTTCGACTGTGAATTGTTCAGCGCTCTTAACCACTTTTCTTCAACGAAGGATGGTGGATTGGCATGTTTTTGCTCACTTGAGGACATGAAGGAAACGAACTTTCAGGCGTGCATCCATCACGGCGTGATCGGAATCGAGTTGTGTACCCCAGAAGTAACGGTAGTTTTGAATTATAGCCCTCTACCGGTGGCCACGTGATCCAGATGGGTCCACGACTGATTCGCAGTTGGTGGCCGCCAGGTTATGTGATTCGAACGTTTATGCTGAACATTCATGCTGGCCAGAAACAGCTGATAATCAGCACACAATTGCAGAAGCTCTCCGTTGTCTGTGCGACGTGCATCGATCCTCAATCGACCGCTGAGATGTGATTCGAAGGAGCTCAGACGACCGACTTGAGCATTCCTATTGCCCGCAGGGGGCACAATGTTAGTGCTGCTTGCTCGGGAAATAAGCCCGGATAACTCCGGATAGAAAGTATCTTTCCCAGCGTGGTGCACACCGCGATAAGGTCCAGTCATTTCGTGACGACCGATGTGGCGTGACAGTATTGTTAGTTGCAGGAATCATTATTGTACGTGGTTTGGGATACCACAGGGTGTCCAGATCTGAACAGAAGGACGAGTACAGTTCTCGATAAAGGCTTTTGGCTCAAGAGCCTGGCCACAAGGCAGTGGAGTTTGGCTGGAAATGCCAGCAAATCTTTTTTAGAGTACACGTCACCGCACATGTTCCAACTCCCAAACTTGGGGGGGGGGGGGGGAGGAGACTGTTGCTCTCATTACCGACCAACCCGGTACGGACACCAAGCACTATAGGTCAACGGGTCACGGAGGCACATACACTGTCGTACCACGGAAGGATCCGCTCTCTTATTGACGGGACATGATCGTCTGCATACTGCAGATCTACAAGGTTTTCACCCTGGACTTGGCGGTCACCCTTGAGGGCCCGAAAAATCGGGCACATCGGTAGTTACAAGGACGCAGTGTGAAAGTCACCATGGCATTCGCCCGGCAGCTATGGCTCTCTGATCTTATCCTTTAAAGGTCGACTGGACACAGGGAGAGGCAGTTTTATCAGAACAATGCTGGGTTTCGTCCTCTGAGGGGATGCATCGACCACATTTTCACCCTCCGGCAGATCCTGGAACAATGATCAACAAGGGTTACCCTCCTTAAATCGAAAGCGGCCTTTGACTATGTGAGCCGTCAGACACTATGGCACTCACTGTGGAGCACTGGTGTCCCCCATAAATTCCTGATCCTTCTAAGGGCACCAATTCCCGCGGACGTGCAAGAGCTCTCGCCTGAGTTCCTCACATCGAGTGGTCATCATCATCATCATCATCAAAGACAGCAACATCACTGTTGACACCGATGCTTCACTGTCGTACGAGAAGGAGTGGGTGAGGGTGGGGACCTATTGCTGGCCTATGTCAAGCATTCTGAGGTGTCTACGCCTCCAGCCACTCAATCAGACAATCTGGGAAAGACTGACAGCACGAACGCCACTGACATCGATTAGCCGTCATTTCTTGCAACATCTTCAGCCAAGCACAAATTGGGTCACGAGTACCCCAACTCTTCGTGATCTCTTTCATGCCTTCCTGCCAAGTCATGTGCTTTCGACCTCGCGACCTTGTCACGAAGAGACTGGACTTTGCCATGGTGTGGCGGTTTGTGTACCTCGGAGACCCATTGAGCTATACTTGGGGGTGTCCGCGCGACACTCGCAGAGTCTCATACCAGGTTGGTCAATGGTTAGAGGTCTGACGAACACAGTCTCCTGGCCCTCCAGGTTGGGGGTTGGAACATGTATGGCGACTTGTTCCGTAGAAAAGGTAATGCATTTGCGCTTCCCCGCCAAACACCGCTGCTTTGCGGTTAGGCTTTTGAGCCAAAGGCTTTGGTTGAGGACCCTAATCGTCCTCCTGTCTAGGTGTGGGCGCCCTGGCAGTATCCCAGCCCTCGTACAACCATGACCTACACAACTAACAATACTCTAATGCCACATCAGCCGTCGCGTGGTGCCATCAGCCGGGTCGCCTTACTTGCTGCATACAGCAGGGCGGGTAAGCGAAAACATGCTACTGCTGACGCCTCCCTTCTTTCAGTTTCACGTTTTCCGTCTTCCGCCCTCCCCCGCCCAAATTTGAATACTTTATCCGCAGGTGTCAGCTCTAGGACTGACCGTTTTGCTCGCCCTGCATCACACTCGGCTGCAGCTTCTACACGTCCGAGCTCAGTTACAACCCTAAACACTTCGAAGTCTGTTTTCAAACCCCGGAAGCCTGTCTATTTAGCCACTTTCAATGTTCGCACACTGAAGCAAGCAGGTCAACAGGTGGCTCTTGCGCGTACGTTGGATTCCCCCTGTATTGATGTATGTTGTCTGTCAGAAACAAGGACGCAGGACGCAAGTACTGTAATCGAACTGACTGCCCCCTCGCTCTCTTCCAGGTTCCGACTGCGCACCTCTGGTGATGCAGAGGCCGCTGCAGCTGGATATGCTGGGGTGGGTATTGTATTGAGCGAACGAGCGAAAGCGTCTCTGCTTGATTGGATACCCGTTGACAGTCGCCTCTGTGCGGTTCGTTTGGCAACATCGGTGAGAGAATCTAGAGGAAGTGAGGTTCATCGCACCTTGTTTATTGTTTCTGCTTACGCCCCAACTGACTGTAGCTCTGAATCTGCCAAGGACAGTTTCTATGACGCTCTAGGTGCCCTTCTACAACAGGCTAAAAGCTCAGATATCGTTGTGGTTGCTGGTAATATGAACGCCCAGGTAGGTAGACTAAGCGCTGCTGAGGCCCGATTGGGTAGTCGTCTTGGTTTGGACACTAGACGCACGGACAACGGAGACTACCTACTTCAGATGTGTGCCGATCACAGGCAGTTCCTTTGCAGTCCGAACTTCCGGAACAGCGGACATCGCTTGACGACGTGGTGCCGACCATCAAACCAGCGCCGAATCCAAATAGACCACATCGCCGTCAGTTATCGGTGGCGAGGGTC
>NW_008751747.1:1016094-1052244 GCF_000715545.1 Opisthorchis viverrini
AAACTAAACGAACTTTATGGTTGTACGGCAGTGAAGCATCAGTGGCAACACTGATGTTGCTGTCTTTGATGATGTTGATGATTCATCTACTGCTTTCTTCAATAAGAGAAAGTGATTTAGCGAGGAATCGTGAAACCATTTTAGAAAAAAAGCAAATGTTCAACGTTAGCACAAAATGGCGTTGCTTTTTATATTAGTGCGGAAAACGCTTTAAAATGGATTCCAATAGTGCTTTGTATACCGTTAGTAAGCTGTTACATTTTGGGACTTTGTTATGTGTAGCATTTGGAAATCAGTTCCATCCCTATTCATCAGTTGATAGTGAAATCTTTGAAAACGATTCTTGCGATTTCCTATCCACCTCTCGTTGCTTGGCGCGCCACCGAATTTTCACTTGGTTTCTAGGGCGTTAGGAAGGGGCATTCAAGTGTATTAGCGACCGAACACGTCATTTCACTTCTTAAAAGCGTAAAACTGATGCACACTGTTACTTCTCTGCTTCCTTTCATAGCCTCTTTCTTATGGCCGGACCCGAGAAACCGTAAGTCCTGTGAGGTCAGGTTTTATGTTTCGCGTTTCTGCACAATGTTTGTCGCTGTGGTTCGCCCACTTTCAGTTCATTTATGTATGAAGCATTGCGCGACAAGTCTATCTGTGGTTAGTGTTCTTTTGGACCTACCACTGCCGTTCTGTTTGTCGGATCGTGAGAATCTCTTTCAAAGTTTTTAGCCATTGGTGGCAACGTATGGATCGAAGGCTTGATGTTATTGCCTTACTAACTCTTGGTTGAGATGTTCCGGTCTTGTTAAATAGAGCCCCTGTTCTATCCTAACTGCCGTCATGTACGTCATTGTAAAAGTTTATATCCTCTTAAACCGCTTTTGTTCGACGATAATTTTTTTCCATAATCAATCGGCGTCGATTGAATGTAAAAGCTCTGTATCGAACATTCATTATGGTTGTTGGATCGAGAAGTTGGCTTCATCTATTCAGTCTACCATTGGCTAATCCATGCGTTGCCTGATCTGTCTTCCGGGAAGATGTATCTAGACCTGTCACTGTTGCGTGCGAATGTCATCTCGGGATCACAACGGGACGAATTTTTTAGCAGAGGCGAGCAGTCTACTGCAGTTCTTCTTTGCGTGTGACTAGCATCAAAACTGGATTGGTTTTTTTTGGATCGGCGCCAAACACAATTTAACCAGCCATCGGGTGCCCCCTTGAATTCGGCTAGGGAAGCGTCAAACCGATATTAATTACGTTCATGTTGTCTGTTTCTCTCCAGATTACCTGACTGAGTATTTCCCGGTTTATGCACCTCCGGATGTTTGCGGTAGGCTAGCGCCAGGTTCCTTACCTGTCCATCCTTCTCTTTTTTCACTTTAAGACTAATAAACTAAGTGCTTTTAAGACGACAGAGCATCATTGTTAGCACCGGTGACAATGATGATGACAATGTTGGAGTTACCACTCCCGAAACACAGTACATTCGGTTGTTTCTCCTGTGTTCCATCTCTGTCCTTACCCAATTTCTTTGAATTTGGTGGTTCTATTTATCTTTCGAACTATCTACCTCTGTTATTGAAACTTGGTTGAATGTTATTTTGTTGCTAACAATAAAACGCTTACATGCGAGCCAACAGACTTGGTAGATCAATTTGGTTACCTGGAACGTTGTTAAGTTTCGATGGACTGGCTGGAGATCAAAATCAAATCTCGAATCCAGAAGCCCAGGGATCTTTTCGTCTGAGTCATCGAACACAACAATATCAGTGTTGATACTAATGCTTCACTGCTGTACAACCACAAAGTTTATCCTATTATGTGTAAGGCCTTAGAATGAAAAGAAAAGAGGGAATGAGGCAAGATGCCTGGCACTGGCCTGTCGCATGCCTTATGAAGTGCCCACATCGCTCTATCAGGCAATCTGGAAACAAATCGACAACACGAACGCCACAGACATCAATCAGCCAGTAATGCTTCACGCTGTACAACCACAAAGTTTATCCTATTATGTGTAAGGCCTTAGAATGAAAAGAAAAGAGGGAATGAGGCAAGATGCCTGGCACTGGCCTGTCGCATGCCTTATGAAGTGCCCACATCGCTCTATCAGGCAATCTGGAAACAAATCGACAACACGAACGCCACAGACATCAATCAGCCAGTATTTCTTGCAGTGCCAGCCAAGCACAGCCGGGGTCACGGAGACTCCATTCTGGCTAGGTGTACAACAACACCCAAACGCTTTGTAATCTCATTCATACTCTTCAGCCAAGGGGTTTGTTCAGAAACTGCGTTGCAGTGTGAAGATGCTAGGCGCATGCCGAAAGATAGTATCTCGGTGGTCAGTTTATTCAACAGTGCTTGTACTCGGCCTTCTCCAAAAATGAATTGGGTGGCTTTTGCCAACCTCCCACAGGTATGATGCCGACGTGATGCCAGGTTGTCTGACACGGATGGAGACCATTCTGTGGCAGTGCGATCCGTGCCGCTTTATGAATCAGAAACGTGCCTCCACGCGCAGAGGACATACACAAAGCCGCCAGTGTTTTACCATCGATGTCTGCGAACAATTGGTGGTGTCTAACGGGATTATCGGATTAGCAATGCTGAGGTACGCCAGATGGTTTTAGGAACTGGCCCGCGATGGATGAATTACTGACGCTTCATAGGTTATGCTGTTTAGGACATGTAGTCTGCAAGCCAGAGGGCCGTCTGCCTCGCAGGTTTTTTTTCGCTCAACCCTGTGCTGTGTGGGATCGACTGAGGGGTGGCAAAGAAGTATGAAAACAGTAGCCAGTAAACTGGGTCGGTTCGACAACTGTCGCATTCCTGGATGGGGACCCCGGACCACTGGTTAATAACACAGGCAAAAATGACCTAATCACGCAGTCAGTGGCGCTCACGCATCACAGCTATTGCCTAGCTAACCAGTTCGTAGCTTTCGAGTTCCCGAACTAACCGAATATGTCGTCGCCTCCAATACTTGGTTATTTCTCCCACGCTGTCCTACTTCTCGGTGATCGAAGGTGTAGCAGCTGGAACCAGTGGTATATTAGTTATAGCCGGTAGATTGAGATTGATTCCTAACAATACGCATTTATATAGTCTATTAATCACACGACACTGATTGCCTCTCCTGAGTTGTCTGTCTGCTCTGCTTTCTACTAGGTCAACGTAAGTCAAAAAAATTTGTACCATGCTCCACTGCTACTTTGTCCATCGCTATCTCCAGCTTAACTTTCCGTATATTGTGCCTTCCATGGTTGTCATGATCAAGGGTGCATTTTGCACGGTTGCCTTTCATAGACTCCTCATGGATCTTGAGGAAGCATGAATTGTGATTTCGGTCAATCTCTTGTCTTGTTAGTATCCTGGACACCGCAAGAACTTCTAGCGCAACAAGATCCTGGAAAAAATAGAGTGTCTCTGGACCGCTTATTGAAACGCACTCCAAGGCTTCTACATTGCTCAAGATTTATATGACAGTACTGGCTTTTTCCAGCTTCGTCACCTGTGGCATTTTTATCCTTGGCGAAATTTCGATTTAGAAGGAGTGGTCGGACGGCACTGTTGAATACGGAGTTTATAGCTATGTTTTCGTAGAAGTATTTGCATCTTGCACAATCGGGTTCGCGTCCATTTCTACCAGAAACTAAGGGGTTGCTAGGCGAATAATCATCGTTTGAATTCCTCCGTTTTTCAGCCGTGAGGAAGAGTGGAAACGATAGAATTAAAGCCCGGATCGGAGCTATCTCGCCATAACGTGTGGTGTTGAATCTAAACTGAGTTAAAGTTGCACTAGGCTGTGTTGCTGATTGAATTTGTGATTAACGTCATTGCGCCTTAACACTTACGGCTTTCATTCAGGGACTGCATTGCCTCGTCGTTGCGCAACTGCACATGGTCGCTGTCCTATCCAATCTAATCGCTCAGTTATCATGGCCATTGCATGTATTCGTACTTTATAACCCCTAACAAGGCACGACAAAGATGGTCGACCTTACCGTGATATGACGGTTTGTGTCCCTGCGTTAACCACTGAGTTATACTAGGGAGTGAGTGTCCGTGCAGACCTGACAGTATCGTACCAGGTTTGTCACTGTTTTAGAGCCTGCCCCCCCACTCTCAGGTTGGGGATTTGAACATTTGTGGCGAATTGTGCTCTAAAAATCAGGATGTACTGATATTTCCAGCTGAACAACGCTGCTTCGTAGTGAGGTCTTTGAGCCAAAGGCTTCAGTCGAAGACCCTAATAGTTCTCTTGTCTAGAGCTGACCGCCTTGGCAGTATCCTAGCCCACAAAAAACCATGATACCTACAACTAACAACATTGTCATGCCACATCGGGCGTCGTGTGATGTGATCAACTGGGTCGCTTCTTGCATACAGCGGTTTTCGAGCAAGCAAAAACAAGCTACTGCTAATACTCCCCTTCTTTCGCTTCCACAGTTTTTCTTCCTCTTGTCACTGAATAGGCCCATCAGGTAGCACTTCGTCTTTCGCCACTCTCGGCCTCAACATCTGCGAGTTACGAAGAGGCTGGAGTTTACCGCGCTGTGACGGTTTGTGCAATTCCACAACCTACTGACCTATACTTGTGAATGTATGTGTGACCACCGATAATCACTACCTGTTCGTCGCATCCGCTTAGGCTGCAACAGACTGTAGCTCTGATACACTCGAAGACAGCTTGTATGACGCATTAGCTCTGACGGTAGTGTGAAGGACAAACACAGCCCACGAACATTGACGGTCGTAGTTGTGTTAACCAATTTGTGCGATAATGTATCATTGGGTCTCAAGCGACGTGTGTATAACCGCCGTACGGGCTTATTGTTGTGCGGCTGTAAGTGTTGCCTACTGCGGGCTGAAGATCCGAGGTTTCAGGTCTTTGGCTAGCGATGTCTCAGAAGTGTAACTGCAGTCGGCTGCAATAAACGAATTCGGAATTAGGTAGTCAAGAGGTGGACTTTCGGTGAAGCATCAAAGAGTTCATCCAGCATTGCAAGCTAAGGACGTGTTATATGCTACGCATGCCGGGTTACCGTATGCTAAGAAGAGCACTTTTTCGTGTTTAATTGGATTTCGGAAACATAGAGGCGGACAGAGTTTAACGTGATAGAAGGGAATGAAGTTTATGAAATTTCGGTGGTGTTGGATGGGGTTCACGTGACTCAACCTTTTGCTTGACTGGATGCACTGAACGATGTGGCAGCTAACCGACGTCAAGGGTGTTCGTGTTGTCAGTTTCTATCCAGATTTCCGACTGAATGCTGGAGGTATGTGCACTTCGGATGTTTGTTGTAGGCTAGCCCTAGACCCTCAACCCTACCCCATTTCCTTTTTTCCCATTGTAAGAAATAAATTGGCATGGTCGGATGGCAGTGAAGCACCATTGTTCTCCTCTGGCGTTGCTATCAGTTTTGATGGTGGCATGATCACTGCCAATTAGCCGGCGGTGACAGTCTCAGGGATCTCGAAGTCAGTCTTCGGGTTTCGACGCCCAATCTCCCTGGCTGTTTTCAATGTTTGGATTCTGAGGAAGGGGGATTGGGGGTGGTTTTATTCGTACTGGACTTGCTTGCTATTGATGTGTGTTGTGTATCAGAAACTAAAATTCAGGATTCGAGCACAGTAACTGAGCCAACTGCCCCATCACTCTCCACTGGCTTCCGCCTGCGACGATCCAGAGGACGCTGAGACGGGATGTGTGGGTGTCGTAATTCTCCGAAGTCACCGGTCTGAACGATCCTTGCTTGACTGGATACCCGATGATGATATCCTCTGTGCGATTTATCTGGCAGCGTGCTTGAAAGATTCTCACAAGCAGAAACTCGATAATTGTCGTTGCTTACACTCCAACTGATTGTAACTGTGACACCGTCAAAGACGGGTATTATGGCGCCTTGAACGCTGTTACCGCGAGCTAAAAGCTCAGAAAACGTTGTGGTTGTTGGAGAGCTGAATGATTAGGTGAGCAGACCGCGCACCGGAGACTTAATGAGATGGCCGACATGGAATGGACTTGGTAGTTACGGAATATGGTAACTTCTACGTATTGTCAAACTTCCGGGCGTCTGTCAGTATACGGAGCGCTATCCAAAAGTTCCCGCACATAACGTGGTGTGCGACAGTGATTCCCGGCCTATCAATTTCTATTTACTTTCGTGATCAACAAGATCCGTCACGAAGAGACTGGACCCTACCGTATGAGGAAAGTGCTTGATAGTGTTCAAATAGCTACTGACGAACACCCTGTTGATCTGAAATATACGGACGAAATTATCCTCGTCTTCGAATTAGAGAGGCTGCAGGTGTTTTCGGATGAGCTGATCAAGGTCATGTCGTCCTTTCGTATACAGTTCTCTTGACCTAAAGCTTGCCACCTTGTGGGTATTCTGGCTCTGATGATCCTGCGTTTTTTTCTGGCTGGAACTCAGTTCCTTAATATTCAACAACGCCAGGAAGGCCAGTTTTGAGCATCCCGATGAAAACGGTATTACGTGGCGGTCCGGAGGTGTGAAGTTGTGCTGTTCTCTGGGATAGGAGGAGGCGAGATAGCGGTTAGAGCGCGAATTTACCCACTGGAAGGTTCGTGGTTCGAACCTGACCTCTGTCTAGGCTTGGGCAACCTGGTAGTATCCCTGCCCTTGTGCTTCCTTCGAGTGGCATGGTAGTTAGGCTCTGAATCGGTGCTCCAGCTGAACGATTTTCTTCTGGGATAGAAGCAATCAAAATCTCTATATTTATGGAAGCATGTTTGTTTTCTTCCAAAGAAGGACGGGTTAGGAAAGGTCGGCCCCCGAGTGGCATGTTAGGCTCTGAATCGGTGCTCCAGCTGAACGATTTTCTTCTGGGATAGAAGCAATCAAAATCTCTATATTTATGGAAGCAAGCATGTTTTCTTCCAAAGAAGGACGGGTTAGGAAAGGTCGGCCCCGAAAAACTGGGCACTTCAATCGTTCAGTGGTTAACCACGACCGGCGGCACATTATTCGGTCGGTAGAAATGCTTCTGAAACCAAAGAGACTGGTAGTCCTCAAAAGACACCTGCTGTGCGCGCTGCGTTAAGAGTGAGACATTAATGTCATACTCCGTGTCCTCGACCGGCCCCTTGCAGCCAAGCAGGCTAGACTATTGGGTCACTGGCTCCTGGAAGGGTCCCTCATAAACCCCCCAGCAATCACTGTTCCGAATTTCCAGTCAGAGGCTAGGGGAAGGTCCCCAGAAAAAAAAGCCTACACCAATCCACTGGGTTAGACTTATGAGTGAAATTCAGGATACCTCAACCAAACTCCTTCTTCAGTTTGGGCGACCGAAGGGTATCGTTCGGCCTTGCGGCTCACTGCTCATCGGCCCTTTTCTACATGTCTCCCCACTCATCAAATAATGCACTGCGATCAACCCATCTCTCAGTCCCTTAGCTGCTGCTCTGCGTCTGAACTATCGCCCAGAAAAAATGACCAAAATAATCTATTAGCCCCAAAATATCTGATTCACATTGCAGCCTTCAATGTGGCAGCTATTTCGGTGAGCAAAAAGACGGAAATAGTAATCCTCGTGGGTAGTAGGAATGTCCAAGTTGCACGACTAAGTCCAGAAGAAACAGAATGTAGTGGTATATTTGGAGTCGATATTCAGTGTACGGATGATGGGGAGCGAATGCTTCAGCTGTGTGCTGATTGTCGTCTGTCCTTGGCAAATACAGAATTCTAGTACAATAGCTCACATCTAGTTACTTGGAGGGCTCAATTATACCATGCGGTTGTAAGTTACCGATGGAGGGCTGAGAACTACCATTACTTCTGGGGTCTTCTGCTTGACTCTGATCATGCCATTGTGCGGACTCGTTTACCATCTTGCCTACCGACAGTATTACGCAACTCCATTTGTCAACTCTGACAAGCTCAAGAATATCGAGCTGCTGCGTCTGAGGAGCACAGTCATGCCGATGACGAAGATTGCTTGGAGATGAAATGAAATTGAATTAAGGAAGCTATGCTCTGAGCCTTCAGAACTGTTTCTCCGAGCCATCCGACTTGATTAAATGAACACTTGATATCGTCATTGTAAGTACATCTTATTGCTGCGAGAAAGGCCAGACCAGCAACTAGCGACCATGATCGCGCACACAGATCCTCAAACACCGGATGATTAATAGCTAGATGGATGAAAGAGAACGCTACTAGATTGCGAATCCTCAGAAGATGGAGAAGGCTTTTGCTGCAGCCAATAACCGCACTCTATCTCGGCTGATTCGGTTGACTGGCCCTCTGTCTAGGCTTGGGCAACCTGGTAGTATCCCTGCCCTTGTGCTTCCTTCGAGTGGCATGGTAGTTAGGCTCTGAATCGGTGCTCCAGCTGAACGATTTTCTTCTGGGATAGAAGCAATCAAAATCTCTATATTTATGGAAGCATGTTTGTTTTCTTCCAAAGAAGGACGG
Organism: Opisthorchis viverrini; assembly: GCF_000715545.1. Taxonomy (NCBI): domain Eukaryota; kingdom Metazoa; phylum Platyhelminthes; class Trematoda; order Opisthorchiida; family Opisthorchiidae; genus Opisthorchis; species Opisthorchis viverrini. The sequence goes on from NW_008751747.1 coordinate 1,024,542, forward strand.
GTTAGGAAAGGTCGGCCCCGAAAAACTGGGCACTTCAATCGTTCAGTGGTTAACCACGACCGGCGGCACATTATTCGGTCGGTAGAAATGCTTCTGAAACCAAAGAGACTGGTAGTCCTCAAAAGACACCTGCTGTGCGCGCTGCGTTAAGAGTGAGACATTAATGTCATACTCCGTGTCCTCGACCGGCCCCTTGCAGCCAAGCAGGCTAGACTATTGGGTCACTGGCTCCTGGAAGGGTCCCTCATAAACCCCCCAGCAATCACTGTTCCGAATTTCCAGTCAGAGGCTAGGGGAAGGTCCCCAGAAAAAAAAGCCTACACCAATCCACTGGGTTAGACTTATGAGTGAAATTCAGGATACCTCAACCAAACTCCTTCTTCAGTTTGGGCGACCGAAGGGTATCGTTCGGCCTTGCGGCTCACTGCTCATCGGCCCTTTTCTACATGTCTCCCCACTCATCAAATAATGCACTGCGATCAACCCATCTCTCAGTCCCTTAGCTGCTGCTCTGCGTCTGAACTATCGCCCAGAAAAAATGACCAAAATAATCTATTAGCCCCAAAATATCTGATTCACATTGCAGCCTTCAATGTGGCAGCTATTTCGGTGAGCAAAAAGACGGAAATAGTAATCCTCGTGGGTAGTAGGAATGTCCAAGTTGCACGACTAAGTCCAGAAGAAACAGAATGTAGTGGTATATTTGGAGTCGATATTCAGTGTACGGATGATGGGGAGCGAATGCTTCAGCTGTGTGCTGATTGTCGTCTGTCCTTGGCAAATACAGAATTCTAGTACAAGAGCTCACATCTAGTTACTTGGAGGGCTCAATTATACCATGCGGTTGTAAGTTACCGATGGAGGGCTGAGAACTACCATTACTTCTGGGGTCTTCTGCTTGACTCTGATCATGCCATTGTGCGGACTCGTTTACCATCTTGCCTACCGACAGTATTACGCAACTCCATTTGTCAACTCTGACAAGCTCAAGAATATCGAGCTGCTGCGTCTGAGGAGCACAGTCATGCCGATGACGAAGATTGCTTGGAGATGAAATGAAATTGAATTAAGGAAGCTATGCTCTGAGCCTTCAGAACTGTTTCTCCGAGCCATCCGACTTGATTAAATGAACACTTGATATCGTCATTGTAAGTACATCTTATTGCTGCGAGAAAGGCCAGACCAGCAACTAGCGACCATGATCGCGCACACAGATCCTCAAACACCGGATGATTAATAGCTAGATGGATGAAAGAGAACGCTACTAGATTGCGAATCCTCAGAAGATGGAGAAGGCTTTTGCTGCAGCCAATAACCGCACTCTATCTCGGCTGATTCGGTTGACTGGCCAAAAGGAGGCAAGTGTCAGCAAAACTATGCGGAACGATAATTCACTCGATCGGAGTTTGCGGCTTTTGGGCAACCTTTTTCTGACCCATCCTTAATCGCCGGAAGGCACCCTCGTTACTCCCATGAATTTGGACATGCTTGTCGCCTGTGAGAAATAGCTTACTGACATTAGCATAGAACACTATGCCTTTACGTACAGACCACCTCGTAATACGATTTCTCGTAATGTGATGTCTCATTACTCTTGGTCCCACTGCTCTCCTTAGGCCTTCTTTGCATGTTTCCACCTATTGAAATTGAGTTCCAGCCAGTGCATCCTGGTTGATCATTGCAGTACTCAAGAGCGATCAGCACATGAAGGTGGTAGCTTTAGATAAGGTGATGTTTGGACAACTGCTGACGAAAGCGTAGTTGATCTGGAATATGCAGATGACATCGTCGTCGTCTTGGAAAAGGAGAAGGCACAGGTGTTTTTAGGTGAACTGATCAAAGTCCTGTCCCTCTGTGTATGCCTCACGCCCATGAAGTGGACATGCATTCACTGAACGTGGCGCAAACAATACTGGAGGTTGTGGAGCGTTTTATTTATCTAGGAAGTTGTTTTATTCCCGATCGTAGTGTGACACACGAGGTCAGTACACAAATCTCTACGGCCCGGGGCGAAATGATTAACTTGAGCCACCTATGGCGTTAGAGCGGTATGGCCCTGAATCTCAAGGGATGTGTGTACCGGGCTACAGTACGGATTGTTTTACTTTATGGCTCTGAGATGGGGCCTTTTTCGGCTGGCGAGCTAAGACGTCTCCAGGTTTTAGACAACCGTTGTCTCAAGACCATACCTCGTGTAGGCTGGTATCGGGGAATCCTTAATGAGGCAGTTAGAAAGCGAGTGTTCGGTTGAGCGACGGGACTTGCATCGAAGAAAATCTGTTCAGTTCCAGGAGTTGCGTTGGTTGGGTTATACATTGCGTACGCCGAGCCATCGTTCGTCGAAGAGAGTGCTGTTTTCCGTGCCAAATTCAAAGTGGCCAACCCTTGGGCTGGCAGAGGGGTATGTAAGAGGATACGAAACGTTTGGGTGCTACTCAACTACGAGGATGGGGACCGCATGATCCCCACTGCGCCTGGTTGAAGACGCCTCATGGTATGGCTGCTAATCGATGTCAGTGATGTTCTTGTTATCAATTTCTATCAAGATTGCCTTAATGAGTGTCTGGAGGTGTAGGCACCTCTATCCATTTTAATTCCTTTCTTCACACTGAGGCCTCCAAATGAATGATGTTTGTGATACAGCTAAGCATCACTATTGAGCACTGATGGTATACTGTCGATGATGAATGTGCGGCGACCGGAACAATTCATTAGTTCATACGCCACCAGTCGGGACCTCGGATGTAGATGCCTTCATTTGGTGTTGTAGCTTCATTCGAGCTGACGGTATTTGTTAGAACTTTTATGCTTTGTTGATTGCCAGTTTTATCCTCCTCAAATCGGTCCTTCAGCTTGATGCAGTTGAATTTGATCCTTTTTTACCTTCTTATAGCATCCTTACAGTATTTCTGAGTTTGCCTCTGTCCAAATGTGCCAAATCGTTGTGAGGCCCTTAACGGGTACAGCCTAATAAATCGCAATTACTCTGTCACTATGCTGATTCTGGCTCGAATTTACATTAACGCCGTCAAGCCTGATTGATTTTTTATTTCTTTTGCACCACAGAAGTCACCGACCCAGTGGGTGATGTCCAGCGCTTCATCGCATATTTCAAATCTAACTACATGAACAATGGTAAGTTTCGGAGCACAGAAGGTGCGTCCCCATCCTCCTCTCGTCCGGATTTCCCTCCCTTCTACGAGGGTAGCTACGCGCAAGCTTTACAAGAGGCCAAGCGTAGCCTGCGGTTTCTCGTAGTCTATTTGCATGGTGACTCACATGAGGACACCAGGACTTTTTGCGAGTAAGTCACCGATTTGTCTGGTGCCGCTTTGTGACCAGGTATTGAATTACTTCCACTCTGGTTATGTACTGCGACAGATACACTGATGCGGAAAGCTCAGTATAGATTCTTCCCCCTGTAAGGTGAATTTCCTTCGGAGGTAGTCACCCTAATGTGAAGCGACGTGGACTTGACAGCACTACAGTTCTTTATTGCTCGTGCTCGTTTTTGGTCATCGTTGCTTCGTCTGCATCGCTAGCATCTGTTTAGCAACGGATCTTGTCCGTGATAATTGATAGTTGAGCCACACTCAACCGCTCCCTCCGGTTTCTCATTTAACGCGCTGGAGAGCTGTCTATCTCCTCTAGAACCTTCTACGTAGTCTTTCTAATACGCTTATGCTGGTCACTTCCTCATTTCTCGTAAAATACCGTTGTTCTCTGTTGTGGGGGCGAAATGGCTCAGGTGGTTGGAGCGCAAATCTACTAACTGGAAGGTCCGTGGTTCGAACCCGACCTGTGCCTCTCGACTTCCTCTGTCTAGGTTTGGGTAACCTGGCAGTATCCTAGCCCTCGTTCTCCCTTCAGGTGGCATGGCAGCTAGGCACCGGAAGGGTGCTACAGCTGGACGCTTTCTTCTTCTCTCTCTCTGTTGTGGTAGGCCAGCAATAGGATCCACTCGGTCTCCCACTTTCTTGCTTTATTCATTTTCCTATTCAATGTGTAATTAACGAATTTCATGGAACCAAGTGTGTTCGTTTGGTCCGGTGACAATTCATGTCGAAGTCTTAAGTTGGTACCCTAATTGTTTTAGTTCCATCACTTGTGCACCTGCTTTAGCGTTCTGTTTGGGTGCGCCAGCTAAAAAGGGCAAGTCCCACGGGAAGATACTACAGATGATGTCAGGTACTCAGTCGATTTTCCTAGAGCAGTTAACAGTAAGAACTTTGAACACGTTATCGAGACTTTCCTACGATGTTTCCTCACGTGATTCGATTGAAACAGATGCTGCCGGACGTTGTGCTTAAGCACTTTCGGTTGGGGGCGAGGTGGCTTAGTGGTTCGAGCGCGAATTCACTGACCGTAAGGCCCTTGGTTCGAATCCAACCTTTGCATCCCGACCTCTCCTGTCCAGACTTAGGCAACCTGGCGGTATCCCAGCTATCGTGCTACCTTCGCGTGGCATGGCAGCCAGGCACCGAAAGGGTGTTACAGCTAAACGATCGTTATTTTCTGTTATTCACTACCTTGGGTACACAATGGGAACAAACCTTCGGGTTTCTCATCAGTTACCGCTGCACCATTAAGTCTTTCGTACCCATTTGTACTTCCTGGTGTCATGATAACCCGCTTTTGTGAATGTGGCGGAATGAGGATCGATAGCTTGTGACTCTATGTGGTCGCGGTCCAATACGTTTGTGACTTTGGAGGTTTCATAGTGTTAGCCTGAATTGTACTCTGATATTTGCGTTAGTGCGCTTCTGTCAACGGAAGTCGCAACGGACCTTATCTGGGTGCAAACGACTAACCCACTTCAAAATTTTTTTCGTACGAGATGAGCTGTGATTTTCCATGGATGATTTTCTTGTTACCGTCTGTCAAATGCTCATGTATCCTTCACTCACTGTATGCTAGCTGCTGTGCTAGTCACAACGACAGGGGGTGCTCCGAGTTCTACGGCGAAAGCCTCGTTTTAGTGCTACAGGATCGGCTCACGAGAGAACGATATGCAATTAAGACATGGTATTACACTTGTCACTGTAATTGGCATCTTAGAAAGAGTTAGGTCACAACCGTAAACTAGTATGTCCCCTTGCATTTTCGTTTGCTCAGGTGTGCGCTCAATTCGCACACTCCGTTGGTGGCAAAACGTTTACAGGCTAGTTGCGAACCTTGTTTGACCGATCATCAGCCATCCGAACAAGCAGAAAACGAAGAGTCCTTGAATTGAATTCAACGAACCACAAACGTTGAATTCATGGTTCTCAACTCTTCTCAACATATGATCCTATGTGCACACACTTGGTTTTGACAGGAGACTACTGAACCCAGCTCAATCTTTCGTTTATGGTGGTGCGTTCCAACTGAATATGCTGCACCAGGTCGTTTAGTTCGTACAATATTTGAGCCGTCACAGTATATTATTGTCTAGACGTAACACACTACTCATAAGGTTGTTGAAAACCCTTCGATAGCCCACGACCCATTTTGCCCTTCTTGGGGTCATCAAGTAGGGCCAATCCCCGAGTTCCCCTCAAACTCATGTTCTGCTTGAACCCAAATTACATTTTCAGTCGTCATGAACGGAAGATTCAGCGGATTCAGTTTATTCCGTGACAAAACTGAATTCGTGTACAATCGGAGGAGAGTATCGAGAGTTATAGAATTTGGGTTCAAGGAGAACATAGTATTGACGGAACTCGGGGAGTGAGCTTTAAGAAGGACGAAACCTGTCATGGGCATGCCGGTGGGATTTTAGCAACCTTAGGAGCCGTGTCTTACGATATCAAGTGTTGTTCCGGCCATGCCCCCAGTTACTTTTTTCATCGACGGCACTCCCTTTTTAACCACCCTCTCTGCCCTGTCGCAATTATTCTGCCATCGGGCGAATGAACTGACCTCGAGCTTCCTCTGTCTTCAAAGCTCGTTAACAGTTTCCGCCCTCGGCCCTACCGGCACTTGACCCTCGGCCATTCGATAAAGCACATTTTTCGGTTCGCCAATATATGAAAGACAGACGAATCCAAAACGCCAAAGTTACTGTCCAACAAGTCAATGGAGTACGATGTGTACAGACCACAACGCAGCGCAAATCACGAACGGGTAGATAAGATTACAAGAAAGGAATATTCCAACTAACCAATCACATGAAAGGATGTCCGATACTCTCCCAAATTATATAAACGCAGCTAAGTAAGGAGAGAGCTCACTCAACTGCGCACTGACGATCTGTCCTCCCTTAGACAGGAGACTTTCGCAAGCCAAGTGGCAAACTGACCGTACAGTTCGATGGGCACTTGATCCGCGCAAGAATCTCAAAGGCTCGAATCACGTTCGCTAATTTGCGCTACTTGTGGCGTCAAAACAAAAAGGCATTAGATCTTAAGGGTCGTGTGTCCCAGGCTACAGTAGTGGCTGTGTTGTACGGCTGCGAGACATGGCCTCTGTGGACAGATGATGTGGGGCGTCTTCAGGTTTTCGGGCACCGATGCCTCAGAGGGATGGCTGGTTTTGGAGAGGTGATTAGAAAACGGGTGTTTGGTTGTGCTGGAGGTAATACAATCCGGGAAGACATCCAGCACCCCCGACTACGATGCCTCGGTCATGTGCAACGAATGTCGAAAGACCGTCTACCGAGACTAGTGTTGCTCTACGTGCCTTCTCCAGAATGGCGCGAACCGCTAAGTCGAAAGCGCATGACTTGGCAGAAAGGCATGAAAGAGACCACGAAGAGTTTGGGTGTTGTTGGTGTTGTACGCCTTCCAGGATGGGGTCCACGTGACCCAACTTGTGCTTTAGCTGGAGGCGTTGCAAGAAATGGTGACGTTCGTGCTGTCAGTTTCTTTCCAGATTGTCTGATTGAGTGGTTGGAGGTGTCAACACTAATGTTGCTCTCTTTCCTGATGATGTTTAACTCGCATTTGAGGAGGATACAGCGCCACTCATCCTGCAATCGTGGAACCCTGTCAAGAAGTCATTATTTGAGGGTCCAGTCAGCATGTACCCGCGTGTTGTGGATTCCCCGGTTGAGGGATGAGTGACTCTGCATGCTAGGTAAAATAATCAGCTGCTGGTGTCGAACAGTCAAGAGTTCAAACTACTAGAAGGTCGGTCGGGGCTGGAAACTTCCAACTGGATTTTCGTGAGATGGGCACTGATGGTGGTTTCGAATAAGGATGAACCAGCTGTATTGTTTCTCGGATGAAATATGAATCGAAATTTACCAAGGTTTCCCACTCCACCATCACTATTTGCCCTATACGGGACCTTAGAACACTGATGTAAATTTGGACAATTTTTCGTAGCATGCTTCCTCGCGTACCGTTTGATTCTGTCAACCCTAAATCACCATGGACAAAGTTCTACTTGTTCGGTCTTGAAGACAGCCACTTCATTGATAAATCGGTCTTTGTATGGGTCGGGGAATGAAACTGTAAAGGATTCCTATCTGTTTGGAAAGACCATGGCGGGACTACCACCGAACGATATCGTGTAATGGTTGCTGAAAGTCTTCCGTTTACGTTTTGTGTCTACTGCCATTTATAGCATGTCCTGTTCTCGTTTGATTCCATCTCTCCCTACTTTTGACCTCCCTGTAGAAAAACCCTACTGGATTCAGATGTAATCCGATTCCTGGACAACCGGGAACAAATAGTATTTTGGGGCTGTAACATCAAGAGTCCTGAAGGTTATAGAGTTTCTCGAACGCTCAGGGAACACACCTACCCGTTTATTGGAGTCATCGGTTTGACCAATCTAACGGGTGAGTACGTTGTTTCGGTTTTGTCTTCGTCGCATTCCGCTTCCTGATCGTGAAATGATTGCACTTCGCGTCACACTCACTCTCTCATCTCATCTGTAGTTCCCGAGTTTGGCCACTTCGCGAACAGTACAATTGGTATGGCTCTGCTTGGTCGTATTGAAGGAGCAGTGCAACCGATCGATTTGATACAACAATTGACCTCAATCTTCGAGGAACACCAGGGAGCAACCATCGCAGCGCGCTTAGATAGGTAAGTTCCCGATGAAGCTTAGTTCAGTTCAGTTTTCCAGCTCACAACCCTTGTACTGACGTTCGGTGGTTCCTGCTCTTTTCATCGAGAGTAGGGAATGAGAACCACAAGTTGGAAACGACAGCCCAATCTGTGCAATAACGTCAAATGGCTCTGCTGGTCCAGTATGGGAGGAAATTGTGGCGTTTCCCTTAAAAGAGCACTGCAGGCGGACTCCTTTGGGCGCGTACGAATATATAGCAGACTGTCACCTGAGTTCACCACAGTCAGCAGTATAAGACGCGGCCACTATTTTTCATCATTCCTCTCCAACTTTCTCTATTAATGTACTGCTTCAAACCGCTTTACCTGCTCACCGAATCTCAGGAATCGAAATCGTTCGCCTCACACAAAGATTGAGTACGCCGGCGGTATCGCTCTCCTTCCTAGGTTCAGCCCATTTTAAATAACGTGACTAATTCTACCGCACGGTCTGGTAGGTGCTTCATATCTGTGGAGAATAAAGTACTGCTACAAAATACGGTGGGGTGAAACCTATCCTCCTGTTTGCAGACCAGTCAATCGGTATGGTAGCTTTGAAAGTTCTAGTGCATTGAATTGCAGCCATTCCAGCTGCTATAGCTTCGTTCACTGTGGATAACGAAAACAAGGGAGTGAGAGTCACGCGTTGTAGGCGATAGTCTGGTCAAACTCTTCGACTTAGAGCGGTCTTGTCTGTTCTGTAGGGCAAGGACTGAGCGCTACGCGGTGAAGCCGATAGCTTTGATCTAAGACCGCCACTGGTTTTCGACAGCCGTATAATATTATAGTTTCGATGTTTTGGCTACCTTGTTTAAGCCTTGTCAATGAGGCGAGAATGAATGGAAGAAACAGCAAAACTTGTCATAACATGATTATATCTTAGTTCTGGTCTCTAGCATCAGTGAGCGAAAAACAGCCAAGGACAAGGTGTCAAACGTCTCTAGATCAACATTGAGCATAGCTACCTCCATCACCACGAAATCCTGTCGGCCCGAGTTGTTTTAAACGCTGTACACAGAGTTCCGATGACTGATCCTAGGTCATGCCCCCATTAGATCCCTGTTGTAAAGTGGTCGCTCATGCGTGTCCCCCACCGCCTCCCACCAGCCAAAAATGCTGCATTCATCATCATTTACCTACTTGAAATTGGGTTTTGCCAACACCCTTGGCAGAAGTACCTCATCCATGAAAACTGGGCTATCTGAACTAACTAAATCACGTAACTAAACACCGATCGAATCTCAGTTTGCCATCTAATGTACGGAGGCCAAGACGAAAAACGTGTTTTCGTATGATTTGGACCGATGATGCTATAGGATCCAATATATTTATTGCAACATCACTGGAATGGGAGCAGGCAGGTGCGGTATACTCTCATTTCGCAGCTCCTGCTTGACTGCCATCGTTCAGTTTGGTGTCCGATCACCTTCAATGGAGTGTTTTGTCTGTGGCTGTTCACCGAACAGCTGCGCTGATGCACTGTGTTTGCACGAGGACCACTTACATACAGTGGTCTCCTCTCTCCAATTAGCTTCCGACAGTGACCATTAAGTATACACCAGCCCCACCCGTGACCCCCAACAAGACCATTCTAGGCGTATCCGAGGAGCGATTTCCCCTCCAAACTAACACACAGATGCAGCATTCGTGTTTAGTTTTTCTTTTATTAAAACACCAAGTAGGAACATAACTATCCTCAGTTCATGAATTTGTTTTCAACGTGATTGTATCTTCCAAATGTAATTTTAGCCAAACGAACATATCTAAAGTCATACCTAAAGTATTTCACACACGTCTTTGCACTTATTTCACTGATTACTGAATGGGGGTTTGAAATCCTGTACCTTTTCCAACGCCATGGAACACGACAGAAATCCTCCAGGTATGGTCAATGCACTTGTCATGTTCTTACGACTAGCCTACTTGATCAGTGCTCGGCGTCAGTCTGAAGTTCCTGTTTGTTAGCTAGTGTGAATGGTCTGTGTCCAAAAGACCCAAGCATAATAAGGTACACTTAACTCACCCACCCTCAAACCTCAATCCAAGTGTCCTGACCTGCCAAAACGTATACAGACCAACAAAATATGTGAACGACACTCAGGAGGAACACTTTAAAATCCTTAGTCAACTTGATAGCCAACTCCCTAACTAAGAACAGAGTTGACGGGAACTTGTAGACTGATCTCCAGGAAGGGCGAGACCGGTCGTGGGTTGTCGAAGGGTTTTTAACATTATGATTAGTGTGCTGCGCCCCCTGATCGATCTTTCGTAAGTTTAGTGGTAACTAAGTCGGTCTTCTTGTTCATACTTCCTTATACATGTGTTCCGGCATTGCCACGACAAATACGTACCTATTCTTTCATTCCCGTATTGAGACTAGCATCTTCCGGAGTCCATTGACAAATGCATCCTGCGAAGAGCCACTTATCTGGCACAACCAGTCTAATTTCCCTAAAGCCAGATGGAATGAAATGTCATCGGCATTGGTGTCATCTATCAGACGAAAAATCGATTCACATGTTCTATCCCATAGTTTTCGCTTCTGGCTTGGTGGTATAACTGTGGCTGATTGATTCCAAGTCTGACTCGATTCAATCTCGCACCTTCATCAGCTGACTGCACTCCTCAGTTGTTTGGGTTCGGGTATAGTGAATGCAATTTCAGGTGTGAAGAGGAGCAGCTCCTGTTAGTCGTTTCTAGTGTTATTCACTGAATACTTGCATTCTAAGGTCTCGGTCTTGTGATTTGCTCTGGACCACACTTTTGTTGACTCTATTTTACCTCGATACTTGTGTGCCATAACTGGGTTAGACCAGTAGCAAAAAACGTGAACGATCGATGCCCTGCGTCGCGTGAGCTTCTGCAGATCATTAAGTTAGTGAGCGGAGCCAGTAAATTCGCATGGAGGGCGGAGATTCTAACTGTTAGTCCGATTGTTAGCCTACCCGTTACATCAACTATCCTCAGTTGTGTCATGGCAGTAGGGTTATGGTCCCTACGCTCGTTTGAGTAAACGGTAGACAGAAACTCTTGAGTTTCCCCCAAATCTGGCAAAGGCGCTTCTGCTGGTAGTGGTGAAACAATCCGGTTGCGCCACCCTAATTTTTCACTCGTTTCTATTTGATCTGAGTTTTCTGGGACGTTGTACTATTACCGCAGATCCACTATTGAAGTTCCTTTAGTACGGTCCTACGTACTGGCCGCCAGTATACTTTTTTCAGATCTTTCAGATCCGGAGTCGTTCTGTCGTAGCTGACTTTTATCGTTCAGTCAGCTGAAAGCGCGTGAGAGAGCAAGAGGTCCTTCTGACGCAAAAAGCTCCCCTCCGTCTAGATTATTTGGCCTTGTCTGCTGAATTCGAATGTCACCACTCCACGACTGCGCTAGGTTTACGGACCGAGAGGTCTGTGGTTCGAAGCCAACCAGCATCTCGACAGCTCTTGATTAGGTTTGAGCAACCTGGCAGTATCTTAGCCCTCTTTCCTCCTTCCGCACGGCACGGTAGCTGGGCGCCAAAAGCGTGCTGGTAGGTGCTTCATATCTGTGGAGAATAAAGTACTGCTACAAAATACGGTGGGGTGAAACCTATCCTCCTGTTTGCAGACCAGTCAATCGGTATGGTAGCTTTGAAAGTTCTAGTGCATTGAATTGCAGCCATTCCAGCTGCTATAGCTTCGTTCACTGTGGATAACGAAAACAAGGGAGTGAGAGTCACGCGTTGTAGGCGATAGTCTGGTCAAACTCTTCGACTTAGAGCGGTCTTGTCTGTTCTGTAGGGCAAGGACTGAGCGCTACGCGGTGAAGCCGATAGCTTTGATCTAAGACCGCCACTGGTTTTCGACAGCCGTATAATATTATAGTTTCGATGTTTTGGCTACCTTGTTTAAGCCTTGTCAATGAGGCGAGAATGAATGGAAGAAACAGCAAAACTTGTCATAACATGATTATATCTTAGTTCTGGTCTCTAGCATCAGTGAGCGAAAAACAGCCAAGGACAAGGTGTCAAACGTCTCTAGATCAACATTGAGCATAGCTACCTCCATCACCACGAAATCCTGTCGGCCCGAGTTGTTTTAAACGATGACTGATCCTAGGTCATGCCCCCATTAGATCCCTGTTGTAAAGTGGTCGCTCATGCGTGTCCCCCACCGCCTCCCACCAGCCAAAAATGCTGCATTCATCATCATTTACCTACTTGAAATTGGGTTTTGCCAACACCCTTGGCAGAAGTACCTCATCCATGAAAACTGGGCTATCTGAACTAACTAAATCACGTAACTAAACACCGATCGAATCTCAGTTTGCCATCTAATGTACGGAGGCCAAGACGAAAAACGTGTTTTCGTATGATTTGGACCGATGATGCTATAGGATCCAATATATTTATTGCAACATCACTGGAATGGGAGCAGGCAGGTGCGGTATACTCTCATTTCGCAGCTCCTGCTTGACTGCCATCGTTCAGTTTGGTGTCCGATCACCTTCAATGGAGTGTTTTGTCTGTGGCTGTTCACCGAACAGCTGCGCTGATGCACTGTGTTTGCACGAGGACCACTTACATACAGTGGTCTCCTCTCTCCAATTAGCTTCCGACAGTGACCATTAAGTATACACCAGCCCCACCCGTGACCCCCAACAAGACCATTCTAGGCGTATCCGAGGAGCGATTTCCCCTCCAAACTAACACACAGATGCAGCATTCGTGTTTAGTTTTTCTTTTATTAAAACACCAAGTAGGAACATAACTATCCTCAGTTCATGAATTTGTTTTCAACGTGATTGTATCTTCCAAATGTAATTTTAGCCAAACGAACATATCTAAAGTCATACCTAAAGTATTTCACACACGTCTTTGCACTTATTTCACTGATTACTGAATGGGGGTTTGAAATCCTGTACCTTTTCCAACGCCATGGAACACGACAGAAATCCTCCAGGTATGGTCAATGCACTTGTCATGTTCTTACGACTAGCCTACTTGATCAGTGCTCGGCGTCAGTCTGAAGTTCCTGTTTGTTAGCTAGTGTGAATGGTCTGTGTCCAAAAGACCCAAGCATAATAAGGTACACTTAACTCACCCACCCTCAAACCTCAATCCAAGTGTCCTGACCTTGTTTAACGTATACAGACCAACAAAATATGTGAACGACACTCAGGAGGAACACTTTAAAATCCTTAGTCAACTTGATAGCCAACTCCCTAACTAAGAACAGAGTTGACGGGAACTTGTAGACTGCGCCTTCCTGATGATCTCCAGGAAGGGCGAGACCGGTCGTGGGTTGTCGAAGGGTTTTTAACATTATGATTAGTGTGCTGCGCCCCCTGATCGATCTTTCGTAAGTTTAGTGGTAACTAAGTCGGTCTTCTTGTTCATACTTCCTTATACATGTGTTCCGGCATTGCCACGACAAATACGTACCTATTCTTTCATTCCCGTATTGAGACTAGCATCTTCCGGAGTCCATTGACAAATGCATCCTGCGAAGAGCCACTTATCTGGCACAACCAGTCTAATTTCCCTAAAGCCAGATGGAATGAAATGTCATCGGCATTGGTGTCATCTATCAGACGAAAAATCGATTCACATGTTCTATCCCATAGTTTTCGCTTCTGGCTTGGTGGTATAACTGTGGCTGATTGATTCCAAGTCTGACTCGATTCAATCTCGCACCTTCATCAGCTGACTGCACTCCTCAGTTGTTTGGGTTCGGGTATAGTGAATGCAATTTCAGGTGTGAAGAGGAGCAGCTCCTGTTAGTCGTTTCTAGTGTTATTCACTGAATACTTGCATTCTAAGGTCTCGGTCTTGTGATTTGCTCTGGACCACACTTTTGTTGACTCTATTTTACCTCGATACTTGTGTGCCATAACTGGGTTAGACCAGTAGCAAAAAACGTGAACGATCGATGCCCTGCGTCGCGTGAGCTTCTGCAGATCATTAAGTTAGTGAGCGGAGCCAGTAAATTCGCATGGAGGGCGGAGATTCTAACTGTTAGTCCGATTGTTAGCCTACCCGTTACATCAACTATCCTCAGTTGTGTCATGGCAGTAGGGTTATGGTCCCTACGCTCGTTTGAGTAAACGGTAGACAGAAACTCTTGAGTTTCCCCCAAATCTGGCAAAGGCGCTTCTGCTGGTAGTGGTGAAACAATCCGGTTGCGCCACCCTAATTTTTCACTCGTTTCTATTTGATCTGAGTTTTCTGGGACGTTGTACTATTACCGCAGATCCACTATTGAAGTTCCTTTAGTACGGTCCTACGTACTGGCCGCCAGTATACTTTTTTCAGATCTTTCAGATCCGGAGTCGTTCTGTCGTAGCTGACTTTTATCGTTCAGTCAGCTGAAAGCGCGTGAGAGAGCAAGAGGTCCTTCTGACGCAAAAAGCTCCCCTCCGTCTAGATTATTTGGCCTTGTCTGCTGAATTCGAATGTCACCACTCCACGACTGCGCTAGGTTTACGGACCGAGAGGTCTGTGGTTCGAAGCCAACCAGCATCTCGACAGCTCTTGATTAGGTTTGAGCAACCTGGCAGTATCTTAGCCCTCTTTCCTCCTTCCGCACGGCACGGTAGCTGGGCGCCAAAAGCGTGCTGAACAATAATTATTATTTACTGCGCAAACAAATTTGGCTCGATAGAGATTCTGCAAAAAGAAACGACTGAAATGACAACTTTATCACAAAATGTCAACCGAAGCGGCCTTTTGTTTTTTTCCAGACACTCAATATAGGCTTTATGTAATCCCTTGGGGAAGTCCATTCTAGGGGGTTACTGTTTCCAGACGACTATCCCCCCCACCCCGAAAAAATTCCCAATTTCAACGATCCTGTGAACCCCGAATGAGGTCATCCAAACTGAATGCAACCGCTTACATTGAGCTGTCGAACTCCGGATCGGTGCTTTTAGGGCACCACCTAAATGTGACTGTCAGTTGAATTTGTCAGTCACAAGCTATGCATTACACGATCACAGTTTACTAGTCGGTGACAAGGAAAAAAGAATGGAGACATCTGCGCATTGAAGGAGATGTTTCAGATGCCCTGATGTAAACAGTTCTGACAACTAACTGCGTAGTTGATGGTAAAAAAGTGTCCCTATGTTGAGATCATATATCCAAGGTGACACCTTCGATACAACGATGATTAGACTACACCTATCAGTGTCTCTCCACATTGGTATCCACTGATTGAATTTGCAGATGAAGCAATAAAAACTAGTCCGTTCTGCGAATTGCTGGGCCTATGAGCAGGGCTGGCTAACTACATGTCAAACCTGAAGACACAACACACTAATGAGACGAGGCGGATCATCACTATACACTATTGCTAGAGAACTCCCTGAAAATTTTCTACAAACAGTGATGTCCCACAATAGTGTCTACTCTCTACATCTTTGTTTGTTTTTATTAGTGATGGGATGACTGGGAGCGCACTGGAAGGTCTTCAAAAACCCGCTGTTTGGATCCGTCCGAGAATGAACCTTGTCAACCTTGAATATCCAGATGACATTGTTCTCATCTGCGAGAACGAGCGCGAGGCAGCACAGTCATTACCTGAAAAGCTAACCAAGGTCATCTAATTCTTCGGGATGTGTTTCACGCCCACAAAGTGCGAATTTGTGCTGCAGGACATACAGTTTTCTAAGCATGCCTTTGAGAATCGAGGGAGTGACACTGGCGGTTGTGGAACACCATCGCATTTTTGAGGTCATATTTAGCTCTGACGATAGTGATAGTCGAAGTAAACGCACGAATCTCGAAGGCCAGAGTTGTGTTTACGCCACTTGTGGCGTCGAGAAGGCGTTTTGCTGGGTCTCAGAGGACGAGTCTATCAGACGGCTGCGAGATTTGGCCAGTTCAGGTGGATGATCTGACACACCTTCAGGTCTCTAACCACCAATGTCTCAAAAGTATTGCTAAAACCGCCTACAACCAGTTAATTTACAGTAGATTGATCGCGAGACGGTTTTTCCAGTGCAGCGAACGATAGTGCTATTGAAGAATGGATTGGACGCTGCAATCTCAGATGAATGGGCCCCCTGTTACGCATGCTGAGACGAATGCTGTTCGCCGTGCCTGATTCTGGTAGCGGACACCTAGAAGTGGACAGAAGTTGATATGACAGAAGGAGATTTAGAATGTGACGAATAGTGCGGGTGCCGTTCCCCTTCCAAGTGTCCACGTGACCCTTCCTGTGCTTGGCTGGACACTGAACGAATAGGCGGTTGACCGGTGTCAGTGGTGTTCATGCTGTCAATTTCAATCTGGACTTGGTGCTGGAGACGTAGACAAGTCGGACGTTTGTGGTAGGCTAACCTCAGGTCCCCCTCTCCCTCCCGTTTCTTTCGAATATATGGCCTTCTTGAGGCGTGTTGACATGGTCCGACGGTAGTGAAGCACCGGTGTCTACATTTAACGTTCATGTCGATGATGACCTTCACCATACTGTAGAACTCAAGGATTCATTTGCGTCAGTAGGACCACACGTAACACACCCAAAACATTATGCACATGTGATTTAGTATTTTTCTCAAGAATTAATCACCATGTTGAGTGATGTTCACTCAGTTACCAGAACACACGTAACACGACCATAGAGCAATGAATCAATGAAGCACCTGTCGATTCTAGCAGTGTTGACCGGTTACATCGCACTAATTTTAGCCGTCGCTAACACCCTCTAGTTCTGTCAGTTGATGTGGCTTTTCGTCACGCGGTTACAATGATAAAAAAGAAAAAGAAAATAATCGTTAAGCTGTAACATCATTTCGGTGCCTAACTGCAATGCCATGCCGAAGGAAGCACGAGGGCTGGGATACTGCCGGGTTGCCCAAGCCTAGACCGGGAAATTCGAGAGGCAGAGGCAGAGGTCGAGTTCGAACCACGGACATTCCGGTCAGTAAATTCGCGCTCTAACCACGGAGCCATCTCGCATCACGCGGTTACAAATTTATTCGAAAATATAGGCGACACCTTTCGTAAAAAGTACATTCAAAAAGGGATTCACACTGTAGCAAACTTCATTTATCAACCCATTCTTCAATCGCTCACGCATTTTTAGCTGACTGCTTCATGCATTTACCTTGCTTCACCCGCCACCGGAAATCTTCCAGATGATACCAACAACTAACAGAACCATTGTGATCTCAAACTCAGTTCGTCCTGCTCCGCTATATGCCTCAATGACTTTGGATGCGCTTGTCACTACTCGTCCTTTTTATTGATACCTGCCTTAAATTTATCGGTATTCGCTGCAACACCATGTGCCCAATTCGCCTTCCTGATTATCGGTTTAGAGCATTATTCGACACGACTGACAGGTTCTGAAGTTAATTGAGGCGACAATTGATTTGGCCTCAACGGTCCGTTAAAACCAACCCACCGAAGGCATCGTAGAAACACATCCCATTGGGATGGAGGCGAAATATCAAGCAACACACACCCGGTCCAACCACAGTTACAGGCGAACTCACAATAACGCGAAAAATCTCCCGTAGTGAAGCACCGGTGTCTACATTTAACGTTCATGTCGATGATGACCTTCACCATACTGTAGAACTCAAGGATTCATTTGCGTCAGTAGGACCACACGTAACACACCCAAAACATTATGCACATGTGATTTAGTATTTTTCTCAAGAATTAATGACCATGTTGAGTGATGTTCACTCAGTTACCAGAACACACGTAACACGACCATAGAGCAATGAATCAATGAAGCACCTGTCGATTCTAGCAGTGTTGACCGGTTACATCGCACTAATTTTAGCCGTCGCTAACACCCTCTAGTTCTGTCAGTTGATGTGGCTTTTCGTCACGCGGTTACAATGATAAAAAAGAAAAAGAAAATAATCGTTAAGCTGTAACATCATTTCGGTGCCTAACTGCAATGCCATGCCGAAGGAAGCACGAGGGCTGGGATACTGCCGGGTTGCCCAAGCCTAGACCGGGAAAGTCGAGAGGCAGAGGCAGAGGTCGAGTTCGAACCACGGACATTCCGGTCAGTAAATTCGCGCTCTAACCACGGAGCCATCTCGCATCACGCGGTTACAAATTTATTCGAAAATATAGGCGACACCTTTCGTAAAAAGTACATTCAAAAAGGGATTCACACTGTAGCAAACTTCATTTATCAACCCATTCTTCAATCGCTCACGCATTTTTAGCTGGCTGCTTCATGCATTTACCTTGCTTCACCCGCCACCGGAAATCTTCCAGATGATACCAACAACTAACAGAACCATTGTGATCTCAAACTCAGTTCGTCCTGCTCCGCTATATGCCTCAATGACTTTGGATGCGCTTGTCACTACTCGTCCTTTTTATTGATACCTGCCTTAAATTTATCGGTATTCGCTGCAACACCATGTGCCCAATTCGCCTTCCTGATTATCGGTTTAGAGCATTATTCGACACGACTGACAGGTTCTGAAGTTAATTGAGGCGACAATTGATTTGGCCTCAACGGTCCGTTAAAACCAACCCACCGAAGGCATCGTAGAAACACATCCCATTGGGATGGAGGCGAAATATCAAGCAACACACACCCGGTCCAACCACAGTTACAGGCGAACTCACAATAACGCGAAAAATCTCCCCCTGGTAACGCTCAGTTTCCAGTTGACAACAAATTAGTGTATTATGCGAACTGCGTAGTTTTTTTCGAAAAACATAAGGTTGGTGAAAATTCGAGGATTGGCAAGTCCCGAGAAGCGCAAAACCGGCCACAGTCTGTAGAAGAGTCTTCAACAATCTTGCTTTATTCTTTGCCATATCGACGGAAAAAACAAAATGAATATGCTGGCCTCAGCATCTTCATTCTTTTGAGAGCCCGCTGGGAGTAAGATGCTTGAGATGTGTCTGTCCGTGGTGTCGCTTCATCCCTGTGGACAAGCAGAAGGGCTACAAGAACAAAGCTTAAACTGACAGCACTGTTCTATCGACAGCACTGTACAGGGTTGTATTTCGTTCACTTACGAGGCTTGGCGGCCCTAGAAGCTTAGTGAACACCGTGATTTCAAAGTGTACACACGATTCCTGCTACAACCCGACACGGGAGAGGTGGCATATTTCGAACCGACGTTTACCGCACCAGAATTGAAACTGGCGATCTGAACAAAGCGAAAACACCAGTCGGTCGGTTAAGAGCGGTCTACGGTGAACTGAGAGACTCGTAAATCAATAGTGCAGCGAAAAACAGGTCGGTCGATACAGACGCGTATCCAACTGATGGGTTTATACTGACCTCGAGTTCCGGTCAAGGTTACGACAGTAGCATCACAAACGATGACGGAGTAAACTCTCTCCGGTTGCTTTCCGTCTGGTGGTTGTCGGTCACACAATGTTAGAAGTAGCTGTCCATTTAGCACGGCTCAGTCAGATCAGGCAATCTCAGTATTTTTTTATAATTCCATCAAATAACATTGAGACGAGATAACTTTATTCCGCTACTTGTAGAAGGGAACGCGAGGCCGCAGCTCGGATACGAGAGGAACAGGACTTGGCTTACAAACAATCACTCGAACGTGACCGGGCCAAGTTAGCCGCTCGGGAGGAAGAACAGCGGAACGCCGCCCTTGAAGCGGCTGAGCAAGCTCGATTAAGACGGCGACAGGATGCGCTTAAACGGGCACGGGCGAATCGCCGAACAAGATGGCGTGTTTGTCTTCCACCAGAACCCGAACAAAACAGTCCTTCGACAGTTCAGCTCTCCGTTAAACTACCCAACGGCCGAAGAGTGCACCGGACGTTCCGTGTGAATGACTCCGTCAAGGCGAGTGTCTTTCAGTGTTCCTTCGCATTGCCCGCGTGCTTTTTCACTCAGATAGCTTCACTCATGATGATGTGTAACGATGCAGCAGGCACATAGATGAGATAATGTATAGTCGACCGCTTCGCTGGGCTGTAGTACAGGGCTTCCAAATAAACTTTTGGTTGAGCTGTGTTACGGTTTATAAAGATGGAGATATCGTTCAGCTGTTGTTTCTTGTTTCTGTCATGGTGTCATTTGAAGAACCTTGGGAAGGTTTGTGATTTACTATAGTAACGGGTTGTCCGTAGGAAGCTTAGGGACAGCCTAGCAGGCACGCGAACCACAAAGCGGGCAGTTGCTACAGCCTTTTCTGAATGGAAGCGAAGCGAAACATACGGTCACTAAATTTCCTGTGAGGCTCGATCGTCAAGCTCTACCATAAGTCTATTCTTCTGTTCCATTTTAACAAAACATTTTTTATCTCTTGCAGATATTGTACTACTTTATACTATCGCACGACGATGCTCCGGAGAATTTTGAGATACAGGCTAATTTCCCCAAACGGCTTCTCCCTTGTCAACCTGAGCAAGAGTCTGACCTTGAAGATTACATTGACGGAGAGGATGGGTCCTCTCCGGATGCAAGCTGCCACGCTTCCACGGCACAACATTCGATCCCGTTTGACACCAAGACTGGTGGCTCAAACATCGTTTCGGATTGGTCTCCACACTCACCTACAGACCCACCAACTTTCCTACAACTGGGCTTGTCTAAACCTGAAGTATTGTTTGTGATTGACAAGGATGCGTGAGGTGAACCCTTCTGAGTGGGCCATCGGACATGTGCGTGCCATCCCTGCGGGCGTTCATTAACCCCTCTTTCGGCGCTCTGTTGTCTCTTTTTCATTGATGGTTGCCCGTGCATGTCGATAAAATTGAAGTTGCTGAAACCACCGCATTCCTTGTTCTGTTTTGTTTTTTTCTTTTCAGTTTTCGCGTTAGTCTTGTTGTCCAACTGACATTAGAATTTGTTTCCAAACACTTGGAAACATTTCCACTTTCTTTTCATTTTCACTTTGTTTCACCCTCAACCAGTATGTTATAGGTCACTCGTTTTCACATATCCCTCTTCGAAGATCCATGGGCCGCCTTGTTTTGTCACCCTGTAAATGGATAATGCACACACCTCCCTGTTCCTGTTGTAAGGCTCCCTAAACTCTAATGACGCCTTTTTTCATTCAATACTCACTGGTCCTTTGGTACATTGAGTGGTCACTTGCCGCGCCCGGTATGTGTCGTTGGTGTGGAACAGGAAAAGAGATGGAGATGCTAGCAGGTTACCCAAGTTAAAATTGATACCTGGCTGGTAATTTGTGATCGTCATCGTGGTCATTCCACAATTTCGTTCGCCGATGATTTGAGGAGGTGGGGAAGATAGCTATACATTCGAGGCAGTAGACGATATAATCGATGCGTAAACAGTGTTAATGGCCTTTTCAATGGGGATGTCGGAAAGGGAGATATGCATTTCAGGCAACAGATTGGACGTACGTGCGCCACTGGGGTCGATGAGCCATGTCTGGCAATATCCCTAACTATTGATGTGTCCTGTTTCGAGGTCCTCATCCAGGGAGATAGGAACGACCAGCGCCACTGATTTTGCTGGTAATGCCTTTCATACCTCGCTGCGAAGTCATTGTTTGACCTCCCCTGCTCCGTTGCCAACCTTCTTGTGGTTGTGCGGAAAGGCTATTCGAGGATGTCGGTCAAGCGGCATATGGAGCACGTGACCACATTTCCACATCGCCAGTCGGGTTAGAGTGTACGATAAACTATCCACAGGTGTCCTGACAACTACTGGAGATAGAGTTTTCTCCACCTTCCTTTCTGTCCAACTTCATCGCTGACGTCATCATGGAGTGTATTCTCTAACGGACCATGAGATTAGGTGACGAAATCGTATTCGGAGAGAAAGTAACGGATCTGGATTATGCAGACGACATAGTCGTGTTGTTTGACGATGACTTGACCGCACAGATCACCTCAACCAGAATATCGTAGATAGTCCCATGTTTTGACATGCATTTTATGCCTTCTCCCTGATATGTCAGAATGAAGAGCTTGGGCTTGCTGGTAGGTTCACGGATTCTGGCAGTTGCATAAGCCATGACATTGAAAGAGGGAAACCTCGTCGCCGTGTAGTTGTTTACTAGGCAACCAACTAAACAGTCACAAAATATGGGACAGGAAAGTAAAACTCCCATATGCACCTTGTTTTTGTCTTCTTCTTGAACCTTCTGGGATATTCACTGACTATCACCCAACTGTAACGGAATTCTGGAAAGCAGTTCCACAAAATCCCTAATAGATCCCACCTTCCATTAGATGAAGGCGGAGTTACAAGAAGACCACATGCTACTCGCATGCTCCATCAATAGTATTCACCGTTACGACAGTAGTGTAACAAGTGCGTGAATGATCAAGGCGAGAATAGTTTTCTCCAACATGCGCTTTTTTGTCACGTCACAACGGAGGTTTGCTGAAGCCAAGGGGCCTTGTATACCAAGCAGCTGTCTTTCACCATGGTTATGAGACTTAGCCCCTCCAACCCGAGGTCTATGCAAGTGTTTGGTTACCAATCTCTCAACAGCCTCAAAACCAAGGAGAGAGCAACGACCCTTGAGCATTTCCCGAACCTACGCATCTCTGCATTGTGTGCAAAAACGCGTCATAGGCGGGATTGAGTCAGAATTATCCGCGAAACATATGGTTCGAATTCTCCACAACTGTTGGCGGAGGCCGGCTAGCCAATCGTTCAAAACGACGGTTTTGTAAATGAACTATATCCAGTGTTCATTTAAAAGCGTTCAGCTGTAGCATCCTTTCGGTGCCTAGCTGCCATGCCACTCAAAGGAAGCACGAGGGCTGGGATACTGCCAGGTTGCCCAAGCCTAGACAGGTCGGATTCGCGCTTTAACCACTTGGACCATCTCCCCCCCCCCGTGTTCATTTACTCGAGTAGGATGGCTTGGACAGATATATCTAGAGGCTGGTAGTATGGTTTCTCCAAGTTACATCCGCTCCACCTGAAACCAATATTTACTACCAGCATAACTCTGCGTTCCCAGTAACTTTCCAGTGAGATCAGCATGTTGAGGTGATAAAACTCGACAAAGTTGAACAGAATTGCTATACCTCGGCACGCGTAATACTCAGGGAAAGGTAACTCATAACCGAGCCTGGATAATGGGATGATCGGTTTCATTCAACTTGCGTGCCCAGAAGGTGCGGTAATCTTCAACTGGAGCTCACTGTCAATACCTGACTGTCATATGATCTATTTGAATTCATGGCAGGATTGGGGTTGGTGGCCTTCAAATTTCTCGATGTGAAGAGCGCTTGTGTCGAATGTTCGTACTGGCCAGGAACAGACGATGTCCAGCACACAACTGAAAAGTCGCTCCCTATCATCCGGCCCCGAATCTACCACTTGACTGCGCCTATTCCGGACTTCGTTGTCCCACTCGGACGTTCTTATCATCCACCAGGATGATGATGTCTGTTCATCTTGCTGATCACCCTAGTCGGATGGACCTTGTCAAAATCCATCTTTCTCGGCTTCATAACCAGTCTCTAGGGGCGCATGCTTACACAAATAAACATCGTTTATCGCATTGACATGCATTAATCCTGAGTAGACAACCGTACAACGCAAATATGACTTTTTACTAGGATGCAGTCCAGTTGAGCGCTTTCAGACCTGGAGCTAAGTGCAACTCTTACACTATAAATAACAATCCATTGCACCAGGATCAACAAATACCAGAAGAGCGTGGCATTAATCACCTGGTGCATGACCCAAGTTTGTTCTTCTGTGCTTGTTTCTAAGACACAACACACGTCAAAAAAGATGAAAAACAAGGTTTAGACGAAAGATGCCTGTTGTCCGATTTGACAGAGAATACGAACATTGAGGCTTGCAACGTTAATCCAATCTTTGTTTTTTTTGCGGTAGTTGACATGCGGAATAATAGTTAGGGGAGTGACGGATTGGTTGGCCGTAGTGCACCACCCGATGGGTAGGGAGGGGGTGCAGGTGAAGTCCAGTGAACGAAGAGCTGCGGGGTCGAGTGACACTGCCCAGTTGATCAGGCAAAAGGAGATTTGGCTGAAGCACCCCAGCTGGAGACTTGAACTCAAATTCTAGACGATAAGGAGGTGAAAGAATGTAGAGGTTCTGTTCGGAAACTTCCCCTAACCTTTGGTTCGAAGAAGATTTGGCTGAAGCACCTCAGCTGGAGACTTGAACTCAAATTCTGGACCATAAGGAGGTGAAAGAATGTAGACGTTTTGTTCGGAAACTTCCCCTAACCTTTGGTTCAAAACGTTGAACTGCGAGGCAGCGGATGTTAGGGTTTTCTACCGGGACTCTTTCCGAAGCCAATGACTCAACAGTGTATCCCATTTGGCTGCCAGGGTCTGGCCTAACCCGACGACGCATAGAGTAGGGCTTAACTGCCTGACTGCTAATGCGACTGCGCATAGGAAGTGACTTCTGAGCAGTACCAGACTTTGATTTCAAAAGTGCTTCGACTGTATTGAATACGTTGTCGACTACGGTCAATCGTTAGATTGAACTGTGTACGGTTTTCAGGGTTATCATTTTCTAAACCGTCTTTCCCAGAGTAAGGCAGCCTCGCTGTTTCCATAAATATGGACACACTGAATAAACACTTTATTATTCTCATACTCATCACAGACGACAGTGCAACTCAATACAACCCCTCGAAGTATAGACTCTTCGTTCTTTTTCGTTGGCCTTCCAGGAACGGTTGAACCACAAGGAACTGAGTTCCAGCCAGTGAAGCCCGCATGATCATTGCACCACCACAAGATGCTGTTTTAGGTCGGGTCTTGTTAGCTGATCATTGTAACGTCCGAAAAAGAGTAGGAAGACCAAAGCAACTGGCTAGGAGTGACAGAGTCAGACAGTGAAGGCCTGCCATAAAGGGAGACGATAGAAAGGATTGAGCAAGGAACCTCCAGTTCAAAGTCAAGCAAGATTGCCCTACCACGGCGTGTAATTTTGATCGATGTGCTTCCCACTAAAAAGAGATGTGGCCCCGTCACGCCATAGAATAAATAGATCTCCAAAACCAGTATAGCATCCAAACTAAATTCGAAGCTTCGCTATCCGACTTGCAGGCCAATCGTTCGACACAACCCGGCAAGTTGCCGGGTCTTTGTTTGAGGCGCCGCAAAAACCATTCGCATCGCCTGACGGTTAAGATTTTCGCCTGCTCGAACGTGATAATTCGGTTGCGCTGGTGGAGTAGTAGTGATGTTCGCCTCGAATGCCGAACGTTCCGTTCGAATATCGGCATGGCCCTAGATATTCAAAGCAAAGTGCGATTCACACCACAGCGGCTGATAGCCGAGGCGGTGGAAATCACTAAGCATCACAGCGTGAATAGAATCGAGGGGGTGGAGCTAGCGAGCGTATGGAAAGCGGTCTTAGATAAGCCGAGTTGACACGTGACGTTGTGGTTGTCAATCCACTTAGGACCATTAGAAAAAAACGGGGGGTAGGGGTGGAAACCCCAACCGACCAAAGGTCACAGCATCCCTCTTACACAACTTTCTTAGCACTAGATCACCCACACAGGCTGACAAGAGGTTCAAACGAAGTTAAAATGAACCGACCAGAAGAACTAGACCCTAGGACTGGACCCCACCGACCCAACACTTGTTCAAACACTCTAACATACTAAAATCCCTCGGTCGACACCCAACAGAGATTTAGCCTGACTTAGCTGATTGGTTCTCCTTCCGCCTTAAATCTCGACCGAAATTGTAACCTAGTCACATTTGGACTGACGAAGCTTTTGCGTCAAAAGCGAAACGCTGCCCAGCAACAAATCTACTGATTGTCATCAATCTCACAGTGCTACTATGTACGAAATGCAAACCCAGAGCTTCCCCTTTATTGTGAACTAAGCAGAACAATCGTGTCACGATATGGGTATAGTAATCATAACCGCTCAGCTGTGGGACCAGCTCGGTGCACAGCATCATGCAACTCAGAAGTACGAAGGTTCAGATTCTGTCAGGTTGCCCAAGCATAGACAGGAGTTACCGAAAAGCCTGGGTTGTGTTCGGACTGCAAACCTTCTCGTCGAAGTACGAAGAGATTCTGTCAGGTTGCCCAAGCATAGACAGGAGTTACCGAAAAGCCTGGGTTGTGTTCGGACTGCAAACCTTCTCGTCAGTAGCTTCATGTATTAGCCACTGACCTATCTAGACTGAAAGGAGAATGTTCTAGAAGAGCAATAATGAATGACAGGCGGTACGACGGCCAAGAAGAACCAAGAGTAAAAAAGAAACTCATCCTCTGCATACAATTTGAATTGTGGAACAATTAAAAAAATAGGTATTGAGGAATCTTATCGATGCATGTTCACGATATCACGGTCGATTTCACTCATAACGCTCTTCAGGTAGTCCCATTGCTCTACATTGAGTGAAATGCCTGAAATGAGAAAAACGTTTGGAAATGACTGTCTCACTATCCCGTTAGATAGTTGTTAATCAATGGAGCACATGTTGTCGAAAGGTATGAACAGCTCAGCGACAGCACTATTAAGTGGGGAGCGCACGCCCAAAAAACTTGCATGGGGGCCAAAGTGGTTAATGGGTTCCTCAAAGCTTGAGAGTACTAGCGGCGTGACGCAACACGTTAGGGAGCATATCCACTGAAGGAACACTGTACGCAAATGATTCTAATTAAAAAACTTCGGCTGGGTATAGTTTTATGGATTTGAAGCCAACATATCTAAGCCCCGAATCTTTACAACAACTTGGTATCGCTCTGGAATTTTTTAAAGCAAACCAATCACATAGGTTGCTTTTGCTTGCTAAGGACCAGCTACTTGATGATTGACTTCCATAGATAACAAAGTCTCCTAAGATTTACTCACGAGTCAACGGTTGCTAAAAAGCTTAAAAATAGAAAATGAGGTCCCCGACTCCCAAAGGAACCACACGCATAACCAAGGGAACAAACAATTGAAGGGCAACCAGTTGAAGAATAGTTGGGGGTCAAAAGCTTGCGTCGATAACCAAGTACTAGTCGAACCCACTCTAAAGGCATGTCGAACAGAAACCACCAAGGCGTTAGTCGGGAAATTTACCAGACAGACAATACCGCAAACTCATTTAGCTCCTCGTAACTCGTCGCTGGACGTGGACGGAACCTAAGCCGTACACATATAGCCAAAGAGTCTACGAATTGAGGATAATTTCTCAAGTACTGTACCTAACAGTGTGGAACGAGATGGAGAGCCCGGATACAATGTAGCGTGCCACCAATTCAAAGATCACAGGAGCATATCGTCCTGTGAGTGGCGGAATTCGGGTAAGGCAACAGTGACCGCCCCGTGAAACTCAGCAAGATTGTGTTGGTTCTTGGCAGTTCGTTTTTTGAAAGCTTTCCGCCAAACCTGACCAAATGTTAGGAAGTTCAGATGCCTGAATACAACCTCCACAATGTAAGAAACATACTGCGAATCGTCAACTCCGCGGAAACCGATTTCAAAAAGCCCATAATGGCCGGGTCAGAAAAGCCAGCTATCGACCGCTGATCAGAGACTATTGGCAGTGATCCAGTGTTAGGGGGTGTCATAGCGGCAGTGATAATCCAATCACTCAACATCAATCGTACTTTAGATACCGCGAGACCCCTTGTGAGTCTGCACTCGCCTGTTTGCAATAAAGCTGTCGTGTTGTTGTATGGACGTAACATGCCACTCACTATTGCGGATGAGGTTGCTGTATTTGGCTAAATTCGTCATTATATATATATATATATATATATATATATATATATATATCATGTCTTTCTTTTTGTCAGTTTCTATCT
>NW_008751747.1:1061918-1085260 GCF_000715545.1 Opisthorchis viverrini
TATATATCATGGCTTTCCTATTGTCAGTTTCTATCTAGGTTGACCGACCGAGCGTCTGAACGTGTGGGCATCTGAGTGATTGCAACACGGCTGTATTACTGTGGATATCGAGGTTGTACATGGGCTGGGATACTTCCTGGGCACTCACAGCTAGACAGGATGGCGATCAGGGTCCTCGATCTAAGCCTTCGGTTAAAAAGTCTGAACGCAACGAAGAGTTGTTTGACGAGGGCCCATCATAATCCCCTCCCTGCGCGTTTTATATTTTCACTTAAGGGTTTTAAAGATGATTACGTAAACATTTTGCAGTTGTATCAATGGCGTTGCGGTTTGTGATGATGACGGCTTGTGTGTCCCGGTTATGCATGGCTTTTAGATAGCCTTATCATCCATGTGCATCATTTGAAGCTATAAACATCACAAACTGGTGTCTCAGCCGGAAGAGTCACGTACTTTGGTTGTACGGGAGTGATTGTCGTGGCATTAAGAGGTATCTGTAAACATTGGAGGTATGCGAAATTCGTGAGAAAAGATATTACTTGGAAAATCTCGGGAAAGGGTTCCACCAAGGTAAGAAAACCGTATCCTAAAGCACTGCGCCAATGAAAACGCACAGCAAGGCGACGAACAATTATTTCTGAAGGTGGTGCACACGTGACGTCTCATCCCACGGACATAGAAAATTATACACAACTGGCCTCAATGATATGTTCAGCTGCATGTGTGACAAACCCTAACACGAAGACCTACGTGGCTGGCTTCCCTTCCTGCTGATCATGCAAGATAAATTACGTGGGCAAGGTTCTAGCGATGAGACTGTCGTATGAACTGTCGCGTATGAACACCAATACGTGTTGGGCCCAGCTGCTTCGCATGACAAAGGTCGAGAGAAATTAGACCAAAAAGTGCTCCAGAACTAGGATGACGATTGACAGTGACCAAATGATGTGTACCTTTTTTACCCGGCTTTAGTTCACCGGTGGACTTGTCTTCGTAGAATTCACGAATATCCACAAACGTTCGACCTTTGAACTGTCGCACACTGACGAACTTCTTTCCCGTCAGATCGATCATCTGGTCTCCATCTGCGTTCTTCGTACGTTTAGCTGAGGATTCTCCTGAAGATGTGGATTTCTTGGCGCTGGTTGATTTTTTTGCTGGAGGTGACTAATCATAACAAAAATGGGTAATAATCAAAGTCAGATTAATACCTCGTCCAAGTCACTGAGGGAGTCATCATATGTATCAGCACCCTGACGTTTCTTGGCAGACATCTGTAGCTGAAAAACAGTGAAACAGCTGAAACAGTGAACAAAGTAAAGTCCAAGATTAACAGAGAGAATTCGAGGTCAGCTGTTGGTAAAACTGCAAATCTGTCAGATACGGTAGCGCGCAGTCACATGGGGAGCCACGAGGAAATTCGGTGAGTGGCTTGTATTATCAAGGATTTCAACATCGGTGGTGAACCTAATGCACCGACGCAGTAGAAAAAACGGCAACTGCCTAGTACTAGTCAACCCAAACACCCGTACGTGAAAAGACAAAAAACAGGGCACAGAACAAATAATTAGGAGTGACCGGCACCACCAGCTCTGCAGTGCAGCGAGCGCAAGTTTATGCAGTCCATGGACTCCCGTACTTCCATTAATGGTGCACCATCAGTCAAGGTTGAAGCCAATAGCTCTGGAGCGAGTGCCAGGGTATACGTGAATTCGTAGGCCTGGGCAACCTGACGGTATCCCAGCCGTCGTGCTTCCTTCTGGTGGCATGAAACTTAGACACTGAAAGGTTGCGAAAGCTCAACGATTATTTGCTTACCATTGTGCCTCCATCATAATGATCGACAGCATGACATCAGTATTCAACATAGATGCTTCGCTACCGTACAACCAAGATTTACTTGAAAACCTTATTGTGAAGAAAAGAATAAAGGTAGATCGAAAAGGGGCTTAGTGCTAGCTTATTACAATCATTCCCGGGTGCCTACACCTCCAGACACTCATTCAGGCAATCTGGATAGAAAATGACAAGAACGACACTGACATTGACTGGCAGCCATATCTTGCAGCATCTCCAGCCAGGCGCATCTGGAATCACGCGGTTCCCATTCTGAAAGGCGAGTAGCACCGACACCACCCAAAAGTTTCGTAATCTCCCTCATGCTCCTCTGCCCACCTCTCTGAGTTGGGCACTCTCTTCGGCAAACGATGGTTGGGCATACACGACACGTCCCGACCAACGGGGCTTCTGGTGCTGAGAACACTCTTCAATGAAAGTATCCGTTGCACAACCGAAAACTCACTTTCTGATTACCTCAATACAGATTCTCCGACACCAAACTACACGATGTATGGTCCCGAAACAAACACTTGAAGACGTCTCAATTCTGTTTCTTAAACAGGCCAAGTCCCAAAGAGCGCTAATATACTGATCGGAAGGTCCGTGGTTTGAACCCGATCTCTGCCTCTAGACTTATCCTTGTCTAGGCTTGGGCAACCTTAGCCCTCGGGCTTCCTTCGGTTTGCATGGCAGCTAGGCACCGATAGGTCGTTACAGCTGAACGATTTATTATCACTGAACAACCTCAGTTGTCCGGGACAGACTCTTTTTCCCAAATTCAAGCAAGCAGATCAGACAAGCCGTGAGTGAGCATTTCCCCCCACCTTTGAACAATGTGGGTGGGAGGTCATCAGGACCAGAAGTTTAGTGACGCTTGAAAGAACAAATACAGTCGTAAGCCTTGAGGACATAAGCGGTTTCACGTTCGCCATCGAGGGTTCTACGTCAACTGTAGACCTTAGATGGGTGGTAGCTGGTGGCTATTAATATTTGGCGAGATGGCTCAGTGGTTAGAGAGCGAACTTACCAACCGGAAGGTCTATGGTTCGAACCCGACCTCTGCCTCTCGACTCCCCCTGTCTAGGCTTGGGCAACCTGACAGTATCCTAGCCCTCGTGCTTCCTTCGGGTTGCATGGCAGCTAGGCGCCGAAAGGGTGCCACAGCTGAACCATTAATAGGAATATCCGGCTCACCAGCGGGGGCGTTATTTATTCATGAAGGTCACTCCTTTCCGATTCTTGATGGTTTCGCTCAAATATGGCTCCCGGAGACCGGTCGCACAATTAACTGAAATAATCTTCAGACATTGCCGGCTTTCTAAGTCTCTTTCATTTCCTTGGCTTTCTCTGTTCACCACACTTCATGGTTGGCTCGCACGCTCACCTTCACTTAACGACTGGTAATTCGTCGTGTGTTTGGGAGTTGTTGGGATATTTCTGCGAGACTTAAGCAGTGCCACCGTTCGGTCTGATATCCGATGCTTGGGCGGTTCAAGTGGTTAGAGCGCGAATTTACTCTCCGGAAGGTCCATGGTTCGAACCCGACCTCTGCCTCTCAGTTTCCCCTGTCTAGATTTGGGCAAACTGGCAGTATCCCAGCCCTCGTGATTCCTTCGGGTGGCTTGGCAGTTAGGCACCAAGAGTGTGTTGCATATGAACGATTAGCTTATTGAGTGCGGCTGGTGGAGCCGTGTCACAGGCGTAAGAGGTGACAATCTCGTCCCAGCATGAGTTGACATCGAATGGCAAAGCATTTAGAGACTCTAGAAGACAATTCTTTTGAGTCCCCCGTGAAAATCAAATTGGCTTGCAACTGAGTGTATTTGTCGCAATCAGTCCAATTTGAGTAAAAGCAGAATGTAAGGTTGACGGAAACTCGGGGACTGCGCCCACCTGATGAGCCCCAAGAAGGGCGAAACCGGTCGTGGGCTGTCGAATAGTTTTCAGCAAACTTGTGAGTAGTTTCCTTTATGAAAGTATACTGCGACGTCTTGAATATCATACGAACATGAAGCGGCTTTTGTGCAACAAAACTAGAGATCCACTTGAGTATCCCGTATAAACCAAATTGATTTGCAAAGGATTGTACTTGTCGAAATTCTGGTCTGTCTAACGTTCAGATCTACTGGTCTCTCAGTTGCCAAACTATTTGTCCGCACCTAATGTGGCCTTGGAATACGTAGGGAAAAGCAACTCCGGACAAGCGCGTGGTCGGAATCCACAAATGTGTTCCGAAACGACAGACAGTCAGATATTGATCCGTATCATCGGCAATGTGACTGATTTGAGTTTGTGGCCGGTAGGCCGTTGAACAATATATGGCCAGACGACTCCGGCTATTTCAGAAGTTAGTACTCCATAAAAACAGCCTGCGATCAGCACACAGCTGAAAAAATCGTTCGTCAATGTCCGTACGTACCGAGCCCAATCCATGTCGGCTTCCTAAATCAGTATCCGATACGCTAAGCCTGCCCACCTGTGCATACATATCTCCGGTAATGATATCTGAGCTTTTAGCTCGCCGCAACAAGGCATCCAGGGTGTCCTAAAACTTGTCTTTGACAGAATCGGAGCTACAGTCAGTTGGGGCGTAAGCAGGCACGATGAACAGACATCGTTCAACTTCCGGCTTGTGAGACGGCGAGATGAGTCAGTGGTTGAAGCACGAATTTATTGGCCGAAAGTTCCGTGGTTCGAACCCGACTTCTGCCTTTCGACTTACTCCGTCTATGCTTGAGGAACCTGGCAGTAACCCAGCCCTCGTGCCTCGTTCAATTGGCATGGCAGCTGGGCGCCGAAAGAGTGCTATAACTGAATTATTTTTATTTTTTAACAGAAACCTTTGGGTCAAAAGCTTTACCGCAAGGTAGTGACGTTACTATTTCTACGGAACAAGTCGCCAAGTTTTCCAGCCTGCAACCCGGAGGACCAGAAGACTGTGTTCGTCAGACATCTAACCATTGACCAACCTGTTATGAGAGACAGTGTCGTGGGGGCACACCCCAGTATTTCTCAGTGGGTCGCTGTGGTGCGCAAGCCGTCACACTACGGTATGGTTTAGTCTCTTGGTGAGGGACTGCGCCTACGAGAAATGATATTTGGAATCCCTGCGACCATGTCCAACGAGTCATTTCAGAAATGACTTCACACAGCGATTTGGCATACGGGCAAGAGGCTGCGGAACTGGAAACCTCCCGTCCGTTTTTATAATGCATGTATGGGATTTATGCTTATCGGACCACAGCTGGCACTTGCTATAGTGTTGTCTCGCGACAACGGGTGAAAAATAGGCGAAGTACTTCGTGAGTGGCTCGAAGAGGTCCACCTTCCCATCTCCTTAGAAGGGAGCGATTTTCACGCAAATCTAAAAACTGGTGACCAACTAACGGCCGGCATCTACCGGCCCATCAGCCTCACCAGCGTATCGTGCTAAGTGATGGAGCGCATTCGGAAACGAGCCATCTTAGAAAACCTTACTTCCAACAAATTGATGTCTCCCAAACCGTTCTTGTGTGACGGGCATTCTCGTATTTATGGGCAACATAACCCAAGCTAAGGGCGGACTTATATTGGATGCCACGTTTTCCGACTTCTCAAAAGCAATCGACCGAGTCCCACGAGCCCCACTGCTCCACAATCTCAAATCTTACCGGATCCAAGGAGAGATCATACGATGGATTAAGGCATCACTATCAGACAAAACATTCCGAGTGAAAGAAGGCTCGACCTACTCTTCTCCGGCGCCGGTCTCCATCAGTGTTCCTCAAGGCTTTGTTGTGGCACTACTTCTGTTCATGATCTACGTCAGTGATCTTCCAGACGTTCTTTCAAGTCCACATCTACTTTTTGCGGACGACTTGAAATCCTAGGATTCAAATGCCAGTCCCCTCCAAATGAGTACAGACGTTGCAAAGCAATGATCAGGCTGGAAACTGATAAGAAGTGCATCCATGTCATTCGGAGAAAACTTCCTTGGCGTACAGACTTTTAGAGGAGAGATGCCAAAAAGGATTTCGGTATCTGGCTCCCTTCAAACATGTCCTTCTCACCGCATTGTGAAAAATCAGCTCGAAAGGCTTCGCAGTTCTACGGAAGATTTGGCTCACATTCAACCGTATTACTCGCATGTATTTCCCGAAACTCCATGGGTCCAATTAGAGACCACCTGAATATTTCAACCAAGTAGACTAATCAGGAAGCAACAAAAACCTAACCCTCACTGAGCGCGTCCGACAAGCAGCTACGAAAGAGGATCCTGGCCTTATATCTGTGGACTATGAAACGAGTCCCGCGGTGCTTGACCCCTTTACCCGAATATCACTATTACAACAACCACGTAATTTATCTTTTCCCTCCAAAAATCCAAAATATCTTCACCGTTCACTTTCCACTACTACATACGCTTCTAGTAATGAACTTTCATCAAATATTTTGGCTGATTGCCCGTTTTCGTTGGTAGACGTGACCCATGTAAATGTTTGCGCATGCCTGTGAGGCACACTCGTTATGGCTTCCTCAACTACACAATCGGTCGTTGCAATTGCTCCTGCCGAAAGGTACGCGGTGAACGTTGCCACCCTATTCGGGGAACACCTGGGCAATCGCCTATTCTGCATGGCATCTCCGACACCAACATGGCGAACACGCCGTTGTTTTGCCGAGTCCAACACTACACCATGCGGAACTCGAAGGCAACTTCCTCCGGTGACAAAAGGTTCGTAAAGCACCAATGCCACCGGAAAGGATTTGAACGTCGCACTAACGATGGAAGCCGACGGCTGCTTGATCACACGTAGTGTGAGACATATTTCAACGTCGGCAGACTGGGCAACCCTTCAAGGATTACCCGATTCAATATGATCCACAACCACGAACTTTTAATTGCCGAAGTATCCAGGTGGTTTAATCGGAACCGTCGACTGAATACAAAAGAATTGGAGATCATTCGATCAATGCTGGAATGCCGGGACCGCTGTTTCAACATCCACCTCTACGTGAGATCCAAGTTCGGCAAGTATCTCACCAAGAGCGACGTTGGGAACATTCGGTCGCAGCATACGTTTGGACGGAACAATCCAAGCAAGTCCTATTTATGTAACTAAATATGTACTCCCTATAGATTACATTCTCGATTTGGAAACGCAACACAACGAATAAGGATGAGCCCGCTGTTTGCGAGACGACAACAACCGGATTTCTCTGTTTGTATATTCCACCTCGGAAGTGTTTGAACTTTTCCGAAGGTTCTCCGATTTCTTATTAATAGATAGCACTTTTTCTACGAACCAGCAAAAATATTTTCGTACCAGCTACTCATTGTTGATGGCTGTCGTAATATTCTCTCTGTAGCCATTGGTTTTCTTTGGCGGGAGACTGAGAATGACGTGAGAACCTTCCTGCTGGCTTTTCTTGAATTTGTTGGTGATGGTTCTCACGTCAAGTGCATCATGTCAGAGGATGCACTGGCCGTTTCTAACGCAATAAGTAGCGTTTTCCCCCTTGCTCATCATTTATTACGTAGGGTCCATATCATACGTGATACTGTTAAGCGTGTCCCCCTTTCCAGTTCCTTCAGACGTTTTTTTTACTGCTATACATCTTTTGGAGGTATTTAGCCCCCCTAGAACTGATCAGTGTACATGGCCCTTCTTTTTTCACTTACTTAAATCCTTTCATTTTACCCAATGCTTCGAAAAGGGCCAACTGCAGAATGCCGTGCGCCGCAACCCATGCCATCCCCGACATCAGCTTGTGCTCAACCCATCCGCTTACGGTTGTGAGCAGTGACGTGGACACAACGATAGTGAGGGATAGTCGACAAGAGACAGTCCACCACGCAACCCGAACATGCACATGCAAGAAATTTGTTGCGTTCGGAATCCCTTGTCGACATGTGCTACATTTTGCAATGGAACACAACGTGGAAGCAACCGAACTGCCAGTCTGTTCCCATTGGACTCGGCAAAACAACGGCGTGTTCGCCATGTTGGTGTCGGAGATGCCATGCAGAATAGGCGATTGCCCAGGTGTTCCCCGAATAGGGTGGCAACGTTCACCGCGTACCTTTCGGCAGGAGCAATTGCAACGACCGATTGTGTAGTTGAGGAAGCCATAACGAGTGTGCCTCACAGGCATGCACAAACATTTACATGGGTCACGTCTACCAACGAAAACGGGCAATCAGCCAAAATACTTGATGAAAGTTCATTACTAGAATCGTATGTAGTAGTATAAATTAAACGAGAAAAGAGCATTTGAAATTCCGGACATCAGTGAGAAGCCAAGTTTGTGGTAATAGTGATTTTTGGAATACGTTGCCAATGTGGACGACATTTCCCTCAGGATGTCGCAATTTCGTGTATTCAATCTCCCAAATGCTTGGACTGTTCCAAAGATTTCCAAATTTCTCACTAATAGATAGCACGTTTTCTACCAAAGAACAGATATTTTTGTACCAGCCACTAGTATTGTACATGGCTGTCGTAATAGTCTCCCTGTAGCCATTGGTTTTCTTTGGCGGGAGACTGAGAATGACGTGAGAACTTTCCTACTGACTTTTCTCGAATTTTTCGGTGGTCGTTCTTATAGCAAGTGCATCATGTCTGACGATGCGCTGGTCATCGGGAACGCAATAAGCGATGTAGTTTCATTTGTCTACGGGAAGCAACATGGAAACACACAGGAACGGGAACTTGGGCATATATGAGTATGCACGAACGTAAGCAAGCACAACGATTCAGCACAGTTAAAGCAAGCGTATACAACATAAGCTGTGCATGGATGCCAGAGCGCAACATCTGGTTTGGTCAAATATCTGCTCGCAAAAATAAACACGAAATGGCCGTTATAATGGGGTTTGAAGAGGGTAACTGAGATGGTACTAATGTGCACAATATGGATACTGCACCCAGTTTACTGTGTCATTCGTTCTCCTCTGCATCTTCCAGACCGCAATCAGCACATATGTTGTCGTATGCTAGGAAGCATCAGTGTTGAACACTGATGTCATGCTGTCGATGATGGTGCTAGGAATTCTTGCAAATTTGGTCCGGTAGCTGGTTGTGCGGCATTGAAGCATCAGCGCCAACGCTGATGTCGCTGTCATTGATGATGAAGTTGATGATGGATGGTGCCTTGCGTCAGACACTCCACGGTCCGTCGCTCACCAGTGTGAATGGCTGGGACAGTTCCTTCCTCACCCGAGCTTGCAATTTCAACAGGATACTGTGCGTGTGATGTGACAAGTCCTTCGGAAAATTCCGTCTGCTGGAGTGGGGGCGTCCAAATTCAGTAATGTAGCCTGCGGCAGTTAGTCGAAGTCTACGATGCTCGTGTCCATGGTCTGGTTGATGGGGAGCGGGAAAGGAAACGGTTTGGTTTCTTGTGAACCATACTGCCAAGCCATGAAACCAACATGTCGAAACGTTCATTATCAGTGTTCATGCAGTACTCGAACATAATTCAAAACTGGTTCGGTGAGGCCCTGATGGTTTGGGTTCCACGTCGTGGCGCATCCAAAGGAACAAATGAAACGGCGATTGCAGGTTTTCCGAGTCCAGCGGGGCCAGACCGAAAGTTCGGTGGTTTCCACGTCATGTTCTGTTGCGAAGTGTAGTACATGTCGACAAGGAATTCCGAAAGCAACAAATTTCTTGCATGTGCATGTTCCGGTTGCATGAGTGACTGTCTCTTGTCGAAGATGCTTCAGTATCATGGTGTTCTCGTCGCTGCTGACAACCGTCAGTGGATGCGTTGAGCACAAGTCGGATGCCATTTCGGAAATAGCGTACGACATCAGTCGACGGGATAGGCTGTCTAGTTCAGGGTGTCCGAAAATGCGGAGATCGCGACGAGACACATCTGATATGCCTTTCTGACGGCTCCATATCAGGTACGCCGCGTTCGTCCGTGACATTCGTAGGGCTTCCCACATTCCATTTCGTCCGCTGAGCAATTCCATCTTGAGGCATCGGTGAATGGCCTCGACCATGTTCGTGTCTTGAATTTCATAGTTTGCTCCACGCGGTATCCTACAGTTGGGCTATTTCAAAGCGTTGGCAAGATGAAGAGTTTACGCACGAAAAAAGCTCCGTCGTTTACTCGAATAAGTTACTGGGAGGCTAAATACCTCCAAAAGCTTGATGCATGCATAGCCAGTGAGAAACGCCTAAGGGAACTGGATAGTGGAAAACGTTTACTGTTACGTATTACGTGAACGGGACATAATAAATGATTGACCAGTGGAAATACGTCGCTCATTGCGTTCCCGATGACCAGCGCATCGTCAGACATGATGCACTTGCCACAAGAACGACCACAGAAAAATTCGAGAAGTCAGTAGGAAAGTTCTCACGTCATTCTCAGTCTCCCGCCAAGGAAAACCAATCGCTACAGAGAGGATATTACGACAGCCATCTAGGGCAGTATAGCTGGTACAAAAATATTTCCATCTATCTATCTATTAGTGAGAAATTTGGAAACCTTTGGAACAGTTCAAGCATTTCGGAGGTTGAATACACGAAAATGCGACATCCTGAAGGAAAGCCCGTTTCTACCTGGCAACCTTAAATATGCTTGGAAAAAGTTCAAGAAAGACGTAATCCTCACGGAGCGTGTCCAACCAAATGCTACGAAAATGGTAGTCGGCCTCATATCTGTGGACTATGAAACGCGTCTCGCGGTGTGTGACCATTTCCGCTAATGTATCACCGCCTCTGTGTCCTGCTTGAAGAAGTTAAGGGTAAATTGTTTTTGACCGCTGACCCAACTAACGCATGGTGGGGGACTCCCACCTACCATTCGAATAGTAGGAAGATTTTCAAGCTCAGAGAGCAATACTTGATTAGGCAAATTATTCTCGTTTCGTGTGGTTGGTTTATTGAGTAGCATTTTTCCGGCAGTTGTTCACGATGCATCCAGTACACAGGTGAAACCAATTCGGGATGGTTTTTTCTGAGTCGCTTGCAAGATTGCTGAACTGCGCCTAGAACCTAAACAGTGATACTATATCTTTTTTCCGCTTGTGCTTTTCAGGGGTACGGAAGCCGCTGAACGACAAAAGCGAACCCTACCCGGGAAGCTTGGGAGAAAGCTTTGATCCTGTGTAGCGATAAATAAAACCCTGGAAGAAAGCCAACTCCATACCCATGTGATTAGACGGGAAGCGCTGAGTCCGGGCACGCAACCCTGATTGGTTTACATTCTGGCCAATCAGGGCCGCCGACTGGCATTCGCGAATTCAAGGATTGGTATACGGGATCGAGGCTTTCGCCCAAGTTTCCTGAAACGGTTTTGTCCTTTTCGTTCACTGACTGACGTTAGTCTGAAAGGCACAAGTGGAAAATGATGTGGTACTGCTCTTTCTCAGCACGGGCATCATGCTTGCCAGGACTCACATAAATAAATGTCAAGTACTGCTTCGAACTGGCTTCTAGAAGAAGCGTGAGCAACCGTCGGTAGAAGGTTATTCCACGCAGCTACTACCCGAAATGTGAAAAATATTCTGGCTAATTGAAGTGCCCCCCCCAGAGCTTGAAAATCTTACCATATCTCCACCGTTTGCCTGCTGACTCAACGGTGAAAAACTTGCTGCGCAAACCTCGCTCAAACAGGGCACAAGCAAGAATTAGGTCCCCTCGCAGGAGATGATCCCCCAGAAGGAAGATATCAAGTACTGTGAGAGGTGTATCGCTGTCCAAGGTTTCAAGGTCCGCAATCATTATTGTAGCAGCTCGCTGGACATGCTCAGAGGGATATATCTGTCGTGCGTCCGTAATAGGCAACTTGGTTGGCATATTCAAGGAGTGGTCTGAAGTAGGTCCTATAGAGTATTTGTAAGTCCGAGTGAATAATACTGGAGAAGGTGTGCCGAATTATCTGTAGAACGGCCAATGCTTTTTTAAGCCGATTTCTCATGGTACAGTGAAAAGGACATGTGATGTGAGCCAGTTACTCAAATCATTTTGGGCATTTATCCTCGTGATGTCTTCTGGTCCTCTCTCAACATGCATGACAAATGCATTCGCTTGGACTTCTCCTAATGACAGATGGACGCACCTCCGTCATTCAGAGGAAGGTGCTAGTCCAACGACCACTGCCTTCCAGTGTCTACATCTATTTGGAGGGCACTGGCCTGAGGACTCCAGGGTCTCAAGTCGTTCACAAAATGCAGATATGGGCTTACGCGAATATCTTAAAGGTCACTGACATGTATCAGAAACAGCCCTGGTTCCAAAACGGAGACTTTGGGAACTCCAGTGGAGATCGGCGCTGCGGAATGTTCTGTCGGATATGACCGCCTTGGCTCAGCGTAAGATTTCCGCTTGAATGCTATAAAATGCAAGTTTGTGGAGCAAAGGGATCTGTGGGACTTGATCGGATGCTTTTGGGATGTGAGTCCGTCCCCAGCTCGGATAATGCCGTCCATAAATATGTTAGTATTCTTCACGCCAGAACAGTTTGGGAAAATTCGTGTTGGGCCGGAGATGTCAGTTTGTTGGAGCTAAGGTTATCCAGGATGACTCGCTTCAGAATGCGTTCTACCACCTAGCACGGTACGCTAGCGAGACTGATAGTGCAGTAGATGCCGGCTGATGGTTAGTCAGCAGTTTTTGGGTTTGCGTGACAATCACCTCCATCTAAGCATTGGAAATTTAGACTTGGTCAACCGACTGACGGAACATTAGGTAAAAATGATTTGCCAGTGTGAAAGACATTTCCTTCATGATCCTTGAATAGACTTCTCCAGGCCCCAAACCACGTGTTGGGTTGATCTTGAGCAAGAGTCGATGAAAGTACTCCACATTGAAGACCAAGTCTGGTAAATACCGCTCGTACTTACGCATTGAAAACACTGGATGTGACGGGGACGTTGGGCTGACTATAGACCTGAAAGGTGTTCTCCGTAGACCTCAGATACCAATATTGGGTCAGTCGTGGGGTCCCCATACCTCTACTTCTTAATGGAACTGAATCCTCGAAAGCTATATTTTTGGTTCACCAATCAGCAGTAAAGAATGCTGCGGATCCGTAGACACACCCCAAATATGTCTTAAACTATAGTCTGAATGGAAGAATCTTTTACACAATGTATTAGCATTCGGCGGTATTTATTCCAACCCCTGAAACCTTCCAGTGCGACGGTAGTCCTATTGAAAGTTGTTTTATTATACTGCACGTTCACCATTGGCGTGGAAGTCGTATTTCAATGGCCGCTAATGAGCCAAGCCTTGGACGCCCATCCGAAGTTTCTCTAAAACTATAATTTCAAATAGGTAAGCTTTAACATAACAGTTTGACATTTGATGGTAATAATTCGTGTCCTTCATGTCTTTTCGCAAGGCTGCGGTTTTGTTGGAAGTTCCGCAAACGCACTGAAGGCCCATTGTGAGCGCTGAATTCGTATTTTAATGACTGCTATTGGCTTTGCGTATTGTGTAAATGAAGATGGTGGGAACCATTTTAGGGAAGCTGATTTCTTCGCACGCCTTCCTGTGTATTGGATTTGGAAATAATATCATGATTGTGCCCGCGCAAACTCAAAACTGGACAGCCATTCGCGACCTGTTTACGAAAAATTCTTCTGTCGTAGTGACAGGCGCAGTACAAGCATTGCCAAGTATTTTGACATAAGCAGTAAGCTTCTTTTTTCGAATGATGCTCAGCACACGCAATATCAGGTGCTTGGCAAGGTTTAAACCGCCAGGCTCTACCGAAAGCTTATAGAGCTGTTGATTAAACGGGGCAGAACAAGCAGAAATGTTCACGGGGTGCCCAGTGCTCTCAAGTCCTTGAACAAATTAGATGGACTGGGACGGCCTTGTTGGCGGACGTAACGCGCTCACCCGGGAAATATTGGAGAACTACTGGGAAGCCATCAGACTGAGTATGCCGGTCGCAGTGCCGTCATCGCGGTGTCATACTTCGGTC
Organism: Opisthorchis viverrini; assembly: GCF_000715545.1. NCBI lineage: Eukaryota > Metazoa > Platyhelminthes > Trematoda > Opisthorchiida > Opisthorchiidae > Opisthorchis > Opisthorchis viverrini. Next base: position 1,075,686 of record NW_008751747.1, read on the forward strand.
CACACATGAACATCTCGGATTAGTCGTTTAGGGTTTTCGTTGCAGTTGGGATTTGCCACGGAACCGTGACAACCTATGACTAGCGCGGATTAAGGATATTCTTGGGTCCGATGGGGGCGCACGGTGATTCATTGCTGCCATTTAAGCAAGGCACTGAGTCAATCGTGTCCACATTGGGTGCTCAAAATACGGGATATTTTCATAATGTTCTGCTTTAAGGCACCTAGACGTGGGTTAGACTGCAGCTCAAAATAACAGGCAGCCAAAAGCGGTCACAATTCCCGGCTGCAGCATTGAGGCGGCACTGCCCAATTTCATTAAACGTAATCGACATAGGTGCCAATAATATGTATGCAGTCGGTGCAAACGGGTGTCGACATGATTACGAGGTTCTTGCATTGGTTGGATTGTGCGCAACCAAGGAAGCCCGGAGCCTTGGGCATGGAATCAGAGAAAATGGTGAGCGTCTGGTTGCGTTGTCTGTTTGTACCTCATAATGGCCACAGAATGGATTAGCTTCAGTTGAAGAAAAGCATGTAGCCTTGCGAAACGAGAAGCCTCTGATCACACTAATATTACTACGATTAATAATAGTAATGTATTCCCATCCAGTGGGTGACATACTGACAAGCGTGATCATATGGTTACAGTCACAATAGGGCACGATCGTGGGGGGAATTGCTCGAATAAAAGGACTGTCTTTAACAGTGGACAATATCCTATGTAGACCTGAACAAGCCTGAACCAGCGTGGGAAAGGAGACACAAATACCAGGAATTTACCTTACATTTGGGGAAAACATACCACGCTGAGACAAGATCAGATCGCTAAGGTTTGAGGACGGCGGGCAAAAAAGATACATCCTGCTTAATGCACGATGAGAAAACTTCAAATTGCGAAAATCGATAAACCAGAACAACGAATCCGGTGCGGTAGCTGAATTGTCACGATATGGCTGGTCAACATGTATGTGGTGAGCCTGTTAGCATTTTTTGCCCTGCTATCAATGGATGTTTTATTCATAGGAACACCGCCCGGAAGAAATGCTACGACCAGGTGAAGCTTGGGCAAGAAACGGGAGTCAGGAAAAGTTGCTGATTGTGAGGACCAGGATATGGTAGGACTATCTTTGAGTATAGAGCATGCGGTTGAAGTGAAAGTTGCCAACCGTACAACCTTTCGCGTCGTCGTGGACAAGCGGTGAGGAAGGAAAAATATGGTACAGAAACATGGAGGGCTCCAAAAGCTCCCACACACAAAGCGGTGTCCGTCAACGGCGCCTTCTCATTTTCACTTAATTTCGTGATCAGTAGGATAATGAGACGAACGCTGAAATATCTTCCAAATCCCAGTTTTGTAAACAATCTCCGACGGAGATAATTTGACTGAATTATGAACAGTTTGCTCTCATCTCCAAAGAGCTGGGAAAGACGCGAGTGCTTTTGGATTAACTGACTAGTCATCCCGCCCTTTGTGATACACTTTTCGCCCGCAATTTGCAAGGTTCTAATATTAGTGTTCATTTCCAAGTGGTGAGTGGCATCCCGTCAGACATGATCATGAGATTACGGTCAGAATAAATCATGGGTTTGTTTCTATTTGTGGGTGGAGGGACAAGTGGGCTATAGGGGAAAGTCAAGGGAAGGAAATGAATAGTCGCAAGTGTGCTCTCAAAATGGGTATGGCAGTGCCATGCCATGATTTCACTGACATACTTCTGAACAGCCCCGTAAAGGTCGCCATATTGGGAGGGACTAGGCTGGGATGTGCAATTTTGTGAACAACCGGGTATATGTAGTTGGCCGAAGTAATCCGCAAATGTAGAACAAAGTAGATATAATATCGCAGGTATTTTTCTGGTCCGGCTGGATATTGGTCTAGAAACCAGGTGGAGTGGATAACAGACAAGCTGGGAGTTCGAAGCTGGCATTTCCGAGGGTCGGAGCTTGGGAAGACGAGGGAATGGAATACAGTCAGTAAGGCCGGGTGAGAGTGAGCAGACATTCGATAGGATAGAGTGCATTGATAGAGAGAAAAACTCAACGTTTACCACAGTTGGAGTAGTAACAACAAGAGATCAAATGAGACAGAAAAGGGATGGATTTGTGTTTACTATACTAGCAATCAGCCATGGGTTGCGCTGGCTCATGCAAGAGCTCTAGAGCACGCACAGAGTTAGTGTGGTTAGGATAGCCAAAGATATAAGCACTGACAGGGTAGGACTTCCGAGATGATTTACGGATTTATCTGGAGTTTATTAAGTGAGCTGAACAGACCATATTCCAGGAGAGAAACGGAATGTAAGATGATAGTCACCAGTCTCCGAGGCACCCCTCTCGGATATGCAGTCACTGAATACGCCATTTACAGTCCAAGCAAAGGCATACGAATTTGTGCAGTTTTGTATACATTCAAAGTTTTTTTGGTTTTGATGATAGTGTGACAAATGAGGTCCTACCGAATCCTGCTATCATTAAATAATCGATGTACACACAGCTCCCTCATTGCCGCCAATGAAACTAACTGAGCAGTAAGTAGAATTACTTTTACGGCAGTAATGCTGCAGTTTCAGCGTAGACACCAATCGGGAATTGTGGGCAGCGGAATTCAAAAAGTAACTGCCAAGTTGGCCACTACAGCTCCCTTAATTAGGTGCTCTATGTGCGAGTGTTTAAGGGTCGAAATTGTTTATACGTTTTTCCTTTCAGGAAACCTGAGGGGTGAACGCGGCTTCATAAAACTGTGAACTGGTTTGGCTACACGTTTGTACCGATACAACCAATAAATGGAAACCTAATTCGCTAACGGGGGTTGTATATTTTCAGGCGTTGGCTTGGCAGAGGGATGATATGCATGTATATGAAGAACCGCGGTTGGTTGTTGGATTGGTCCAGTATTCATATTTGCAGCTTTATACTCAGCTGCGTACGGGCCCGGCTTTTGCTGTGTGCAGCCAAGGTGGGCGATATTGTATACAGTTGACTCTGATGGACCATCATCGGCCACTGGCTTAGGCTGCCGTGCGTGGGTGAGGCCTAATAATCGGCGTCGCACATAGACACGGGTCTAGCAAATACGCTAACTGGTCGGGGTGGGTGACAAGCGCTACCGTTATCATGGTGGCGGCCTTATGACGTACTCCACCTATGACGTGTCATATTCCTAATAAGAAGGATACTGTTGTGTTGGTAATTTACCTACAGTTACCTCCTGACGCAGTATTGTCTACAGGCGAGTTGTGCATATCTGAGAAAGGTAATCATTTGCAGAGATGACCCCCACATCGCCACCGCACAACTGAAGCTGTTGTCTAACAATATTGTACTTAGTGAAAGCTGAGCTCCGTGTACAATTGTGTTTAACGAAGTTCACTGAACAAAACAATCTTATTTGTAGTCTGAGAAATATAAAGCAAACAAGCGTCAATGACCTATTTTTTCTTGGTGGAATTTACGTTGGGTATTATATAGATGCTGTTTCATTCTTAAAAAATACAGAAAGCGCCAAAATATTCTAAAGTGTGGGTTGTACCTTACCTCTCGTAAACCGGTAACAAAATGCGAATTAGTTATGGTCCGTGATCTTAAAATGTTGCTCACTTTAGAAAATGCTGTGAGCAAGATATTACCGAAAAGTGTAAATGAATTGGACTAACTCCTCGTAAATGTCTCAACTTCAAAAACCCTATAGTTCAGGCGAGAATAATCTGCATGTGCTTTTAGTGAGCGACGGTCAAAGGCTTTGCTTTATGTCACTAAGACTTGGAAGCACAACGCATTTTCTGCAAAACCTTTGTGGACGAAGTAAACCTTTGAAGCCAAAATACTGCATTGTGTTGCATGTGCTCGGACCAAAAACCACCCTAATCCACCGTCAGCATTTTGCAGTTATTTTTTGCCCCACGTTCGACTTGGAAGTTGCTCTGCCATGGCTTTAAAGTGGCTACACACGCCTTAAATCATTAACTGAAGGATAACTCTGCGGTGTTTGTGTTCATCTGGCAGATATAGCACTCCAGGATGGTGGCGGTTACGCTCTGAACGTGGTCTGTCGGGTGACTACGTGTACAACTTCTCTCATTCTGAGGCACTGGTGACCGCGACCACCAAGCCTGCACTAGCTTGGTGCTAGAACAAACAGTGTGAGGTTAACCTAAGTTAAATAATTTATTGTTCCAGGCGAAAACACCCAGGTGCTCTCAGGCGGTCTGCACCTGTTCCGGAGAATGTACATGTACCTTCCAACAAACTATTTGTCTCCCATGCACCCGTTTATTCTCTGTACTTGGTGATCACGCAGTCGCAAGCAGCGAGATTTATTCTTCATTTTTTTCTTCCTGAAATTTACCGGATATTCATTGAGTGTTGCTCAAATTCAAGCAAAGGCTACAAAGCGGCTCTACAAATTCCCTAATAGATCTCGCTTTTCAAGAGGCGCAAAGCGGATCTACGAATTTCTCTCTTCTGAGGCACTGGTGACCGCGACCACCAAGCCTGCACTAGCTTGGTGCTAGAACAAACAGTGTGAGGTTAACCTAAGTTAAATAATTTATTGTTCCAGGCGAAAACACCCAGGTGCTCTCAGGCGGTCTGCACCTGTTCCGGAGAATGTACATGTACCTTCCAACAAACTATTTGTCTCCCATGCACCCGTTTATTCTCTGTACTTGGTGATCACGCAGTCGCAAGCAGCGAGATTTATTCTTCATTTTTTTCTTCCTGAAATTTACCGGATATTCATTGAGTGTTGCTCAAATTCAAGCAAAGGCTACAAAGCGGCTCTACAAATTCCCTAATAGATCTCGCTTTTCAAGAGGCGCAAAGCGGATCTACGAAAAAACAAACCACTCGCATGCCCCATTCAGCAGTATCACATTTGAATACCTTTCTTCAAATGTCGCTCGGATGCCACCGACTTTTATTTACCTCCATCAGGCTGGCTTCGCCAACGGGTATACTGTGACGCACTTCGGGTGTCTCACGCCACTTACGAAGCTGCGTCCTATTCACCCTTTTCGATCCCCGGTCGTCTTGAACGTTATAGGTGTCCATCTGGGCGGTCAGTAGCGACAAACGGCCCTGCTATCCACTGCTTAGTTCCCGCGACACAAGTCCACTCCTTCCAGGGTTCCGATGATCCTTCCATTTGACATTCCCGCCTATTTGCGTGCCTTTCCACTGGACGTTTTCTGCGTAGTCCCTTCCTGAACGGCGGTCAAGTTTTCTCGAGCTCTCCTTTTACCTCTAGCTCTTCTGGAAATAAGCGGGTTGCCCGTCACAACCCAATTTCCTGATGTAACACTGGCAAACGTGATGAGATTACCATCAATTTTCTTGACCAATTTTAGGCAAGAATAAAGGATATTGAACAGTGATGTTTGATCGCCGAATATCTGAGACAGTGTTCTCACCATTTCATCAAAGCTGAGGTCGCGGAGCAGCTTGGAGAAAATGAAATTTGTAAACCGTTCCAACCCCGGTGCGCCCAGTTTTCGCAACAAAAATCTGACTTTCCATCCATTATCAAACGTGGAAAAATCAGTCTAGAACATGCCTCCTTATCGCTTGAACCAAGAATCAAAGGTGTGACCAGAAAGAGGATTCAATGTGAACTCAGTAATTGAGTCCACGGCTGAAACAGCTGAGGAGAAGGAAGACCCACTAGTACTGACTTCTGCTGTCCGGAGGTACAGTTTCTGAGTGGCGCTTCTTCAAACTGCTTTCGTTGTTGCTGCAATAGTTCTCGGAGCTGATCAAATTCGACTGACATCGTGGGTTCCCGTTCACCTATTGTAGTAACGATATATCTCTCAGCTTAGCTCTCGGTCTGAGCCTCCCAAGCTAGCGTTCACGTCAAAAACAACCACCAAAGGTACACAAGGAATATTAACGCCCCAAACGAAGTCAGGAACAGTCTTACAGCGCTTCGTATATATAGCATAGACAGTTGTAACTTTCTGGAATTTCTGACGCCTTCTGGATGCGTCATTGGCAAATGGTATTCGGCCAATACTGGGCCATGATTGGCTGTCGGGTCCAGACTTTCGAACAGTCGGAACTTCCTCTTGGGCATGCGGCCCGAAATTCTTGGCCATTCTTGCGCGGGACGGGTTTCTCGGCCGCAGCAGCAACTGAGTTTGAGCGGTAAAGCGAGGTCCGTGTGGAATTCCGCCCAACACCTGATCAACCAGAGGGCGCGGATGTTGACTGTATATCAGCGTAAACAGGGAGTTGCCTGTGGTTGAATGTATGGAAGTACAATGAGCTAGCAACACCATTGGTAGGTTTACTTTTCAGTCACCTCTTCTGGCCGCCAGCCACTCCTCGATCGTTCGGTTATTACGATCGCTTAAGCCATTTGTTTGCGGGTGGTATGGTGTCGTCCTCAGTAGTCTGATACCCAGCTTCTGCAAGCAAGTCCTAAACTCTTAGCTCTCAAAGCAAGGCCCTCGATCGGTTAAGGTCACTTTTGGCATCCCGCAGTTAGCCGTGATGTGATGCATTGCCACTCTTGTCATCGTCGTCACCCGTTGAATAGATACGGCCGCCACTGTGATCCACCAGAAGTTCTGAAATTATCACGATGTACTGATCCCCGCTAGGCGTCACCGGAAATGGGCCCATGACGTCAACGAACCACAACTCTCCAAATTCTTAGGCTTGAACAAGTTCCATGGGATGGGTTTCTCCCTGTCGGCTCCTTTTTCATGAGTTGGCACCGCCTAAAGGACACCACATGATCCATCCGCTCACTGCTCATCCCGAGCCAGTGGGCGCTCTGCCGAAGTAAGCCGCATGTCTTGGTGCACCCTGTAGGTGCCATCTCATGGCATTCGACGATAAGATTCCGTCTCAAGACGCGAGGTATCACGGGCAACACAACATCTGAATAAGTGGCGTTCCAGGAAATTAGGCCACCTTCATTCAGCCTCAGCCGAGCAACGTGACTCTGGAGCGTTTTCAATTCATTATCTCTCTTCGTTCTGAATGTTCCTTCTACCCAACAAGGCGGCTGCAACTTTCCGCAACACAGGATCCCACCGTTGGAATTGCACCGGCCTCCCAGGATCCAGTGTGAATACGAGGCTTTTGTCCTCAACCGTGATGCTGAGGGCTCATCTTCAGCCTCTCCACCACTCAGCCAAGTGGTTCTTCTTCCCTGCCGCGTGCTGAATTGTGAAGTCGTACTTTTGCAACAAGAGTGCCCAGCGCGCGAGCTTAACGCGAGGATCTCTGGTGTTTCTGATCCACTCCAAGGGTTTGTGATCGGTTTTGACATCAAATCTTTGACCCAGCAGTTGCAACCTCCACTTTTGCAGAGCCCAGACGGTCGCTGAACATTCTTCCTCAAAGGTGAAATGCTTCTGTTCAGCGTTAGTCAGGACACGACTGACACATTCGGTAACTCCATTCTTTTGTTTTATGACTGCACCGATACCGCGATCACTGGCGTCCTTTGCAACAGTGAACATCTCTCCGACCCTCGGAAGTTTGGGGGTCAGTTGCTGATCCAACTTCGCTCGAAAGCCTCGTGTGCTTCTCTGGTTTATTCGAATTTCCGACGTTGCCACCGCAAGTTATACAGTAGCGCAGCGATCGTGTTAAAATCCTTAACAATCCTGGTGTAATACGCTACTCATCCAAGAAACTGTTGTATAAACCGCTTTGGATGGATTACAGCACAATCCTTGATCTTTGTCAACCTTTTTGGCAGTGGGCTAACTTCTCTGACCCGATTTATGCCCCAGCAGTGTGAAGGAACTCCGAATGAGCTTTGTTTTGGCTTCGTTTATCCGCAGAACAGCCTCCCGGATCTGTTTCAATACAGCCCTCAAGTGAACTGCGTGCCCTGGTTCCGAATTGCTGCGCACAACGATATCGTCTCTGTACACGGCAACATTCTGTAGTCCCTTCGTTAAGCGAAGCATCAAACACAGGAACATGAACGGCGCCCCAGACAAACCAAGCGGCATTCTTCTCAACTGAATTTGGGTGTCATCAACCACAAACGCCGTTTTATCCCAATCCTCCGCATTGATATTTAGTTGCCAGTATCCGGGACGCAGCTCGGACACAGTGAAATATCGGGAATGCTGGAAGGAATCGAAAGTCACTGCAAACGAAGGCACAACTACAACCCGACCTACAGCCAATTCATTCAAATGCCGGAACTCCACGTAAAACCTGCATTTTTCCGTTTGCCTTTCACACAAGCACAACCGGGAAGTTGTACGCAGTGTTGGCTTCTTTGATTATACCATTTTCAACATCTCTTGAATCTGTTTATGGACCTCCTCCTGTAGATGGAGCGGCAACAGACGGGGGCCATAAGGTCAAAAGCGTTTCGACGACAGAGGAATTTCGTTTTCAATCCACGGGCGGAAGCCAAACAGATCCTCATCGCCCGTGAACAGTTCGGAATAGTCCTCGACCAAGAACTGTACTGACTGTAAGTTGCAAGACGGAAGCTTTCAGACACGCAGCTTACCCACGGCAGCATTTCGATAACCTTCAAGCTTGATTGCGCCATACTTTTTCACCAGCTTTCTCTGATTAGGTCAACCATGGAATCAGTGCCCTTGAGAAAAACCTGCCCACAATATTGTCTGTTCTATGTCTGGGCTGATGAAAGACGCTTGCTGCACGGACATGTCGCCTAGGCGCACTGAGTGTATTGACAGTTCATCAATCTTCAGTCGATATCCGCCCACTGCTCTCACGGCTAGTGCGCATGGCCTGTATTCAGCTTGGTTCCCTCACCACCTTAGCGATACCCCTGCTCCTGTATCGATCATGCACAACATTCTCTTCCCGGCTATCTTAACGGCTTATGTAGTAGCATGTGTGGCTGCGTTAATCGCAACCCACTCGCGAAAATAGAAGTAATCCACATTTTTATTATATACAAGTGTCGGGGTACGGGGGCATTGATTCTCTCGGTGGCCAGGCTAACCACATTTGTAGCACCGGCTCGTTCGAGCGCACCTTTGCGATTCCGTCTTCATGGCTGCGAGCTGTTCCGCGAGTTGATCCGATGTAGTCTGCAGTTTGTCCACTGTTGAATGATCCTATTCTTCTGCCACTGGAACGTGGACAGTGGTGCCCCGGATATTCCCGTGCCAGATGCACCGGCTTCTCAATACTCAAGAGGCCAGTTGCTCCCACCAACCGCAACTGGGCACCAAGTGCAGGCTGCTGGTGGCACGACACTCCGTCCATTCCCGGTAGAACCCGATCCAACGACTGCTGCAGGCTGGCGGAGAACACGGTCGGGTCAGATTTGCAGAATATCCTGGCCGTCTTGAACCGCCTCATATCTTCCCAGCGGCCGGCCGGTTTGTCGAACTCCTCCTCAAGGGTTTAGTTCGCAGCTGCCCAGTCCATCTTGTCAATGTTTATTCCCAACTTGTGGGCGGCATGCCGTCAGGCGTGATCATGCGTTTACAGTCAGAGTGGGGCATGACTGAAGGATCTGCGGGTGGTGATGACTGTGCAAAAAGGGGACAATGTTGGTCGTTGGCTTGTTCGCTGAGCTGGGCAATTTGATTGCAAACGTTTCATCACCAATCGAGGTGA
>NW_008751747.1:1085275-1118894 GCF_000715545.1 Opisthorchis viverrini
TGTCCCAAACAGTGGGAGGTATTCGATTAAATAATAAAAGTTTCTTTTGCAACTTGTAGGGAACAATGGGCATGGGGTCCAAGTAATTCAGTGACTCAGTTGGCTGACATGAACTAAAACTGGAAAACCATTGCTGGCCACGAGTGATCTTGGGCGGCTGGGTGAATGGCCGGCGTCATAACAAGCAAAAGTGGATGTGGAGATGGGATAATTCGAATTGGGAGGACACGGCAAGTTTAGTCTCAAAAATATGGTGCAATCCGAGAACAAGCAGAATCACCGATTGCTCGGTTGCTGGGAAGTCAGGTGTAGGGTTAGGTTGGATGGGGACACGGAGGGCCTCTTCTGGCCACGTCCAGGGCCGCATTCGCCCGGCCCCCGAGGACGGTCTCCAGCACCGCCAGCTTACCCCAGTCAGTGTCCAGCTCAGCAGCCTTCGCAACCTCCTCAAGGTCCTCCAGGAAGGTCCAAACATCCCCATTCTAACGGCCATGGGGTTTTCATCTCTATCCTGGTCACGGCAACAAATGAAAGGAAGAGGGCCTTCGCTGCGCAGGTATTTATTAGAAAATGCCAAGCGAAGAGTTACAGGCTACTGAACAAGGGAGGGGCGAAACTCTCATATGCATCTTGTTAGCAAAACTGAATATGCATCTTCTACTTGAACGTATCTTCCGGGACTTTCCTAAATGCTCATTGACTGCTACTCAAATCCAACCAAATGGTACAAGCGACTCCAAAATTCCGCAACAGATCTCACTTTTCAAGAGATGCAAAGCTGATTTATGAGCAAACATACTATCGGCATGTCTTCCCGTCAGTAGTATCACCATTACACCGGTTGAATTCTTCCGGGGTGGATCATGATGATGGCATTGTATGATGAAGAAGCAAAATTAACTGAATGCTATCCATACACCAATTGAAATTTTATATACAGGCATACACAAAAAGGTGTGGGCGTACCGATGAAGCTAGTAAGCAAACGCACTGACATTGAATGGGTCCATGAAAATTGAAGATGTGGTCAATAAAAAAGGAATACGAAATGACATAGTTCTATCAGTTGCTCCTTTGAAACAACAGAAGGTGTAGTGATCCGCCTATTCAAAAGGCTACTTTACCAGGAGTGTGGCAAAGAAATAGAAATAATGACGCTAGATTCAGCAAACAATAATGAAGGGGGTCAAATGGGAAAAGCTAACCAAAAACTGTTCTCTTTAAAACCTTTCGTCGTTGGTCTAGGTCAGCGAATAAATATTAATCTAATTATGGTTGTCCTGGGGTGTTCGTTGGAACAGTTTTCGCATGTAATAAAATTCGAAGATAGTCTGAAATGTTTCGGTACCAGAGTTAGCACTTGAAACCCGCGAATGACTGCTGCAAGCATGAGGAAAATCAACAGAGAAAGTCGAAACATGTGGCCACGTTTGTATTCTGTGTATCAGGACGGTCAGATTCCTGAAAGCAACTTCAGAACGCCAGGAACCTGTTGCTTCACCAAAAATTAAACTGGAAAGCCGGCAAGCATCCAGGCCAGTCGATCATTCAATCAATTCAGCAAAACCCGATGAGTGCTCTTGTGGCAACAGAAGCACGACCGAATGTGACCAGCGTTCAGGCTTTTCACAGAGGCATGATCGATATTGCTGGGTGATCACTAACGCCTATCAGACGGCCTGGATCAATGTCTGAAAGTCCCCTTTAAATAGCTTGGGGATGTTGTAACTTATGCTCACGCACTCTCACTCACTCGCCCGTTCGGAATACAGCTGTTGTGTTCCTTTCTGTGCGTCTTTTCTCTCCGACACTAGGCACTGGATCGGGTCAGCAGCAGATACCACAGATTAACGAATCAACAGATATAACACTGTGTAAAAAACGCGTTTTTGTAGTATTTCGTATTCAAAAAAACTTTTGCAGCCGCCGAAACACGTAAGGTTATAATTGAGGTATAAGAAAGGTCCAAAACGCCAGAGAAAGTGACGACGAAAATAGCGGCTCTCGGAAGCTCGTTTTGGAGTAGAAATTCACAGGGGGAATACATATATTTTGATTCCGTACATAAACCGCCGGAAAGCCAGCCCGTCTAAGTATCCACGTGATTGTAAATCATCTGAGTGAACAGCTTGTTTCGATATTCAGTCAGAAATAAATGTGGATGTAAATGTAGCGAACAGGCAGGCGACCGAAACCGGGGAGCAGTCGATCGAGGTGGGAAATCGTCCTTATGAGGGACGAGTCACATGGGGAGTTTGGCGAGTTTGTGCTCCACAAAAGCAAATGAAATATTTCTGCGCGAAACGGAAGCAATACAGACAAGGTGTAACAGCGTTTGGTTATTATTCGGAATCAGGAGTAATGAAGCAAACCGAACATTTCTGATATTATTTTGGGGAAGAAGTCGAATCGACATGTAGCTGTTATCAAGACTTCTAGCTTTTTATGGTGGTCAATAGCATGCTTATAATGGGGCTAGTATAGTGACTGCAAGGTGAAGATATTCCGCCAGCTTTTTGGACGATATGTATGCTTGGCATGATCTGAATGGATGGTGGCCAGCATGGGGGTGTTGATGATGGGAAGCAGTCGCTTTCTGGGAGGATCATGGATAACCGGGTTGTTCGCTGGTTACCAAATCAGAAACAATTTTCGTTAGGCGGAAAAAAAAGATGAAAAAAGCCTCTGATAATAACAGATCCTCTAGGAAGACACTGGTAAAAAGACTGGCAATTCCACCCCACAATACTTAACCATGCGGTAATGCTTGCACTGAAATATGAATAAGCATCAAAACACCTTTATATAATGCCAGAGACTTTGAAGTTACTGACAACGATGCCCTGTGGGATTATGCTGAATGCCTTGAAAATTTGAGGGGTAAATCACTGTGCTTGTGTTCTAGAGGCATTGGACTTATAGGCGGAAATGTAGGTTATAATGTTCGGACAAAATGAAACCATGCTCTAAGAAAGGCAACAGCTTGTTGTTTATGATCAGAAAGGACTGCGATGATTGTGACAACCGTTTCGAATTCTTGAGCAACGAGCACCAAGATTGCCAACCAAACCGGCAAAACTCCGAATGAATGGCTACGCAAACGTGCTGTGCTATAAAAATGAAAGTAGTTGCACGAAATACAAAATTACAAGCCACAACGGTTTTCGACAAACGGCAATGTACTCCAAAAGGCAAGCAAAGCCGACATGGATCACCAGTCAACGCGTGATCGAAACCGGGTCGCAAAACGCATACATTAAACCAAATTTATAGCTAACCAAGTTTTTAGTACAAAAATAGTGTAACTGAAGCGATAGAAACGATTTGTGCGAAAATATAAAATAAATATCCTGTAACACTGAAATAGGATTAAACCACACCAGTCCAAAAAGGGCGGTCCATTTGAATTGCTAACCGGGAAGGCAGTCATTCAAGATAGGAGGCAATTTTATACATATACGAAGTTGCAACGTCGATTGACCGACCATCTTTACGAGTCTGCAGACGGTAGGTATGAGAGAAGGAGTTTGAGTAGGCACGCATCGTCTCTGAAAATGGATACGGGAGGGCGATAAATATGCTCATATAGAAGCAAATCAGTTCCCCTTTGTTTCAAGAAGAGCCAATATTGGGATGGACTTTAACGCTGGCTTACTTGCGGTGAGACAGGACTGGTAGGTGGAGCCATCTTTCAAATGTGGGGTGGACCTACACGAGGATTTAGAAAGGCGCGGCCGTGAGGTCATGAAACCCTAATTAGTTTGTGTAGGTGTAACGCCGTGGTTTTTGATTTAACCAAATGGAGCGGCGGACGGTCAAATAGCCATGCCGAAGGTGGAACTACTACTGATCACACGAAAGATCCCTTCTCCTTACGCAAGTGTTCCAATCCACGACTTATTCAGAAGGTGTCGGAAGATACTGAAATTTCATTGCCTCCATGAGGCGCATTGCAGCCGAACTGGACGACAGAGTTGCGCTCTGCGATTGAGGGCATAGACGGAGCGGTAGATGACTGATTCCGAAATAACAATAGAGTTGCTTTGGCATTCATGTGAGATTGGACTCCAGAAAATTGAGAGACTAGGCTCATTCGTAATTGATCAGGTGCCAAACTCCGTCAAACTTTGCAAGCGATCTGCAGACGTTTCGTCACCATTCAAGGAGATATCATCAGTGAATTATTGGGTGAGTAGTTATATAGTTTACAACGAGCAGCGGGGAACTCTAGCCTGATTGACTGTTGATGATAGTCCGACTTGCATTCCGATTAGTTTGATCTTAAGCTGTGTTGCTTTTTGTTTGGTGATTCTTGCGTTCGGCTGTCACACTATGTGGGGAAATTATGGCCCATCATTTTTTCCCTGGTTGGTTCGCGTCGAAATGGCGAATTTATCATACCGAACACAATTTGTTTATGCCACACATCAATTGCGTACTTTTCTTTTTGCCAAAGCTCGTAGTCAGACGCCCCCTTTTCCCCAATGAAATCGGCTTGCGTCGCCGGCTACGGGAGCTGTTTAATTGGTTGCGGAAATTCATTTCTTCCCTGCGATGTTCCAACAATCAGATTTTTCCTGCCATGCCAAAATTAAGTGAAACTGTTTTTGTTAAGAGATACCAATTCCGTTAAGCCTTTATGGTCTTCACTGGAAATGATAATCTTGTTTGCCGAGAGGCGGCGCTAATAAGTCTTGCGTAGTAGCAGTGTTACAATAGATTCACCCGATCTTGATTGCGTGGTGAATATTTTATCGTGTGGTAAACTACCACTGAATGCCTTAGTTCTGGAAATACGTGGTTTTAAACACCAGAATTCAAAAAGTCGCGAATAAGAGAATAGTTAGCTACATCCGAGACACCTGGCCACCCGAAAACTGTCTGAAAATTAGTTAGATTAAAGAGAATGATCTCTTTGCCGCCAAGAATGCCAAAATATCGGCAAAATGACTTGTCCTCCCTGCTAAATTATTTGTTGGGGCATCCACTTAAACGACTAGGAAGAAACACTCATAAGTTCAATAAGCTTCGGCAAAGAATATGTTGTCACATCTTCCATTTAGCGATTTACAAGTCGTTATGATGCTGAATTTATGATCACATAAGTGCGCTCAAATAATGTGGCACTCTTATCCCGTGCCCTATGCGTTTATGGACTCAAAAATAGGGTGCATTTAAACGCTCTGGTATTTTATTGCTAATTTTACTGTACGAATCAACCTAAACGGACTTGCAGCACCAATGTTGTGTACACGAAATAATATCTCTAACCCAACACCGGGAGTTCGACGGAATTCATGCAGGCTACAGAATACGAGGGCTGATGGATTTAGGGATGGAAAAGAATGTGGCGTATATCACAATCATCCGTTTCGCCTCGCGTCCGGGACAGCCCAAAAGGCCGTTCAACACTCCGTACCTAATTACCATTGCTCACCAATTTTCAGTCGGCCATTTTAAAATTTAGAATAATAAGTATAGTTGTTTTAGTTCCATGCCTCAGCACGCTGACGGACACGTGGGCACTGACACTCTAATGCGGCTCTTACCTAGAATTTATGACGTCAGCCATTTCGAGACCAGAATCTTCCGTCGCAATACTCTTACTTTTGAACGAAGTTGAAATAACTTATCCCATGTGCATTCATCATACCTGGTGTGCGAAGTCCCATAGCCGGTACCGAATTCCTTACACGCCTTCGCTTCATTGTTCACCACATGCGAATAAAGTGGTCCTGCAGTGAACAACATTCTTTTTTGTAAACGAGAGCATTTGGGATTTTTACGCCACACAAAAACGTATATACTTGGTCAACTCCACACAGATTTCACCGGAAAGTAAACGTGACGCCCATAGCCGCGAATTCCTTACACGCCTTCGCTTCATTGTTCACCACATGCGAATAAAGTGGTCCTGCAGTGAACAACATTCTTTTTTGTAAACGAGAGCATTTGGGATTTTTACGCCACACAAAAACGTATATACTTGGTCAACTCCACACAGATTTCACCGGAAAGTAAACGTGACGCTTTATGGCACTTACCTGCCCAAATCTCTCCACTTCTTGCAAGAACAGAAAAATCGCCTCCATAATAAAGTAGGATTTGGCAATTCGCTTCTCCTGTGCCCAAGTTTTCCAACCTATCATCTGTTGGCTACCACTACTGCATCTGACCTCAAAGTAGGCACAAAAGAACTATGGACGATGTCACCAATAAAGCCCCCAAGTCAATGATTTGTCTGCTGGATTCCACAAGAAGCACGTCTTTTGTGAAATTGCACCAGCCATCAAGTGTACACTTTGCCTACTGATATTCCCATAACCACGTTTTCATCTCATCCAGGATTACATGGGATTGTGAGCAGTGCTGCACGCACAATGGTGAAATCCTTGTTTATGATCACGATATTTCAGAAAACGCTTTATACTCGCGAATTTTCCTCTAGTGATTAACCCAGTGTAGCCTCATTGCAGCATTTAAGAGTTCTTAATGTGACTCCTTTCGAATTGCTTTAATACCACACCAAAGCCAATCTCTACGACAAGCTTATCGAAACCTTTCCAACACGCTGAATTCCGCCAGCCATTTTACATCGGATATTCGATTTTATCAGGAAGGTCATATTCCTGTAAGTAACCTCAGAACGCCCGGAACTTACTCAGGCCCTAAAACTCTAATTGACTCTCAATAGGAAAGCCGGCAAGCGTCCAAAACAGTCAACCATTCAATCAATGCAGCAAAAGTCGACGAGTGTTCATGCACGCCACAGAAGCACGACCGAATCTGATCAGCTTCCAGACATTTCAGATAAACACGATGGATGTTGATGAATGTTTACTAAACTCCTATTAGACAGCCTGGATCAATGTCCGGAAGTTCTGTTTACACAGCGCGGGGCAGATTTTACTATTGCACTCACACGCGTTCGCTTGTTTGGAATAAAGCTGTTGTGTATTCTTGTCGGTGAGTTCTTTCTGCCACCAGGTACTTGAGTGGGAACAGAAGTTGTGTATATTTGTTGGAAATAACAATAGTATATTGTTGCATGTGTCTTATCTGATACAAGATGAAGGCGTTTCACACTTCCTCATTGTTTCAACTATTTTAACATAATAATTGGGCTATAAATTCGTCAGTAAGCAATAATTTCAACTGTAACATCTGCAATTACCGTTAATATTCATGATCAGTTTAAAACGGCGGTGCCGCCTATTGAAACGAAAGAACAATTACGAAATGTCTGCCTCAGTGTTTGAATTGCATCACTAAAGGGCGATTCGCGTAGATTCTGTAAAAGTATTGTTCTACGCCTCCTCTACAACTCTGCAGATTGAAGTCTACGCAGCGAGAGGCGAAATTTTCATCCAGGATCCTGAGCAGCAAAATCTTATCAAAACAGGCGATTGTGGTGGTCAAACCAATTCTCAAACCAGAGACGGACCTGTGAGTCAGTCATTGTTTTATTCAGACTGGAAAACATCCGAGTTTGTTTTCAACGATGACGCTAATTAAATGAAACCGCGAGCTGCGTAGCGGCTTTCGAATTTACCTAGGCTTGAGCAGCATGTCTAGCTTCGATGGTTCCCTTTCGAGTAGACAGTAAAATAATCTCGATGCAAGAAGGTTAACCTATTCCTGATGTATGAGAGGTTGGAACGAGGGCAAAAATCCCCAACTACAAATCGCAGCCATCATGCATCAACGTAAAACTGGGTGTAGACAAGCGCTTTAGGGGAGAACATTTGTTACCTCAACAAAAAAGGATTAAAAATTGCAACATTATAAAATACACAAGATGACCTCAGCAACTAGACAGCGAGCTCAAAACTTAATGGACGTTTGTCAGTGGGGGATAACCGCAAATTATCTGTTCCTACGAATTTGTGGAAAACCATACAGGTTAGGTTTCGAAAGTAAATTTGTGCATCTGAGAAACACCTGAAGTGCCTTGACTTTGCTCGGAAACCCTGCAACTTTTGCGCACAATCCTTTAGTGAAATTCATCCTCTTGTATCTGCCAAACGATTCAAAATACTGGTTGTTGACCAGGTGGCTGTTGATCTGTTCGCCGAGTTGGCAACCATAAAACATTTCTATAAGACCACATTTGTTTCTTTGTATGACGAAACAGCAGGTTGATTTAGCGTGATTCATACGATTATTTAGATAGTGAAGATGTGGGAAATCTTAATTGCATGGAATTCTAGCTTTTATCGCGGTCAGTTTAGAGGTCTAAATTTTGCCACCGGTCTTCATTCTTTCCAGGAAATGAAGCAGACATCCGCATCCAGTTGGTATTCGAACTCAGGCGCCAAAGTCTTTTTTAGAGCGCACTTTGCCCTTGTGAGCAAAATTTTAACAACCTTTGTCTGTTCTTGGCTTCGGAAGTCTTTGGAGATTAGCTCGGCTTTCTCCTGATATACCTTCGAAGTCACCGAAAGCCCTTAGGCGGCCTTCTTTGATGCGGATCAGATGAGCGATCATAACGCCTTTAATGCAGCCATCTAAGGGTTTGATTCCGTGGATGTCTGCGTTCCCAGTTTGATAAGCAGGTCTCCGATCGTAAGACATTCACCTGGATTAATCAACCGTAGTCGATTTCAATGTGTTTGCACTGATTTCCTGTTCATTCGTGATCAGCGTGGATAACTCAACGTACGTTGAGACTCGAAGTTTATTCTATCCTCATCATTAGTCGGTGCCAGATGGTTCAAGTGGTTAGAGCGCGAATCAGCCGACCGGACGGTTCGTGGTTCGCACCCGACGACTGTCTCTAGACGTACCCTGTCTAGGCTTGGGCAACCTGGTACTATCCCAGCCCTCGTGCTTCTTTAGGTCGGCATGGCAGCTGGGCACCGAAAGGGTGCTGCAGCTGAACGACCAATCACTGGCTACGGTTCTCAAAGCCATGAATCATGGCTGCATCTTTCCTTAGGCCTCCTGTGCTTGATGAAAGCTAGTGACCGGTAGTTTCACCCATTTACAAAAGGATCATCTGCGACAATTTATGTCCTGGTTTTCCTCCAGGTATCAGTACAGAGACTAATTTTGTAGGATAATTGGTGGCACAAGTCCAGGCGCTGCCGCGGACGGCGCCGGATTTTGTAGCTGGTTGTTCAGCTCATTTGCTTGCATCTTTATGGGGAGCTCATTAAAACTATTGCAAAAGACGAGCTGATGTGGAAAATCAACTGCTTTGCGTTCTTCCTCGTACTGGAAAATAAGGGACGATAATTTCAAATAGGGAGTTGATTTCGTGCTCACCAGATTTGCCTTTATGGAGATAAAACCGTTGTTGATAGCTGCTATGCCTGCCGTGTTTAGTTAGAATCTGCGCATTTGAACGTACTTTGTTCGCCTAATAAGTTTCGGGTACATGATAATTGGCTTTGTATCGTCAGGGCTATAACCGTTCCGCGCCAGTAGTGGAGGGACTCAGGGAGTTCACTTGACGTCCGGGAAAATATTTCAGCAAACAAAAACCTCTCCAGTGTTCTGCGTACAACAGTTGGAGAAAAGAGACCAGTCAACTGCCTGAAGTTCCATTTTTCACTTCATTACTTGTAATCATTTCACGTACAGAGGACATCGGTGAAATGCGTTTTTGGTTTATCGGTGTTTTATTCTTGGAACACGAACAGTGGATGATTCTGGAGCATCGGAAACTACCGAAAAATTAGGCTTCCCTGTAGGCATTTTGGGAATTTTTATGATCGGTCGGTCAGTGGATTTCCTTTGATGCCCCAAAACGTTTAGCAAACTAGACATCGTATAGGTTGTTGGTAGTATGAGGAGATTTGGAATTTTTGTGGAGATTTCATCCTGTAAGTGAAGCCAATCTATTCTGAAAAGCCGATTAGTACTGCACAGCTGTTTCATCCTTATTGGGAACCATCAGCAGTGCGCATCTCACGAACCCGCGACCTCCTGGCTAGTAGTTTGAACACTTAACCGTTCTGCCACGAGTGGCTGATCAGCAGTGTGATTAACTCGCACTTAGACAGGATAAAGCGCCACTCATACTTCAGTCACGGGATCCACATCATGCGGTCACACGTGTTGACTGGCTCCTCGAGCAACGACGGCGTTATATCCTGTCTAAGTGCCAGTTAATCACACTACTGATCAGCCACTTATGACCGAACGGTTGAGTGTTCAAACTACTAGCCAGGAGGTCGCGGGTTCGTGAGATGCGCACTGCTGATGGTTCCCAATAAGGATGAAACAGCTGTGCAGTACTAATCGGCTTTTCAGAATAGATTGGCTTCACTTACAGGATGAAATCTCCACAAAAATTCCAAATCTCTTCAGCATAGATTGGCTTCACTTAGGGGATAAAATCTCCTCAAACATAGCATACGCGTTTTCGGCATCCAAATAAAATTTTAATCAAAGGTCCGTTAAAACTGATTGTAATTAAATATGGTTGCATAAAACTAATTGGTTAGTAAATGCGTTACTGTCAGGCTTCGTGGAATAGCAAATAGGAGTAACGCTATACTTTTCTGGTTATAACAATCAGTAGCAGTTGGTACGTACTCTGCATCGTTGAACAGTATTCTCGAATACGAGTGGATGTGTTCCCATATCAAAAATCATTTCAAAAGTTAGAAGAGAGTTAATCTTTCATCCTATAGTTTGATGGATGTGAAAGGTTTACGTCGGCAGAATTCAGTGCAGTTGGAACTTTTTACCTTCTAGTTGACGAACAAACTACTAATCATCGTCCAAGTCATACTATTCCTCTTATACATGTGCTCTTTCAATGATTTATTCTAGTCAATCGAGGTCAGGGTCCAGTGTATGATCTCAAGTTCCCACAGGAGCCAGGTTGGAGCATAGCGCACTGAGGTCAATTTCCCTCAGTTAGTCAAAAATCTGTGGTAAGAACTTCTTTTCAACAGGTGGTTCGCAGTGGGCTAAAACGAGATCAGGTTCGGGTTCCAAGATGTTGGTTGATGTGCACAGTGGTGGTCTTGCGTTGTTGCTCGTTAGTGGTACCGACATAGATCATGTGAATTTGTGAATTTCTAGGCACTCGTGAATTGACAATGCTTTGAACCTTTGGCGGAAAGCAAAACTATTTTACGCCTATTTGTGATCGTTCGGTCAGCTGAACTGTCCCATCACTCGTATCACATAAATAACTGATCAAACTATAGAACATTTTTCATAGTTCTGATGGGGGAGATCTACTATGTAGTTTTTCGGAAAGGAAATGTGAGCTCTTTCAGACTGCTAAACGGACGGTCGCCAGCAAAAATTTGGCATCTATTTTGGCATTACAAAGCGTAGCAATGTGGTCTCAAGATTGAAAACGTGAATACCGGTCGATCACCTAGTGTGAACGGTAACAAAGTTAAGCAACCAGCTGAATCTACTGCGATAAAATATGGGTCGAAATGGAACTCTGATGAATGTCACATTTAATATGAATTTCCGAGTACCGATATCGGTATCTAACTGTTTATGCACACACACTGGGAATAGATCCATCGGCCTGTAGTAAAATACTGAATGAATTGAATTATTGACAAATCTAAATAATTCTTCCGCACTCCGACAAATTTTTACAAATGGCTATTTTGAAAAACTGTCACTGAGTTACCCAACTAGTTCAGATAACTAGCTACTGAAAGTTGTTAGCATTAATTGGTAATCTATACCGAATCAAACGCACGCGAGAGTTCTAGCTTTTGAGTTTTGTTTAACTTGGTTTGAACAATTCCATTGGTAATTTTCACATCGCTTTTCGTTTTCAGACATTGAAAATTCCGTCCTAAAAGTGGTCAAAGTGGAAATGATTGGGCATAGGTTCCAGCTATTAGGATGGCTCATACCTGAGCTTGGTTTCGATCTTGTTTCTAAAACACAGGCCGACTTCGTTCCCTTTCACGGTGATGCCGAACACAGAAAGCTTGGATTTCGCAGGAAATCCCTTAGAAAGCCTGTTTCTAAAAAACACTCCTGTTTTCAACTCAAGTCGACGGTGCTCGTTTCATTAGTCACCACATTTTTGTCTAACTCGCTTTCGATTTTCAAGGTCATTTTTTGTCGAGCAAGTGAACGCATTTTTCTTTGGTACAAAACATCCCAATTGAGTACGGTGGATTGTGATCGCCTAACGTGGAGTTTCCCGCACTGCTCAGCCAACCTTCTCCTGAACAGAAACAGCACACAGTGGAAAACACACTTGATGTCCTAAGTTATTTCTCCCGACACCCATCAAAATAAAGTAATCTTTTAAGTGTAATACTTTTCGTTTACCCGTGCAGTTAAAATGACCCGGCAAGCATTCTCAGCTTCACAATTCTAAATCTACTCATGGGGTCACCTTCCGGAGCGGACTCAGAAAAAAATAAAACTGTACACCGGAACGTTTAGCTTCACTGATTTAATTGCAGGAACTAAAGTATAATTAGCATCAGTTTTCCCAAACCTGCAATACGGATGTCGATTGGTCTCCCTTGTTGAGTCCTCGAGTCAAAAACGTGCTGAGCAGTGCAGATAATTGACTTCACAGGGAAACATTTAGTTAGAAGAGTTGACGATTGGTCTTTAGAACACATGCGTTTGAGGTGAGAACCCCAGAAGCACTTTATTGGGCTTTCATCCTTATTGAGAATCATCGGCACTTTGCATCTCACAGTGCCACACTCTGTTCCTATGCGCATTGCCCATGCTAATCAACAAGAGTCCTCGGTATAAGCTGATTTGCTTATAGGACAAAAGTCATATCGAAACTGTCGGCGCTATTAAATACCCGACCAAATATTGACACTCGTTTTCTAATTAATTTTGGTGAGCTGAAAGGACATTTGCCCATAGCTATGTGAAACCACGTGATCCAACACTCGTGTTGCTTGATTCCAGTTTCTACTATATAGTATAAAAATGCAACTGGCATATCAATCCAAGAGACAAATTCAGAGCCACGAAAAACTTTTCTAACGCACTTGCTTCCTCAGCGAGAATTCAGTGATTTCAGAACCCAAATAGATGCATCGTGGTTCCTTACTAATTGCCGTTCTCTGGGAAATAGGGTGGCCCGACGGGAATGTGCTACGCGCTCAAAGAAATATATAATATTAACAAACCTAATACATCAGCTCAACACCTTAATGCAATTGTAACAGAGAATGCCCTATACTCGGCTTCTCAGCCGAGTAGCACCGCACAAACACTTCATTCTCATTTGAAATCATCAGAAGTGCGTATGTCACAGAACACCAAGGGGTCTATAAACTTCGAACCAAGGCCTAGTAGGTTGAACATTCGAATGTTCGGCCACTAGCGACTGATCAGTAGTATGGTAAACCCACACTGAGACAAGTAAGTATGACACTCATCCTTTGATTGGGTAGCCTAAATCACGATGTTACGTGTTGACGCACTTCTCAGACGAAAGGTTGAGGCCTCGTGTGAATGATTCTTCGTTCTGAGCTAGTTATAGGGTACTTTGAGCATGCTTCACTGGAAATGTCGTTCTGTGAACAAAGTACATTTATACTGAAACACCAGTAAGCATACTTATTAGGGATCAGTTTTGGTGTTTCGCGGGATAGGTATTTTATTCATAGGGCTATCCTGCAGTACCCATCTCATAACTCGCCAGAATGATTGATTGTGTTTCATTTGGACGAACGGACTATTCAGTCTAATATATAAATACAGTCATCGTAAACACTATAATTTTAAAAAGTCATCAGAAGATAAGCATTTCAGGAACACAAGTCAACTGCTCCATTACAAAAGCAAGGACAAGTACTCTCTCCTGGTTCTAGGGCACAAAGCTGTTATAAAGTATGCAATGTCCCATCCAAGTTGCCTTTTGTGCCCTAGACTTTTAATGATCCTGAGTTACATTCGATTAAGCCACGGGGCCCCAGTAGAGAAGATGGTGGAACCATTTTTTGCTTGGTGTCATGTCAATGTTCACCCTAACCAAAAACAACTTCGTCAGAGGAGCACTAACAAAACTGCTTCCAATCCAGACGCAACAGGAACCATAAAATCCGGAAGTTTATGGAAGCTGTTGGACTTTCGGATGGACATATTTTAGCTTTGACGGACAATAGCTGGAAGGGACACAAGTGGGATCTCCAACATCAGAATTTAGCACCGGGGCTGTGAAGCAGTGAGTAGAACGTGTGATACTATCAGTCATCAAAAAACCTATGAATCCGCTAGGCTAAAGACAGTTTTGCCATCATAAACCGATTTTGAATACACAATGTCGGCGAATGTCTTCGTGCTACTTTTGAAGACACCAATTTTATAATCAAACTGGAAGTGATCAGTTGGCTACCGTTTTTTAAAATTTTGATGAACAGGAAGGTCAATTGGTTTAACTGAACCTGTATACACTGGACCAAACAAAGTTCTACAAAATCAACCACCCGATGTGCCACAGAAAGGATGTATTTTAACTGTTATGAAGAGAGCGGAGATATATTACAGGACCACAGAGCTAAGGAGGAAGAAATAAAATAATCCACTCAAGACTGCATGTTAATGGGTACCAGGGAATTTTACCAACAGAAGTGTGAAGAAGAAGATTTATCAAGGGCAACAAGAGAAATAACAAGCGACCAGGCGGATACCCCCATCCTAAGTCAATAATACATCTGAACTACGAGTTAGCTTAACCAACACTGGAGTTTTAAGCATGACCGTACTAGGGCGTAAATAACAAGTAGCCCTTTATAGAGGTCAGTTCAAGTACGGCAGAAGGGTAAGTGCATGTAACATAGACCCCTCTCCCAGATTCCTATTCTGCTGATTAAGCTATTTAATAGGATCGTCTTTATATACCCATAATTCACAAATGGATTGGTCACCCCTCTGTCTAGCGGATTTGGAGTTGAAACCTGCCAGCTGTATTTGTAAGCCCCTTTACAATGGGCCAAACATTATTATCATCCTGATGCCCAAATCTCTTCGGCTAGGGTTGTTAGAAAACTACAAAAATATTTGACAGACCCTGAAACGAGAAATTTAGCTTGACGTTCCGCAAATAATAGTTCGGTGGTTTGAGTACCCCTCAGGTATGTCTCTTGGTTCGCATCAAGGTCTACTGGAATCCGTTTTATTTATCAACGTCATCATGTGTTGGACATACATGTGCCTGAGAAGAAAGCACTGACCGGGGAAAGTCCTTTGTCATTTAATTGTGAACAATGCACCTTCCTAGTGTGACCTGCATACTGACCGACAGAGAAAAGTGGTGTCCCACAAAAAAGCAGTTAGCAAGCCTTGGAGTTCTAGACATAAAATCGTTTTTCACAAATGGGCTACGAAACATGCAGATCTGAGAAATTGATTAAAAATGCAGGTTGTCTCGTATAGTTAAACCAATGAGTACCGAAGAATAATAAACTCCAGAAGATTTTTAAAAACTGATAAACTATTCTTTCTCTGTTATTAGTTTCTATTATTTTCAATTCAATTCAAGTCGAAATTCTGTGGATCAGGCTTTTTTAAAGATGCATAGCCAGATTTTAAATCACCCCATTTAGCGTCAGGTTTTTCCCGCAAAAATGAATATAGAACGAGAGAAGCGAAGTAAAACTTGACTTTCCGTGAAAGAAACCAGAACGTCAGATAAGAATTTGCACACCCGAACTTGCTACGAAAGCTTCAACAATAATTAATGCTTTAAAAATAAAAAGTGAATTCCCTCAAGTTCGTATTTCAACTGTAGAGGGAAATTGCATTACCATTTAAAGGAGGTCCCCTTTCACTGTGAGGGCATGGGAATTGTGTAAGATGCACTGTTGGAAAAGTTTTTTTTCTGGGTTTGAACAAGTAACCAAAACCTTTTCCGTACCTTTGTAAACCATTTTTCTATAATGGCGACCTGGTGAGTTTCATTGGAGAATATATTTTAGAGACGTCACAGCAACCTAGGTGGTGGAACCGAATAATTCACTGTGTGTTACTAGAGTGGAGGAACTGCTATACCTTAAGAGTAGTGCCTTTAACAGAATTGTGTATTTTGTGAGGGTGAATCTTCGCTGCTGCTCTGCGAAAACATCGTTCACCAAATTGAAGCCATCCCAAAAGACGGGGTTAGTGTAGTTTCCTAGTTTTTCATTGTCTATCGTTCGAATGAGTCGCCCAATTGGAAAACGTTTCCTTTTACTCTACATCCAGCGTAACCAATTCAAAATAACTTATCCAATGACTACACTCCACAATCGTTGACCAGTATTTCCGAGCTATTCCACGGTTCCACTCTAAATTGTTAGACGTGTCGCTAGTTCTTAGTTCAAAGAATTTAACATTAACAGGATGAATGGTCGATTGACGGGAATTTTCCAGGCCGTTTTCATGGTCCTTCTGATAACAAGGTATGAGAAAAATTGGAATGATTTAACCAAACACTCTTGCAACAGACAGTGTTCAGCACCATCCATCACACTTCCTCTGCAGAGAGATATAGCAGTGGGTTAGATATTTTTCATCGCACTTTACAAAAAATAGAGATTATATGTTGCGGAGGTACAGATTGGGACACCACCGCGGTCGCTTTTCATGACTTTTGACACTGGCAGCTACTGTAGTTGGATATTCCTTGGAAGAAGACGTACTGGATTATGGAAGTCAAACTGGGAACTTAATTCGAACACAAAAACCATAGTGAAAATAAATGAGGAGCATGAGTTTACCAGTTGCACGATCAGAGGTGATTTGATCCAAGATATCGTGAAAGTGAGTAAAAAAATATTTGATTGTCAAAAACAAAAAAGCTAGGTGATCAGTCGCTTGATAAGGTCGCGTTTCTGAATGTGAAGTCAATGACGATGGATATCAAGCCTGAAGAGAAGTTCGATGGTTCATTTGGGCTGATTGATCCAGATGTGACTAATTTGTACAGGCCGTCGCTTTTGACAAGCCTTGGAAACGAGTTCTATGAACCAGTTTTCAGTTTTGAATTCTGCCAGTGAGTTGAATACTGTGTTTGGTCTGTTATCGTTGACATAATCCGTACTCTTATCTACTAACACTTCATCGTTGTTCAACCCAGGTCCAAATCATAATGCCTCACGCATTGGGTGAACAACCGTTTAAGTAACTGGTAGCCCTCAACTCCACAGCACTCAAAAGTTGTAACATTATCTACCGGGTGTTTTAAAAGAAGCAGTTGTACTGAAGTGGCGAGGAGGGTTCAGTAATTATGATCGGTACTGTCCCGAGATTTGGAAGAAACTAGTCTATTGCATGCATTCTAAACGCTTGTACACTACTAATGTGTCGAAATGTTGTTGAAAAGTAAGAAGGCCTTCGGTGCAAAGTCATTAACTGAAAAACCTCAACGGAACAGTTACAGACTATTGGACAGGGAAGCGAAACTCTCACACGCATCTTGTTTATGAAACTGTGTATCCTTCTTTTATTCGGAGACGTCTTCCTGAACTTTCCTGGATACTTATTGACTACCACTCAAATGTAAACGAATGCTACAAAGCTATTTCGCAAATTACGTAGTAAATCCCACTTTTCCCTAGAAGTGAAGCGGATTTACGAGAAAACCACATGCCTCATCAGTAGTATTCACCGTTACACTGGTAGCTTGGATGTTTTGATCAATCAGGTAGCCTTTGATCGGGTTGCAGACCTTGGAAATTATTGCGCCCGTTTCCAATATTCCGCGAGCAAAACAGCCCTTTGTTGGATCGCTTGGCCTGCCGACAAGCATCCACGCGACAACAGCTCTGTTTCCTACAAGAGTACTTGAAAAACCGCATTCTCCCACGTGGCGTAACCTATCGACCACCGATTGATCATCCACAATCCCGGTAGACGTATGGTTAGACTCATGATAACGGATTCGCAGAACCATATTAGGAAGTATGCACGGATCGCCACATAAGAAAGAAAGAACGATCGGACCCAACCATATTAGTATGCACGGATCGCCACATAAGAAAGAAATAACGATCGGACCCACTGCGAAAGCTTAGTGCAGCTATCGAACGCAGAGTCAGTCAGACTTCTGAAGATATCTTAGAAAGTAATTATTACTGAAAGATTAAACTTAAGTTTTCAAGACGGAATTTTTGGCCATCTTGGAGGCAGCAGCCAAACAGGATGAGAATTCTTAACAACAATTCTGTCACCGGCTGTTGCACCGGCTATCATACGAAACCGAACCATGAATATTCTCTCAAACAATGAAACCACCGTCATCCTATCTGCGGATAAAGGACGCGTGATCCTCATCATAGACATATCGGGCTACGTAAACAAAGCGAAAGTTCTGCCGAACAACACTACCTCATATCGCCACCTGGGGGATGAGCAAACCGAAAGATCACAATCGAATGAGAGACAAAGAATCCAACAACCCACACTTCTACGGACTTCCAAAAGTACACCGCTACGGAAAATTGTGTCGCTTCCAGATCCACCAACATACACCCTCGCAAAATAACTGTGGAGGAAGGTCAAACATCTCATCAGTGGATCACAACATTCAGCCGAAAACAGTAATCAGTGGATGAACCAGAGAACGCGACAACAAAAAAGGGTAAAATGATGGTTTCATCTGATGCCAGCTCACTGTTCACATCAGTTGAACTCCATTCCGCAATGAGCTAAGCTACTGGACAGCCATGCACCTTCCAAAGGATCTCTAAGGGAAGAAGAAATCTGTGAACTACTGAATGTATGTTTGAACACTTACCTCGAATTCAACGGCGGCCACTGCGAACAACTGAGAAGAGCACCCATAGGTTCCCCAATTTTAGGGTTCATCGCCGAGATTTCAGTGCAAAAACTGTGGAAGATCGTATTACCACATATCAACCCAAAACTGTGGGTGTGTTATGTAAACAATAGTTTCGTCGTCATCAAAAAGGCAAGCTACAATGACCAACCCGACTGATAAACAGTGTCTTCCATGACAACGATTTTACGATGGAATAAAAAAACAACAACAATCTGGCGGCTTTCAATGTCCCTGTCACAATATTGCCAAGTGGACAAATGCAAACAGAAATCCACAGACAGGCTACGCATACAGACCAAATTCTGGACTACCGTAGCCACCGTTCAAACTGACACAAAAACAGCCGCACTCGGACGTCATCAAGCGAACAGAAAAGCCGTAACACAGTAGAAGATGAAGAAAAATAAGAAAAACGCCTCTACAATATCTTTCAAAGGAATGGTTGCCCAAAGAAAATTCATTTGACTAAATCCACGACTGAAAGCACAAGCAAAACAGTTACACTAACCTATATCGAAGACAGTTCATAGATGACCACAAGGATACTACAACAGCATGCCATGAGAGCTGCCTACAGACCGACTCACACGCTGCGAAGAGCACCATCGAAACAAGAGGGGATACTTAGTGCAATGAAGAAGACAAATGCAACCCACAAAATTCAATGCAAGGATTGTGAAAAGCATTTTGTGGGACAACCAGGGAGGAGACTGTCGATCAGAATCTATGAACACGAGCTCCCTACTAGGAGATACGACCAGCATTCACTCAACATTGTACGTGAAGACCAGGAAGGACACCAATTCGACTGGGAAAATGTTGGCATACTAGTGTAACGGTGATACTACTGATGAGGGAGGCATGCAAGTAGTATGTTTTCTTGTAACTTCGCTTTCCGTCTCTTGAAAAGTGAGATCTGCTGCGGAATTTGTGGAGTCCATTTGTATCATTTGCTTAGATCTGTGCAACTGCCAATGAATATCCAGGAAAATTCAGATAGACGCGTTCAAAGAGAAGGTGGATTTTCAGTTTTTGTAAACAGGATGCATATGAGGGTTTTGCTTCCAATAGTCCAATAGTCCGTAACTGTTCAGTTAGCGTTTTCTAATAAATAAATGCGCAGCGAAGGCCAACTTTCTTTCACCGGTCAAGCAGTAACAAAGAAAGGGTTCGAATTCATGGGAATGTGGTATTCCGGCGATGGAGTAGTAGAGAGATACATTGAGATCCACCCTGTCTATCGGGTTCTGAGGACAAATAAAATCCAGTACCATAAAATCCTCAGCCGATTAAGGGTTCCAAAAAGCCAACTCATCTTAAACGAAAAGGCGTTCGGGTTAAAATTGCAAATAGACTTGATCGAAATTTTTAGCTCTCGTTAAGGATCACCGGATCTGACTACCAAACGAGCCCGAAATTGCGATTGCTTCACTAAGGGAAGACCTGCAAATCAACTGACAAAGCTCATGAATATAAACCGCAAGTTTGACACGGACTCATCAAGAAGACAGCGGACTACTAAAAATGAAAGCTACACCATCAACCAATTGAACGAAAAATAGTTGGACCAGACCGCAATACAGACCACGAACGGAGCGACCAGAAGAAAGAACAATGAAGGATGGTTTCATCAGTAGCGGGACAATGGAAATCAAGAAGTACAGACTACTACGCAACGCAGATTATGATCGGACCAATCAGTATCTAAGTGTAATGATTATCAAAATCCCATCGGTTTGCAGCTTAAAAGCTGCTCTTTGTAAACTGTATGAAAGCAAGCACAAAAGTGGGACAACTTACCCAATAGCGCACCGAAGACATCGCCTCGAATGACGACGACACATCTGCAAATCAATTGCCAAGCACAGCGAAAAGATCAACAGCTTGTACATTATCTCTGAACTACTCAAGTGGGCTAAAACAGATTGGCTGACGGTTTTATGTGCAGTCTACTCATCTAACAGGCCCATCTTAAAAGGTGTTAAATTATTCCTGTTTAGCGAATTGTAGGTTAGCTGTTACAAGCGAAATTTATCGTATTATATATTGTATTTATATCGTATAGTATATCGTACCGTGTAACAGATGGTTTTAGTGTGAAATACACTGCTCGTCTTAGTTTGACCGGGGATTTTAGGCAGCTTTTTGGCTTTTTTCCTCTCCTAAAGAAAACCTTTCTTGGAAGTCAGAAGTCGCATCCATTGCTCGACAGTTTGGCTGGTTCTCGATTAACTGCTGTTAATTCAGTCACTCGAATTCCCGTGCTGTGTATTCCTAGTGCTCAGTGGACAGGCTGATGATTAAACTTAATGTATATCCAGAAACAAGCATGTTTGTTACATAAACGGGTTTATACCGAATATATTAGAAGGGTTACCATTTAGGATGATGGTCCAGCTGTAATACCCTTTTGGTGCCTAGCTGCCATGCCACCTGAAGGAAGCATGAGAACCGAGCTGGTGCCAGGTTGTCTAAGCCTAGTCAGGAGCAGACAGGATAGAGTGGTCAGGTTCGAAAGTTGGTAACTTAACTGCTGGACCATCTCGAACTCACAATGAAGGCGAACCTCATTCCAAAGGACATTATATTAAAAGCGAAGTGCTCACTGATGAGCAGGCTTTACGAGAAGCCCGTTCTGATTTCATGAGAAATGAATAAGCTTGGTGCTGGTGTCACCATAGACCTGCCCGAGTAGACTTATATTCCTTGGTAATTGAACAGATTGGTGTTGGTCTGTTCACCGAGCTTGGCAATCGATTTATTAGCATTTCGTTACCATTCGAGGAGACATATTCAGTGCGGTCAACCCAACAGTGCACTGAAGATGTCTCCGGGAATTGTGACGAAACGTCCGCAAATCAACCGCCAAGCCCGGCGAACGGATCAACAGCCACCTGATCAATTACCAATCAATGCACCCTAGCTCCAAATATTCCAACACATTACCAGACTTATATTCCACCATAAAGGGGGTTTCTCGTCAAAAACTATTGTAGCTGGTTCCCGTCGTTTGTCATTGCTGCTGATTGTCACTGAGTACACAAACGAAAACCGTTGAATTGCTTTGCTTTTTCATTGCGCTTTCACACCCGCATTTGCATGTTCAGTTTAGTGGGCCTAGGAGATCAGAGTGTTAGGACGGCTTTCCAAAAGAAGCCCGCCTGAAAAATGGAGACTCTTGGTGGTCCTCCTGGTGATAGTAGAATTTCTAACCGGATTCCCAGATGATGTAGTGTTATGCGGGTCGATTGTTTTGCTACCAATGATCCTGATACAAATTCCGCGAATGCTTGCAATAAAAGCTTCCTCTGAGCTAGAATAAGCATTTGTTCTACACTCACATTGACTAGGGAATACAGAGCGTACAAACACTAAATAAAACTGTTGGCTCAGTAAGCATGGATAGCGCATGAGCTGGTGTGTAAACCATATCGAAAAGGCTTGATATAAGTAGCCCAATATCACTTCTGGTTAGTTTGTTGATTTTTTGGCTCATTTGTGAGCTAAAAAGAAATGGCCATACAGCTATATTGGTTACAGTATCTGTTATTACCAGACTTTTCAAAAACTACCTTATCTGCATTCACCCAGTTGAATCGCTACGGTTCACAGTGTGTAATATGTTGGGATGCACTTTTGTACGCCAGTTAAGCATAGTTCACATGAAGATAGCAAAAAGCAAACGCTTATGGAACCCACATAAAAGCAAACGCTTATGGAACCCACATCCCCGGTTTGCAAACAGAACAAGTGCTGTCATGTATGGCGCCGGCCTAGAAAACTAGAACTCCTACAAGAAGTAAATCAGCATCGAAGACATCCTGTTAACCGCCAGACTTCGTTCGTAACTAGAAGTGTATTACGAGTCTGCATTTTCCCACATGCAGATTCTATCATTCAGTGATAGGAGTACTGGAATACATTCTCTGCTTATATGCGTGACCGAACATTCGTTGGGGATTCCGTAATCAATGGTATATTTACATTCCCTAAGATGAGCAGACGCTGGTTACATCCAGGTTTCATTGAGATTCAATTTATTTCTTCTTGCTTTTCATCTAAGCAGTGTGAACCGAATGCTTACTACCGGTTTTGGGATGACTAGGGCTCACCAGGTAGTCGTGGGCTTCGAACTGAACAAAAACTTCGTAATTTCGCCAATCTCATAGTTTATGTTCAAATAGAAGATAGGGTCGAAGGTCAGAAAACCCGGGGAATACACCTACCTGATGAGCTCCAAGACCGGTTTGTCGTTCTTGAGCTGTCGAAACTTTCAGCAACATTATGAGTAGTGTCTTGCATCTATACTTGAGAATTTGCTGTTCAGGTCAGGATTTGATTATTTCAGTTTTCCGGCAAATATGTCTGTCCAATGAACCAGAAACATGAAAAATGGCAATGGATGATCTTCTTACACTATTCGCATTTGGAATGCACTATCCTCATTAAATTTCATATTCTACTATCATATAGTCCACCAGTAGCCGAGGCATCCGCGGTATCAGACAAATTCGAAAATGGCGAGGTCACATTTGGAGCAGTTCCAGCAAAGTACGGCAATAAAGACTTCACCTACGTCCCACTCTTTATGCAATGTCAATGGATGATTTATTTCATGAAGTGAGTGCTTGCGTATCCAATATTTCCTGCTGTTCTCCAAAAACCATGGGGAGTAAAGTGAAGAGTGTTTTATGACCATCACTTTTATGACAATCACTTCACCAGAACTTATGCCAGTGAAACGAAAATTTCGGGTGCAACTTCGCTTATTCAACAAGACCAAAATTAAACCAATGATAGGTCATTCTTGTTAATTTCAGAGTTATCAGTAGTCCGTGGTAATTTGCGAGTTTTGTTATGAATGCGGTCATCCGGAGCAGCTCCGTTACTGGACCCGTGTTGCTCTGTTGGTTCCCTGTAGAAGCAATTACCTGCTCAGACAAACAGATAAATTGCTTGATAGCTAACTTTGAACACTCGCAAAGTGAATTGTGGTTCCTGTAGACTTTTGTATATTCTTCAACTGAAATTTGTGCTTAATGGTTTCACAACCTGTCATTCGGAGTAATATACCATTACCCATAAGGTTGATGGAAACTGTCCTAATGTCGACTACCGGCTAAATTTTGCTGAAAGAAGGTCTCAGTTATATCTAGCCTCGGAATTTATTTCACATTAGTTCTGACTTGAACGCCTGGTCGGATGCGTATGCATATAGCCACGCGTTGCGATTTAAATTGGTTTTCTCGAGACTCAAATGAATTCTTTCTTTTATACTGTACTCCATAAATTAATCAAACCTCAAAAGTACTTAATGAGTCTCGCTAATAAGAAGCCCTACTTGGTTTCATACTGAACGAGTTAGAAGTGACCCACAAGGATGATATGGTCAGCTAAGAAGTTGCGGCCTTTCTTCTCGACCCAATAAGAATAGAAGAGTACGGTAGATTAGTACATCTGGGATAAAGCCAATCGACCCGGGGAATTCATGGCTGCAGAAAACACGCCATCAACAATACGAGTTAGCTCAGTCGATATCCACACACTTCGTCGACAAACCTGAATGAATGGGCGGTCGAAGTTAATTTTGAGTGAGTTTGACTAGAATCGGTCAGACCGTATGGAGGACCCGGCGATTACATAGCCTGGAAAGTTAACCGGATCCCTATGTTTGAGATGCAGTAGAACGGGAAAAGAGTTTTGCCAAGTGGCTAGAGATACATCTAAGTGACCAAGTACATCCATATTTTTGCATCCCAATATAGAAGAATTTCCTCGTGTGGCGTAATTTTCAGTTTCCTAACAACATTAACATAAACATGACTAATTATAATAGCTTCGTTACATTCTGTGAGTCAGTGGAAGTAACGTGTTCAAATGGGAAATCTTCAACATTCATTCCTATTATTGTTTGCTAACAACGCTCAGATGTCCACCGATAGAGGATTTTATTCGTTCTACCTATGTGAGAGCGAACTGAATAATTACACAGGATTTGGAAAGCAATACAAACTCTGGAGCCTAAATTGAGGCACCATTTTGTCTCGGGCTTCAGTTTGATATTAACAGAAAGGTGGAAAATGTGTAGGAAAAAAAGGCAAGCAACCATCCGTGATGAGATTTAGATGAAACTTCGAGGCATTTCCGACCCTATTCTGACATGAATGATGAGTGGTTGTTGTCATCCAAAAAAAGCTACTATCACTTTAATCACAAATTGTTCGCAAACATATTCAGTGGAATCCCCAAATAATGGAAATGAGATATTTGAGGAAGATGTTGTGAGCCCTATATCGTGGCCATAGAACTAGATAATCCTCTCCTCAAAAGACTAATAAACATCGTGTCACCGTTGACAAGTAGCATCAATATTTCAATATATTTCGGAGAAGCCTTTTAACATGAAATTAAGTAGTTGATGGTAGCCTGAGTTGTGCATGTATAGGATAGTGCTCATGGCTACCACAGACTTTCGAATCAATAGAAATCCTCCCGCCTCTTACGCCTGGTTCTTGATTGATGTAAAATCTCTCTGCTTTTTTTTATGTCTGCCTTCTTCTATTTCTGTCAGCGCAACAGTTTAATGTTATCGAGTTTTTGGCTAATCGGTTACTTGACGGTCAGTTGGTTAAGTTCGAATAATTCTCACTTTCCTAAAGCAGTCAGTAACAAGTTCAAAATGAACACACCTGCTCTTGATGTTGTTATTTAGCGTGAACGCAGTGGGAGTGTTTGTACAGAGCTGGGATATTTCAGGGAGACAGGAAATTCCTTAGAACCCGAGGATATCAACAGTTCCGGTCCGTGCAAAACCTGCGCTTTGGCTTCCGGGCTGCTGGTGCCTTAACAGCATCTAACCGGTGGCAGGCATGAAAGTCTCATCTTCTGAGGAAGTTTTAAAACGGGCTATGCGTTGAAGTTGTCCTAGTGCTAGAGCGATTTCAATCCTTTTTATCCTTTCAGTGGAGTAATCAGGGGAATTTTTACAACGCCCTTGGCTTTCGTTTTTATTACCCCAGTAGCCTTTGTAAAATTCTTTGACTGTTGAACTGGTAGAGGCTAACGATAAGTTCTTATTAATAGTCTGTCTGCAGAATGGAGCCATGTCATCCGGACAAGATCCCCGTGGGAGGTCTGTATCATTGCTCAGTTCTCTCAGTAGGATCTCAGACAGATCGTAAATGCTGCGGTAGGTTGGGCACTCCTTTGTAACTGGTTATCAATATAAGGATTTTCAACCATCTGGTCCGGTTCAAATTGTACGCTGCACAATTTAAACAGTGACAACTTATATTTGGAGCTGCCTTCGAATGTTACGTAATTCCCGTCCGGTGGTCGGAGAATACTACTTGTGTACCGGTGTACCACTGGTGAAGAATGTGAGAAGTATATCGTCTGGTGTCCAAGCTTCACCCCCGCATCTGAGGAAAGGGGTGGTTACTACCAAAACTTTGAAACCGCTTTGCAGTTCTCATCAAAGGCTATTTGAACACTGGGGTTTTGAAGACCTTACAGCGTTCGTCTCATTAGTTCGTCGATCACGAATTTTAATAAGAATGGACAAAGTGGGTAACCGTGACGGACAACGGTTTTGTGTACGGGAGGTTACAAGCAGCTTTCCGTATACTCTCACACAGTTGTGTTGCCATCAGTTACTATCGTCTAGTACTGTTTCCTGCTATTGTTTACTGTTGTTTACGAATACCTTTTGCTTGTCAGTCTACACCTCTGTGCGATCCTTGCTGTTATAAACAAGCAGATTTTTCCTTCCGTGCTGTAGTAACCTAAACAAGTCATCCTATTAATTTCCATTTCTCAGTTTATCAGGCCCAGATAAAATGACTCTCCTCAATAGTGGCGCCTGTCCGCCTTTTGCGGTTGAAGTGCCACAGCATGGCCTGGATATCTGTAGAGCGATATTCATAACATTGAACTTGTTCGCGACCAAGAGATGACATTCTTTAGCATTATAACGTTCTTGTAAATGTCTGCTCTAATGAAGAATCTTGCCAAGAAGTGGTGCAAGTTTTGGATGGATTTTCTATCAGATGTTTAATTCTCTCAGTTTTCCGTTTCACACTACAAAATTAGTCAAAAAATAACTTCGAAAACAAGCGATTTGATGCATTTCATTGTTTGGTAAACTCGGTCTACGGTGCTTGAAAGTGAGTCACTTATAGAGAAGCGTGTGATTGGACCCCTCGCAATGTTCCTGGTTTGTTTATACATTCGCCTCTTAAAAACGCAGATGGATCCACTGATTGGATCACTATTGCAACAGAAATGCCTTACGACGCTCAAAAATTCCGGATAATGCACCGGCGCTTCATCTACAGTATAGCTGTGTATGACTAAAAGTCCGACGGCTAATAAAAACTGGTCGTCTGAGAAAAAGTGGTCTCCACAGTCCCGTCACGAGAAATTCACTTTTGAAAGTGCCTTGAGGAAGTTTGGCCTGATGAACTACGGATGTGCTCGCCTGAATGATACGCTGACCTCCTGGTGCTTGATTGCGGATGCTCGTCAACAAAATAAAATCGGAGGTCATACTCTCTATGAACAAAAATTTGAATTTCAGATGACTTTTCTGCCAGTCGTTGCGCAGTGCGAACTGACTTGCATGCAAGCGTGATTGCAGGATTCCTTATTGAACCAAACTCAGGTGCATTGGAACCTCTAAAACCGCATAAGTGGGAAGGCGTGGGTGGGTTGTTCCCAAAGGCGTGATTTCACCTTGTTGGTCAACTAATTAGTCAGACCAATGGCAAGGTGCATGATAAGTCCGCTTTTTATCAAAGTTGTGCCGTTCATTCTCGGCCGTGAGGTGTCGCTCAGACTATTTGATTTGTTGAGCATCTTATCCGTCTCCCCATCCAACGTGGGACTTCTAAAAGCCTCATAATCTGGAAAACCTTTAGAGGAAATAAAGAGTTACACACCGGGGCTTTCAAAGAGTACGAAATCACGTCATACAGAAGTCAACAAATTTGGTGTCTCAGATTGCATGTGCTGGTCACTTTTTCACTGAGATGACTCACTTCGTTTTTATTCCCTGCTTCAACTAGCAGTAAACTCCGATGTGATAAAACGGTGTTGCTCAACATAATCTTTAAAAAGTCGGATCCAACCAATCAACTTAACTTCAGAAAGAAACCTGTCTGTGCGACGCTGAACAGGTCCGCTCAGGTCAGCTTTAACGGCTCACAGATGGGACGCACAGAATATTCCAGCTGAGTTGTCGGGTCACAAAACGGCACGGACCCAACTG
Source organism: Opisthorchis viverrini (assembly GCF_000715545.1). Lineage (NCBI taxonomy): Eukaryota > Metazoa > Platyhelminthes > Trematoda > Opisthorchiida > Opisthorchiidae > Opisthorchis > Opisthorchis viverrini. The sequence continues at coordinate 1,113,280 of NW_008751747.1, forward strand.
CTTAACAACAGGGACAGGAGAGACGTCATGGATGTCTCCAGCAAAACGCCATGTCACACTACTTTTCAATGAAAAGTTCACGTACATGGCGTATGGACGATTGGCACTCCTGAACGTGGATACGGACTTCCGACCTCCCGTCTATCGGACAAATTATCCAATGGGTACATGGAATGGTCCCAACACTTCTGTACAGAAAGAAACCTGTCTGTGCGACGCTGAACAGGTCCGCTCAGGTCAGCTTTAACGGCTCACAGATGGGACGCACAGAATATTCCAGCTGAGTTGTCGGGTCACAAAACGGCACGGACCCAACTGCTTAACAACAGGGACAGGAGAGACGTCATGGATGTCTCCAGCAAAACGCCATGTCACACTACTTTTCAATGAAAAGTTCACGTACATGGCGTATGGACGATTGGCACTCCTGAACGTGGATACGGACTTCCGACCTCCCGTCTATCGGACAAATTATCCAATGGGTACATGGAATGGTCCCAACTGCTTCTTGATGAGAAATTTCGTCACTTAGAAATCAGCTTAGAAGCTTTCAAAACAAAAAACAAATAGGCTTGGATTACAAAATCACCAACGTGTGGGTGTCCTATTCGAGACCTTGTTGGAGCTGGCAAGATGTCGCCGTGTCTCACGATCGGTATGTTTTGGGGCCTATGGGGATTTGGGACTCTCTTCAAGCATACCTGGTCGTTTTCTGCGATCTACCGTGATAATGTTTTCTGGTTTATAAGGTGTTTCCAAAACATAGGTAACATGGGGCCCGATACACAACTGATCTGTGGACACCAATACCAGGCTGTAGTTTTATTATCCACATACTATCTCGCTCTGTAGATTCCATTTCTGCAAATTGTCCCATTCTATTCGCATCTATCAAGAATTCAGTATGGTTCCCAGATTATTGGTGAACGACTTCCGGCAGACGTCGATACCGGGAGTGGATTGACATTTGGTCCAAGAGATGCAGTGCGAAAAATATTCATTCAACTCCCGGGGTCATCTGCCCTCTCTGGAAGAGTGCACGTTGACTGTGAGCAATTACACACTTATCCGGATCTGGTTATTACTCTTCAAAACAAAGAATTCAGGATCCCAACAAAGAATCTTGTCATCTATGTAAGTTTTTTCTAACTGAAATACGAGAAACCTTGTGAACAATTTGCAGCAACCACTTGTTGGGAAAAAACTGATCCAACTATTCTCACGTCCTTCAGGAGATGTACAAAAAGAAGCGGCGCTGTTTGTTTGGTATTCGTTACTACGTGGATGATCCTGAGACGCGTTGGTGCTTGGGTTTGACGGTGCTTCGAAACTTCCTAACGGTGTTTAATAAAACACAAAACTCAATAGCCTTTTCGGAGGCTGTTTGTTAAAATATTTATCTGTCGCCTGAGTCCACAGGCTATGAATATTTTATTTCGCATTATCAATTATTTTCTTTTGAAATATTCTAATTCTGCGGGGTAATTGACATATGATGCATGGACGTAGCCGTATTGAGAGGTTATTCCAATCCCGTTCATCTCGGTAATCACACTGGTGATAAGCGCTAATCAATCAATGCATTCGTGAAGTTCGTAACTGCTACTTCCTTCGGAATCGAATGCAAATTTCACAGATGAATATCTGATTCTCCTCTAATGAAATTTTTACTGATAAATGAATATCATAGGGTTGAACTACGTGTGGTGTTAAGATTGTCTCGATGGTGATTCCCCCTCGCGTAATTGACGGATATTCTTATATCTTAACTTGCCGGTTGACCGAACTTTCGTCCGTTTCCGGCTCTTCGTTAACCGCATCAATTGCTACTCTACTTAGTGCCCCTTTTGAAGTCTGTTCTAAATGGTCACTGTTGGCTACTGTCAAGCAATACTATCAGAGATTCACAGTGTGGACCATATCGTAGCCCATGAGATATCTGACTATAGAACGCTCAGGTCAAAAAAACATACTGATAGGATTTTACCTGACGACGTCGAATTATTGTCCCCCGCTGTACGTACGGAAACTGAGAATGGGATGGAATCTACGACAGTATCTGCTTGAGTCACAAAATGCAGCTATTTACCGGTGCCAAGTGAAACCCATAGTTACTTTGAACATTGTATCAGAATTTACCGTCCAACACGATGTATGTTGGATTAGTGATTCAAACAATACGGAGTTTTGGTTTGGTTTGACATTCTTCGTCTTTTAAGAAAAATGAGTTGTCCAGTGCAAGTACCTCATAAATATCAAACGTGTTCCTACAGAAATGTTCGAGATTTTATTGTATTGAAGGTGAATTTTTTACGTCTGCGCGGGAGAAACCTAGGAAAAATGCCGGAACATTGAAGGACGTGTTCAAGTGAAATCTCCATTGATTCGGAAAAACATTCAAATGCCTAGTTTGCTCACATCCTTCCTCGACACCCCAGTCATACAAGATACTGATGAGTTCATCTTGTGCGCCATCTTGAATGAGGGAGATCCAAGTGCCTTTATATCAAAGAAAGCCAGTTCAGATCTTGGAATTTCATCTCCGAATTAAAACTCCGCAGACGTTGATATCCGTACTTCACTTTTGTGTAAACTGGAAAATCATCGGTGAAATACTCGGAGGTTTTACCCACTCAGTCAAACTACGAAAGACAAAACCGATCGCGGGCCGCCAAAGGGTTTTCAGCAAATCATGAGCAGTATGTCCCTTCAAGGAGAAAACCCTTCAATGAAGGAAACTACTCACAAGTTTCTGGAAACTCTTCGATAGCCCACGACCGTTTTCGCCCTTCTTGGGGCTCATCAGGTAGGCGCAGTCCCCGAGTTTCCGTTAACCTTTCTATCATGAAAATATACCGCGATATCTCGAATATCGTGCCAAACGAAACATAAAGCGGCCTGTGTGCGGACATCCAGTTGTAGAACATCATAAACGAGAGATTCAGTTGAGTCTCCTGTAAAAACCAAATTCATTTGCAAATGAGTGTATTTTTCGAAAACCCTTCAATAACATTCAATTTAAAGACAGCTAAGTGTATCGGTGTAACACTAAGGTGGACAGAGTCGTGTTGATTGTTTTTAGTTTTACAGTTCCGAACAAGTTTTAGTTGCCCTTTCCGCTGAACGGGTATTAGTGGTGTTTAGGTCCGAAATGGTCTCAATAGGGCTAAACAACACCACACCGCAGCCGAAGAATTGCCAGGCAATGAAAGCCACTACAACTTATTGGCCTACAATGATCGTAATATTCACTTCATCTCTGCAACGACGATGAGTGATTAGAGGTCTGACCAACAATCATGTGGTCCTCCAGGTTGGGGGTCGGAATAGGTGTGACAAACAGATATGTTGCTTGAAACTTTCCGCACTGCAATGGTATGCCGGCACCCCGTCCGTTGCGATTGTGCCACGTTTTTGAGCCGAAGGCCCTGGCATTGAATGGTTATCATTCACCTACCTAGATCGCTTTCTTATCGCATACATCAGGGCGGGTAAGCGAGAGCATTTTGCTTGCGACACCTTATAAAAATTCGCCGGATTCCTGCTTCGACCGTGTTACAGTCCATTTTGAATACTGTCGCCGTTGGTCACAGAATGAGAAACAGCCACTCTTCTCCCCATGTATCATGCTCATAGGTAGATCCTGGGCCTCTCAACTAAGCAGCAACCCTAAACACTTCGAACTCGGTTTCTAAACCTCGAGCCGGTTAATATGGCTGATGCTAACATATCGGAGAAAACACAAGGACAGGCGGCCTTTGCTCGCTTGCTGGATTTTCTAAGCAATTATGTATGCTGCCAATCGGAAACAAGGATCCAGGACACAAGTAATGCAATTTCACTGACCACATAAATTCTGAACTTGTCTTGTCAGTTCAATGCAGATGCGGTTTTTACAATATCCGGAGTTCAATATTACAACGTGAGTGCTGTATTGTGCACGGCTACCTATGATTAGACAGGCAGCTAACCAAATGCATAAGTCATGTGAATAAAAATTACCCAAATCCAGAGAGTTCAGATGAACTCAAAGATAGCAGGCACAGTATGTAACGCACTGGCATAATTCAGAACTGATTACTGCTTCGGAGGACTCAACTTTAATTCTGGTCAGGAGCGTTGGCCCCAACGAGTCATCGATCAGTCTAAAAGAGCCGTCATACTGCTCTTCAGACCTGATCTCAATTGTCGTTGATTTCATATTTAAAGTCTAAAAGACATACTGCTCTTCAGACCTGATCTCAATTGTCGTTGATTTCATATTTAAAAGTGTGATCTTATCAAGTGACTGATCAACTCAACTATCCGTTTTCGGCAATGAAGTAATAGTTGAACCCTTTCCATGACATCTCGCATCAATCCACACCTGATTACGCCAGCAGCAAATCAATAACACCCTCCATTTTCATTACGTAATTTGTGTGCATTAAGCTGTCAGACTGGCTTCCAAAATGTGCTGCTTTCTTCGAGTGCTATTAAAGTGGAATCACTCCCCGTGTCAGAAGCTATGAACAGCAAATGTGGCAGTGTACATACCCGTGCCTTCATAACATACAATCAGTTACGATAAAAAGATCTAACCAACCTCTATATCTCGCTGAACGTAAAGTTTAAAGGATTGACGGAACCCCGAATCCGTTCCGTTTGAGACGTAGCACTGTCAGTTGCAAAAGCGAGCGGTTGCATTCTTCGAAAAGTTCGCATACCTTGTTATTAGCACTGCCATGAGAACGGCTCGGAGAATTTCGATCGATCGATTTTTTTATCATTCTGATCGAATTTGATTTAGATTCATTTAAGGCTGGTTCAGTGCATTTCTTTCTGAGCAAATTGATTGCAATATCGACAAAATTGCTAACGATACAAATTAGAAAAGTGGAATAACTCTGGAAAATTGGTCAAAATTTGTGGGAAACAGTCACTGGATAAACTGGTACGAGCAAACCAAGAAACTACACTTGGCCTGTTTTTCGGATGGCCTCACTTTGGTGAATGTTGAGTTCGCCAAGCAATACACAAGATTCCAACTCAAAAAATGCATTGAATTTTATCAAAGGCAAAACTCCTGAGATGCATCAGTTTTCCATTTTGTAACACACTCCAGATTATTTGATCCCTCCACCTAGGCTGCTGTAAAACTGATGGTCGGGCTTGCGATACATCGTGGTAGACTTCCGTCATCATTCGGCTGCTTTTGCCTGGCTACCAGCGAGACAACCAATCAAACAAATCACATGCATCCGACGTGCCCGCCTCGCATATCAGATGTCGGGAGCTTAAGCTTCTAGCGGACTAGGGCCTTATCAGCGTGTTCGGATAAATTAACAAGCAAAGTAACCAATACAAAATGGAAAAATCACAATAGGAAAGGAATGTGTAGATCCAATAGTCCACTACACCAATCCAAGTGCAGTAACTGGCTGTGAAAGGAAATATTCACTTGTCGCAATTTCCCACAGATGGTTCCGCGTGCGTGATGTTTTCCACGGTAGGAAGATTATTCACGGCTAAAAAATGTCACAGGGATTTACTGTGACGTTCAACAGTTGACACAAACACAGAGATTTAGTCCCACTGGTTCAGCAGTCAACAAACAGTTCAACGGAGCGTAAATA
>NW_008751747.1:1119827-1122993 GCF_000715545.1 Opisthorchis viverrini
GATATTTCTGAGGCACAAATGGACGAGGTTTACCAGTGGACATGTCACACAGAATTTTAGAATCACAGTTTAAGAGCGGCATGTTAACGAACTTCAGGGAAGGGTGTAATCTAAGCTCTTGTAATTCTGAGCAGGTCGGCGAGCGGTTGAACAACCTCGGCACAGTTAGGAATAAAGCGGCGGTAGTAATTGATAAGACCGAGGAAACGTCTCAACCTTTTAATGCTGTTGGGAGCTGGAAAGTCGCATATGGCGGGAACTTTAGATGGCAGAGTACGTATGCCGTCCGAGTCAACAATATGTCCTAGAATTTCCAGTGACGAAACACCAAATTGGCACTTACTACTGTTGATGACTATACCATATTGCTAAAATCTTCCAAAAACTTGCTTTAAGTGAAGCACATGCTCGTCTTCGGACCGACTGGCGATAAGTACATCGTCAATATAAGCGTAGACGAAGTCTAATTCCTGTAAAACTTGATCCATGAATCGTTGAAATGTTTGAGTTGCATTTCTGAGCCCAAATGGCATACGAACGAATTCATATAGACCGAATGCAGTGGTGACAGCAGTTTTGGGAATATCGTCTGGAGCGACAGGTATCTGGTGGTATGATCTGACAAGGTCTAATTTACTGAAGACAGATTTGCCGTGAAGAGTAAGGGCAAAATCATGCAGATGCGGAATTGGCTATTTGTCCGGGATGGTGACACGATTTAGTGCACGATAATCGCCACATGGTCTCCAACCTCCGTCGGACTTTTTGGGGACCACATGCAGTGGAGATGACCAAGGGCTGCATGACGGTCGTATGATACCCAGTTAAAGCAAATGATGGAGTTCGGTTTTGGCTATGGCAAGCTTTTACGGAGCTAACCGTCGTAGGTGGGATGCGGTGGGTGGGACTTTTGACGAGATATGTTGGAAGACATCATGTTTCACGGAAGTGGTCTTGGAAGCAATTTGCAGGATCTCTGGAAATTGACGAAACAGTGCTGTGTAACGGTTATCCGGCAAAGCTGCGCGGATTCCAATAGACTTAATAGATGAAGCTTTGCCATTTACAGAGACAGTCTTCGAATTGCCAAGCAACTGCCGTCTGTGGAGATCAACCGTGAGACCAATTGACGTGAGGAAGTCCAGACCAATAATGGGTTTTCTAACGTCGGCCACTGTGAAAACCCACCGGAACAGACGGCGAAGACCTAGGTCGAGAGTAAGAAGCTTTTCACCATAGGTCTTAATGCTTGTACCGTGAGGTAGGAGATATCAAGCTTGTTCAAGGTCAAGTGTCGGTTACGAAAAGAATTGGTAGAATTTGGATAAAGACTGCTGTTATTTTATATTACCGGTAGCCCTTCGAAAAATCCTAAATGAAGTTGATAAAAAAGTAGCGTTTTCACTGCAATAGCGTGTTTGAAGGATCGTGTCCAGAAGAAAGGAAACAGTGGCTGGCTATAAAATAAAATGCATGATTGCACTAAAGTCTATACAGGACAGACGCCCAAGAAACATCAAACCATAATCAGACAGCACAGGGAAAGTCAGGTCGCCGTGAAACGCTGATAAATATCGAGCGCTACTGACTAAGCAATAGCAGAACATGTACGCCGAAGACCGTAAGCCATCAGCACTATTGCGAACCCTCTCAAGTAGCCCTGAACCGGCGGGCTACAAGCCGTCCCCTACTTACCACTAGCAAGAAGCGTGCATTTTGTACTTTTTTGTACTTGCGTCATCACCATCCATAGCATTTCAAAAAGTTTCAACACTGCCGCTACAATGTCCGACACACGTCACCTCTGGTGTAGGCGTTACATCAACTTATTCGTCTATGGTCTAGTTTACAGTGCTGATGTGTGATCCATATTGTTATACGGGTCATAAACGTGACCGCTCCGCGCCGGACACATCATGACTTCCGGTGTCTGACTATCGATGTGTTCAAAACATTGCGTGTGTGGTAGAATACCGGTGGTGGAAACATGGGATCAGTAGTGCTGAAATACGTCGGCTGGTATTCGGGAGAAATAACTCGCCCGCAATAGATAAACTGATCACTCTGCGTAGGAGGTGCTGGTTTGACCATTTGCTCCGTATTCTAGCTGACAGGCTTTCTTGAAGGGTTCTTTTTGCACAACCACCCTCAGGGTGGAAACGGGCCAAAGGAGGTCAAACAATGACACAGCAGCAGAGTATGAAAGCCATCACCATCAAAATCGGCCGCGTTGGTCACTGCGCTCTCCCTGGATGGAAACCCCGAGCTGGTTCGAATCATTCCTTGTCAAACATGACTCAATCGCACTCTCAATGACGCTCGTGTGTCCAAGCTATTGCCTTCAATACATAGCTCCCTTATTAACCCCTAATTAAGGATCCGCTGACTGATCCATATCCACGCACCAATTTATCAGTTACCACCTAGAATGCGTAGCGGCCTTCTCCACCTCCCTGAATTATTGGTGAACGGAACCGTGGCAGCTGTAACCACTACGCGACAAGCACACGGTTCTTACAGTTGATGATGATGATAACGTTGATAACGAGACATTCATCCAAGCAGTCTGGGTAGATCCTGACAACAAAAATGCCACTGACATTGATTGGCAGCCATATCTTGTTCCGCCTCAGACCAGGCTCAGTGAGGATCATGTAGTCCCGTCCCGGAATGTGAGTAGAACCAACAGCACCCAGACGTTTTGCAATCTTTTTAATTCCCGTTTTAAAGATCAGCGGTTGGCAACTCTACTTCCTGCGTCACTCTGGTCTGGTTATAAAATCAGGACTTTGCTCGGAAAACAGTGGTCCGATGTGTGCAACACGGCCCACTTACACAGATTCTGCTACCGCTAAAATATATATTATCCACAAACCGGCAGCCTTGCAAACCACATAAAATTCGCCAGATTAGAAAATTGCTGGCTGGCTTCAAGGTACAGTCTTCCGCGAAAACGAGCCTCTTGGGAGCGCCACCAGAATAATTAATTCTTGGTGCCGCCACCCAGCGCACAGGGCCTCACAGAGACACTTTTCCGGTCAAACCGGGCCAAAACACCCAAAAATCCAGGAAGGCGAAAACTCGCACAAAGTCCCTGATCAACAGCAAATCTGGTCGCCAAAATAGGGCTGCTGAAAAAACTGCAAACAACAACGGTTGAAATTTT
>NW_008751747.1:1123922-1128897 GCF_000715545.1 Opisthorchis viverrini
ATCCTGACAACAAAAATGCCACTGACATTGATTGGCAGCCATATCTTGTTCCGCCTCAGACCAGGCTCAGTGAGGATCATGTAGTCCCGTCCCGGAATGTGAGTAGAACCAACAGCACCCAGACGTTTTGCAATCTTTTTAATTCCCGTTTTAAAGATCAGCGGTTGGCAACACTACTTCCTGCGTCACTCTGGTCTGGTTATAAAATCAGGACTTTGCTCGGAAAACAGTGGTCCGATGTGTGCAACACGGCCCACTTACACAGATTCTGCTACCGCTAAAATATATATTATCCACAAACCGGCAGCCTTGCAAACCACATAAAATTCGCCAGATTAGAAAATTGCTGGCTGGCTTCAAGGTACAGTCTTCCGCGAAAACGGGCCTCTTGGGAGCGCCACCAGAATAATTAATTCTTGGTGCCGCCACCCAGCGCTCAGGGCCTTACAGAGACACTCTTCCGGTCAAACTGCGCCAAAAAAAACACCCAAAAATCCAGGAAGGCGAAAACTCGCACAAAGTCCCTGATCAACAGCAAATCTGGTCGCCAAAATAGGGCTGCTGAAAAAACTGCAAACAACAACGGTTGAAATTTTTGCCCACGGGGGGAAAGACCTCGTCCCCCAAAGTCAAAAGGCCCGAGTAAACCGGGCCCCCACGGAGAGAAAAAACCTCGAAAACGAAAAGCACCCTCAGGAAACCACGACGACAGGAAGCAGACGACATCACCCCAGAGGTCCCTTCGGAGCCTTGGACTCAAACCCGGCGCACAACTATCAAGTCGGCTAACCACCCTGGTCACTCAGCTTTCGGCTTCTCACCCTCGGAGGCAGCAGAGAAGGTGTTGAGGTGCTTGTCCACAAACTGCCCCAGCCTTTTTTAACAAACTCGGCGATGTTAAACAGTCAGCTTACCTTGAACAACCGTCCATAATCGCACTCACAGAGACTTGGCTCACACTAGTTGTCTCTGAAGCGGAGATCTCGATAGATAGTTACTTTATTTTTCGAGNTTGTCCTCTCTGACACCACCCCCGCACCCTTTTGCGATGCACTGTGGGTCCAAATCCCACTGCGGGGGTCCGATTCTCGTTCTCCGTGTGGTCTACCATAGCCCGGCGAGTCCAAATGAAGATGACCAATTCCTCATACAAACCCTTGGGCAACTCTCCTCCAACTACAACTTCACTCGTCTCCTACTGGCAGGTGACTTCAACGCCCCAAAGACCTCCTGGATGGAACTACAGCTCGTCGAATCAGGCGGACTTTTGCAGCGGCGCTGTTTGAAGTCGTTCAACAGAGCGCTTGGACTCAGCATGTCCTTGCACCCACCAGATACCGCCCAGGCCAACTACCATCCCTGCTGGATTTGGTCGTCAACAGCGAAAGATATTTAGTTGATCGGGCAACAATTAACGCTCCACTGGGACATAGCGACCACTGTGTGCTGACCTTTGACGTCATCTGCTATTGTGCCAGAAATCCCGAACCTCAAACTTGTTTTGAGGCTTGTGCCGTGCAGACTTCTCAGGAATGCACATCTTCCTTGAACAAGTCACACTGGGACCAGCTCCAGTGGAAGAACTATATAGGACCATTGTCCAAAAAGTTCACGAGGCTGACGCAGCGTTCGTCCCAAAAAAAACCAGCACGCACTCGGATGAACCACAGGCTGCCAAAACGGATTCGGCGACTTCTGGAAAAAAGATCCCAACTCTTTTTCGAAAAGTTTACTACAGGGGATACAGAAATCCGCCAATGGAACATACGAAACAAGCCACCTTTCTGGACCTTAGTCGAAGAAAGCAAAAATGTATTGTTCACATGCATGAGAAATCGCCGCAGAAACAAGCCACGGCGTTCACCTTGAGGGATAGAAACGGAGAACCCACGATTGACCCAACAGTGGTATCTGAGTTTTACAGTAAACATTATGCGTGTCTGTACTCAGCCCCAGTGTCCTCGTCACCTCCACTCTTGTCAAGGCGGAGCTACGAACAGTCTCTAACCGACTTGGTCTTTACGGTGGAGGACATTCGTCGAATCATGCATCAGATCAACCCATTCTGTGCGCTGGGGCCCGACAAGGTCCATCCAAGGATCCTGAAAGAAACGACCTCCACGCTGGCAAAGCACTTACACCTGGTGTTCCGTCATTCGCTTGACAAAGGTCGCCTTTCCTCTGCTTGGAAGGAAGCGATTGGCACGCCAATCTACAAAACTGGTGACCGAGTGTCGCCTGGCAGCTACAGGCCCCACTAGCGTGCCTGACAAGTTGTTTGAACGCATTAATAATGTTTATTTCCCAACTTGTGGGTGGCATACCTGGGGGCATGATCATGCGTTTGCAGTCAGAATGGGGCATGTGACTGGGGGATTTGCGGCTAGTGGGGATTTCGTGAAATAGGGACAACGTTATGAACAGTGTGGAGTATTCGATGAAATAATAATAACAGGTTTCTTTCGCAACTTGTAGGGAATAACGGGCATGAGGTCTGACTAATTCAATGACTCAGTCGGTTGACATGAACTAAAACTGGAAAACCACTTCTGGCCAATAGTGACCTTGAGCGGTTGGGTAAATGGCCGGAGTTACAACGAGATAAAGTGGAGGTGGAGATGCGATAATTCGAAGTGGGAGAAAATGGCAAGTTTAGTCTCAAAAATATGGTGCAATCTGAGGACAAGCAGACTCACTGGTTGCACTGTTGTAGGAAAGTCAAGTGCTGGGGTTAGGTTGGATGAGGACGCAAAGTTGGTTGGATTCGATCGAGAAGTTTAACAGGTTGGAATGAATGTCGTGGTGGTGGTTGGGGTCAATGAATCCCATAGGCAAGTGGGCCCGTTTGGGAGTAGGAATGGAACAGTTGCAGGCGTGCTATCAAACTGAGTATGGCAGTGACGTGCCATCAATTGGCCCGAATGCTTCAGTTTTTGGACAGCCCCGTGATGGAAGTCTCACTTGAGATCATTCAGTTGAGGGTGTGCAGTTCATTGAGCAGCGGTATTCATTTCATCCTGATCGAGGAAACCAGCTGGAACGAAACCGATATGGGATTGTAGGTTTTCTAGGTCCGCTTGGCGATCCCGAAGTTGTAGATCATAGGCCAGGTGGAGTGGGTATTAGCTAACCAGGTCGTCCAAAACGGGTACTTCCGAAGTTCAAAGCTTGGGGAGATGATGGGATGGGAGGAGATTCGCACAACATGGTGAATTTGTGGGGGTATAGAATGGAACACTATGCGTTAATAAACACAGGGGAAAAAACTTGACGCCTGTTGCAATTAGGACGATGGCAAGTGATTATATGGAGTGGGATATAGATAAATTTGTACTTAGGAGGCTAACGACCAAAGATTGAGTTTGCTAGCGTAAGATATTACATTGCAAGGGGTTTAGTAAAAGCCGATAAAAGCGCGCAGAGGTGTGGTATGGGAATCAGATGCATAAAGGGTGGCGGGAGTGGACTTCTAAAATAGCTGGCTTACCTGGTGTTTATTACATGAGTTGGTTTATACTAGGAGAGAAAGTGTGTACAAGAGAAATAGTCACTAGACTTCGAAGCACTGCTATCAGCTCTAATCTGTAGATGGTGGATAGCAGGTATCTACCACTAGTCAGTGTCTATCACTGAAAGCGGTGAGTAGATGTATTCTCTGTTTGGATGACGAAATGGGCTTTGGTGCGGTGTGGCATCTGTTGTGACGAAGGCGGATACAGCTATGTTCGCCGATGTAGGTCATCGGCACTTGCATAGTATCTTTGGGCTATCCCAAGTGAACCTTTTTTCACAGACGAGAGGCCAGTTTATTCATCTGTGGTTTATGGCATTGCCAGATGCACAACTCAACCGAGGCGAGCCCAACACCAGCAACAAACAGAAGTCACCAGTGCTTTTTTGATTTCCTGAATTTAAAGGCCAGACTCGGAACCACCGGCGATGGGCGATGCACCCGTGCTACTGGAGGGGTGGCGGGTATACGAACACCCCATGGTGCAACGTAACAGGGCGACCTTCCCTGCAGGGCGTACCCGTCCACCACACGCGGTTTTCTTCCCTCGTGCATGCTACCAGATCTGCTAGGTGGAAAACCATCCAAGCAGCCATAAGTGCGGTTTGTGCATTATTAAATACTCCAGCTACCTTTTTTTGGTCGGGGGAAAGTAAGACCGGTAAAGACAGCTCGGTCAATTCAAACGGGCAAACGGCATACAGATGCAGGTAGAGGCAAGTCGCGGAGAAGAAGTGAAATGGCAGTTGTCAATGAGATGGTGGGACTGGGATTTTGATACTCGTGGCGATTGCACTATGGCTAAACGGCCTCGGAGCGTTGGTGTGGGCTGCCATGCCGAGGAGAAGCGTTCCGCGATTTTGTGTGTGGGAGAGTTTCGTGGGGCTAATCATCAACTGGATATATATATATATGAGCGCAGAATGCGCTCTGATAATAAGATGAAGAAAAAAACCGACCTTGGTTTGGCCTTTTTCAGTTAGAGTTAAGCTGTGAACACCAGTTACTTGACAGAGCTGATAGAGTGATCCGGGGTGGGGACTGGACTAGGACGAGGCATAAGTTCACTGAAAAATAGGAAACAACCAGACCATTAACGCTGTCTAATTAGAGTTAGTAGGTAACTAAGTCACGCAGTGATTTGAGGAAGAAAAGAGCTAATTTGGGTTTGGTTTCTGCCAGTAGGGTTTTACCGAAAACAATAGACGCTAAACAGTTAATAGAGTAATCCGGTGTGAGGACTAGACGTGTACGAGGTATAAGTTGGCACGGGGAAATAGGAAGAAAAGAAAAGAATACATCCAGACCAGTAGCGCTGCATATTTTGATCAAGTTGGCATTTATTTCTTTATTAGCTTAAGGCGGGTCAAGGGGATAGGAAGAGGTGATACCAGAATCTTTTACTTGACCACAACTGTAACGTCGCTAAACTCAAATGCGCACTGGACCTGATTCGTGGAGGAG
>NW_008751747.1:1130897-1140059 GCF_000715545.1 Opisthorchis viverrini
AAAACATCATGAGGATAGATGCCAAAAAGGATTTAGGCATCTGGGTCTCCTCAAACTAGTCGTTCCCACTGTACCATGAGAGGTCGGCCCAAAAGGCATTCGCCATTTTTCGGATGATCCGACGCACCTTCTCCCTTATTACTCGCATGCACTTCCAAATACTCTATGGGGCCTACGTCAGATCGCTCCTGAAATACGCCGACCAAGTTGTCTACTCAGGATGCACAAAAGACGTCACCGTCATTGAGTGTGTCCAGCGAGCCGCCACGAGAATGGTTGCCGGCCCCAAATCCGTGGACTACGAAACGCGTCTCGCGATGCTTGACCACTTTCCTCTGGAGTACCGTCGCCTCCGAGAGGACCTAATTCTTACTTACGCCCTGTTTGAACAAAGCTTGCAAACAGATATTTTACCGTTGAACCAGCGGACATACAGCGGGGACATAGTAATAAAATTTTCAAGCTCAGTGCATACACATTCATTAGACAAAACTTTTTCTCATTCCGGGTAGTAGGTATCTGGGATGTCCTTCCTCCGACGGTTGTTCACGCCCCTTCTAGAACCCAGTTTAAAGCAGTATTAGACACTTATTTATGCGAATCCTCGCGCCGGCGAGCATACTGCCACGCGCTGAGGACATAAAAAGTGGCGCTTCATCCTTTTTTCACTTGTGCCTTTCAGGTGAACGACAGCCACTGACCGACAAGAACAAAAGCCATCCGGGAAACACGGGCAATAGTCTCGATCCTGTATCAGTCCGTGAATCCGTGACCGTTTGTCTTTTTCTCTAGAACGTTGGTCACAAGCTAGAAAAACGAAGCATGTTCCCTCCGTGAAGCGATCTGCAAATGGGACATTATCTTCTCGGGGGACATTTTCAACCGATCACGGATCAACGTTTGTTCGCTTTTATGTACATGACCCAAAAGAAGAGTAAAATTACAAGATTCAGCGGCCAAAAATCGAGTGCGAAGAATACGACTACAATGTCTTCTATAGATAGCAATCGTGCAGCTGCAATACCCTTTTGGATGCTAGCCGCCATGTTACCCGAATAAAGTACGAGGATTTTGATACTGCCACGCAGGCCCACCACAGACAGGGGAAGTCGAAAAAACATCTGAAAGGTGTAAACTGTTGCTACAAGATTTGGCGCGATCAAACCCAAACTTCATGCTTTCAGTTGAGACAACTGACGTGGAAGGTATATTTTCTTATCTGAACTGATGCACAATTTACGGTGGAGTGCCTGGAAAGAGGTCGTTTCTGAAATCGACAAGGTCGCGACAGCTTTCGCCAACATCCGATACCTTTGGCGTCGACGTGACTTGAGGCTGTCTGAAAAGAATAGATTTTTGCACTGCATCGGTGCAATCCATAATGCTTTTGTGGTATGCATGCTGTGGAAGCACCAAGGGACAGTGATTCTCCGAAGGCAGGATTTCCCGAAAATCACTGTGGATGGAAAGCAGAAAAAACGCTCACGAAAAAAGCCCAGTAAGCAAGGTTGTACATCACGAATACTTACACATGAATCAATCAAACTGACAGACGGAGATGTAGTCTCCACACTCAGAGGATTTACGAAAGATGTCAGTGTTTGACGACAGGTCATGTCTTGCTGAGAGGTCGTGCGACTCTGTATCGGTCCTTGGCTTCCTGCTTCGCACACCATGATATATTGGGAAGCACGGTAGCTGTAGGCAGCCATTCATGGAGGCAAATGAGAATTACTACAACTACCCCACAAGGAATCTTCGTGAGGGGGCGAGAAGCGTCCAGCTTACGACGCTCGAGCCAGATTGGTGTGCATTCTGACCAATCAGTGCATGTCTTCGTTTGGTCCGTAGCCTTCACCTGACACACTCGTGAAAGTATGTTCGGTTTTTAGGGACGACTGGCCTCTGCACAGTTGTTGTCTCCGAAGTATTGATGGGGTTCAGTGGAAACATTGGATTAGCAATACTGAAGTACTCCAGAAAGTCTTTGGGAAAAGGAACTCTTCGGCGGTAGAGGAATTACTCGGGATTCATAGTTTACACTGATTAGGACATTTGATCCTCATGGCAGTTGGTCGTCTTCCTCGCGGAGCTTTTTCGCCCAGCTCTGTGCTGAGTGGAAGAAACCGATAGATGGGCATTGTATGACCTGACAACGAAGTACGAGAACACTAACGAGTAAACTTAGTTGGGTCGACAACTGCCACCCGCCTGGATGGAGGCCCAGGGACTCAACTCATTGGCGGTTAACGACGCTGGCAGAAGTGGCTCAATCGCGCGACCAGTGACACTCGTGAGCCAAAGCTATCATCTTCGATACGTGGTTATCCAATTCCCTAGCTAGATGAACATGCCATCACTTAGACGGCTTGGCTTTATCTCCTTCACTTTCCCGCTTGACGGTGATCGAAACGGTAGCAGTTGAAAGTAATGCCCTTATTGTACATGGTTTGTAGCTGATAAATTCAACTAAATTTCGGTTGGCATTGAATTGTTTTTCCGTGGGAAGTAGTTTGGGCCAATGGTGGATCGAATGTGACCACCGATTTCCAATAGGGTTGTTGATCTTTGTGGTCTATTTCTCCGAATGGGTTATTTTGTAGGGCGTATAACAGTTAGTTTATGGCATTCAGCTCTGCAGCGGCTGCTGTTTCTGGGTGCTAGATGCAATCGACCATGCCTCAGTGCTGTGGGTTTGTTTTAAACATGAAAGTTGGTAGATTATATATGGGCTTTCCTATAGGAACAGTATCAAGGAGCCTCTGTAACTGGGACACTTGTGTTTGGCTTTTGCTGGGTTCCGTCAGTGACGTCTATGCCACCTGACCATTGACTAAAAACTGTATTGAAGTATATCAATGCAGCCGTGGTGATTCAATGAGGTAGCTTCTGCACCCCTCATCTTGATCAGTCTTGAACATTAATTTTTGAGCTGTAGTCTGGTAGGTGGGGTTCAAAGAATTCATGCTGGGGCGTACCCACCCAATTTTGCCTCCTTAGCTTATAGGATGTGTTCAGTTGCATGCACGGCGTTTTTTGCTTGGGATTTCTTTGTAAAACCTTGTTTCACTCAGAGGTTTTACGCGCAATCAACCCTTATCTTAAAAATTGACTGATTCATGAAATGAATTCTTTAAAATCACCACGTTCATAGATATCGCCTTAATAGAATTCTATTTTGTTAGGAGCGTTGGTGTGGAAGTCCTTATGAAGTCGGTCGGTTGTTCCGGGCAGAAAAGTATCTTTATTTCCAAGGAGGAAGCACGCCAATCGACTGTATGCCGTTGTGTAACTGAAACCTACATGTTTGGTCAATTCGGTTTGTTTCAGGTGGCAACGAGTCTAGGAATTTGCTTGTATCCGGTGTGTTTTGTGAAGAGATTGCCATTTAATAAGCACTCAGCTGATCATGCAGTTCACAGTCTTGTTGCGATTAACAGCAGTCTAGGATGGAATAAGATGTTCACCTATAACTAATAATCGTCCAACTATAACACCCTTGCGGTATCTAGCTGTCATGTCATCTGAAGGAAGCATGGGGGCCGGGATACTGCAAGGTTGCCGAAGCCTAGACAGGAACGATCGAGTTGCTGAGGTTGGATTGGAATCACGGATCTTAACCACTAAGACATATGGAGCTCAGTTTATGTTTATCATGATTCAATTAATTTCACTACGAGTTCTGATGAATTTTTTGTGTGATTTTTTCGTTGTAGCTAAACAGGAACGAAGTGTAACTGTTTTGACGCACCAACGAACCAACTTATTGCGTCAAATGTGATGCCAAATTCTGACTGCATCCTACACCTAGTCACTGTTGGCTTCCATCATAGGCATGGTGCCGTCGTAAGTTCCAGTGGCCGTGTTAATAACCACACCAGGTTGAACTTGCTTATCCACCATTGGCCCGTGGATCCGATGATCACCTGACAGAGGGGCCACCGCATTCCTTGCCTGATAAATGGAGGCATTTAGCTTCTTTGGCCCTTCCAGATGGGGCACACAATTACCTGAAAGGTATATCACGAAAATTTACCCTGGCCAATTTCCACAGATGCTGTCTACTTTACCCTACCTTCATTGGAAAAGGAGGAAATAGTCGTATTTGGCGTTGCCTCGTATCGTCAAATGGACTCGCATGTGGGTGAGAAGACTTCTGTTTCTTTTTTTCGCGTCACCATCCTATCTTTTTCATCGACTCATACGCATCACGGACTAGGACTCAATCAAGCAATTAAGTAGAGTTTACACTCAGGTCCATCTTTTATAATTTCGCATAAGAATTGTATGGTTCGGGTCTCGCCAAAGTTAGCATCACCGTCGCTAACATGACAGCATGGGGAGAATTAGCAAATTTGGGATGAGTTTAGGTCGAACGATACTGTCGTCGCAGTTCTTAGTGTCTAATACACCTTAAGCTTTCCGTTTTATGACCCTAATGCGATTGGATGATAACCCCCCTCCGGCAGTCTCGTTGGGCTGGTTACCTCACTACTGCTCGTTTTGATTTCCATGTACTGTTATAAGCAATGCCTAAATATCTTTTCCATCATCCTCAATGAATATGGTGCTCTCTCTTGTACCAAAAGCTGTTCACTATCTGGCTTACAAAACCCGATGCCTCACTGTTGAACGCCTGTTGAACGTCATCGAGCAGTAAGGCCATTATCAGAAATTTTAAGGTGATCCGATTGAGGTCACCGCCTCTATCAGTGCGCAACTGTCCCCTCACCGTTTCCCCTGTCTTTGGTGAAGAGTATGGCAGCCCGTACTGGTACCACGTTGGTTAGTATCATCGAGTGCACAACATCAGTGTTCAGCACTGATGCCTCGCTGCCGTAACACCATGATTTACTTGAAAGTTCTATCGTGAAGAAAGGAATAAAAGTGGACGGGGATGAAACTTCGTTGACCCAATCGCAATAGTCTTGAAACGCCTACACGTTCAGACGCTCATTGAGGTGATTGGGAAAGATACTGACAACAAGAACATGTCATGCAACGCCTCCACCCAGGAGCATTGAGGATCGCGCGGTTCACATCCTGGAAGGCGAGTAGCATCGACAGTTCTGAAACGTTTCCCTGTCTCTTTCATACCCCTGTGCCCATCCACCATCCTCGAAGAACTACCATAGCTCAACAACATCAATCTGAGCTAGTTCAACAACTCTCCGCAGTAAACCAATACTGTACTGGCGGTGCGCATGTGGATGAAACGTTGCACAATGTGAATAGAGCTATGTTAGCGGCGTTCAGTGCTGTCTGTCCGACTTCTCCGATTCGACCACTGGATTTCGTCGGGATCGCTATCCATGATTGATGCCAGGAGATCCATACCAGCAGGCAACAAGCGCGCGCAAATCTCTCAAACGCCAAATCGTGAAGAGTGTAAGGAAGGACCGAAAATTCTGGTGGACATCGAAAGCTCGGTAGATGGAGAAGGGTTTTGCTATCGGAAACAGCCGTGCCCTATGCTAACTGATACGATCGATTGGGCCCAGGAGAGCTGCGGTCAGTGAAGCGACGAGTGAAAAAGGTGGCTCATTAATTCACTCGCAAATACGTCGACTGGAAAGATGGGCCGAACATTTCGAAGAACAGTTTAGCTGGCTTCCTTCAACCCAACCTGTGGAGACAGTGCATACCGCGAACGGAATGTAAACCTTAATCGCTCGTCGGAAGGAGAAATAAAAAATGAAATTTCCTTACTGAAACCTGAAAAGGCACCAGTACCGGACGGTCTGTATCTAGTTCTCTTTAAAGACTGCGGGAAATCCCTGGTGACTCATCTGACGAAGCTTTTTGGTGCTATTGGGAACAAAGAGAAAGTGCCTACAGAATGGGGCGTGTCGACAGCTGTTCTTATCTTCAAATGGGGTACGCGGACGCTGTGTGGAATCCACCGTGATATCACCTTAGTAGTTGTGACGTCGAACGTCCTCTCTGGTCTTATCCTTCGAAGGTTGGCTGAACACAGAGAGGTAGATCCGCCGAAACCAATCTCGGTTCCGTGCTGCAATTGTATACATCGGTCAAATCATCACCCTGCGACGGATTCTGGAACAACGACACTGTTTCTAACAACCAAGGATGTTTGTGTTCCCTATTTGAGAGCTGCCTTTGACCCTGTAGACCGTCAGGCACAATGGAAGCGTCAATGGAGCAAAGGTGTCGCTTCAGAATTATTGACCTCTCTTAAGGCGCTGTACGCCAACTCCCGCGGCCACGTAAAGGTCTACGGGAACCTCACTTCTGAGTTCACCACATCAAGTGGTGTCAGATAGGGCTGTCCTTTCCACCTTTCCTCTTCAACTTTGTCATTGCTACGAGCATGGAAGATTCACTATCAACCTCTAATGACTGTGGGGTCGAAGTGCTTCCGGGACGTCCAATCACAGATATTGAGTACGCAGATGACATAGCTTTTCTAGAATCTGATGCCGTGGTAATGCAAGCAATACTAAATATTCTAAATAACTCTACCTCAAGGTTTGGTGTGTGCTTCACACCTGCAAGTTTTAAAGTGCTACTGCAAGACTGGGTAGGCTAGAGGGGGGCAGCGTTTAGCTGTAGCACCCTTTCGGTGCCTAGCTGCCATGCCACCCGAAGGAAGCATGAATGTTGGGATACTGTCATGTTGCCCAAACCTAGACAGGGGAAGTCGAGAGGCGGAGGTCGGATTCGAACCACGGACCTTCCGGTCAGTAAATTCGCGCTCTTTTCACTTGGGCCATCTCGCCCCCGGTAGGCTAGAACCCTAGTCTCATGCTTGCGGATGAGCCCCTTTAGGTAGTAACAAGTTTTTCCACTTGGGTAGCTGCATCAGTCCCGGTGGTCTCGCGAAAGATGATATTTCCATGCGGACTGGGATGACCAGAGCAGCTCTTGTGGACGTGTCACCTGCGGTGCAGGCGCGACATCAGTTTATCCGTCTAGGGTCGAGTTCACAGTGCTGATGTGGGATCCATATTGCTATACGGGTCACAGACGTGACTACTACACGCCGGGGACATCAAAAGACTTTCGGTGTTGGGTTGGCCACCTCATTTCTTGTGTCACTCGCATTTGGTTACGGAAATCAGCACTCTCTTCTGCAAGCGATGGTTCGGCATACACAGTACATGGCCTAACCAACACAACTTCTGTTCCGGACACATTCTTCAATGAAAGTCCCTCTTGCACGACTGAACGCTCGCTTTTCAATTGCCTCATTACAGGTTTGCTGACACCAACCCACACGAGCTGTGATTCTGATACAACGGTTGTCAGCGACATGAAGACGTTTTGATTCCTCTGAATGAACTGGCCAAGTCCCACAGCCAACCGTCACGAAGAGACTGGACCTTACCGTTGTGTGGCGGTTTGTGTACCTCGGAGACACACTGAGCTATACTAGGGGGTGTCCGCGCGACACTCGCAGAGTCTCTCATACCAGGTTGGTCAATGGTTAGAGGTCTGACGAACAGTCTCCTGGCCCTCCAGGTTGGGGGTTGGAACATGTATGACGACTTGTCCCTTAAACGTTCCAGTGCTCTGGTAGTTTCGCGCCAACCACAGCTGTCTTGCTGTCAAGCTTTTGTGAAAAAAGCATTGTCTGAAGGCTGTACCCGTCTTCTTGACTAGGTTTGGGCACCCTGACAATAGCTTAGCCTAAATGCAAACATGAGTTGTACGAATGCTAATAATTTCGTGCCTTGTCAGCCGTCAATTGGTACAATCAAACGGGTTGACCTACTTTCTGCATACGACTGGACGCTAAACGGAAACAGGCTACTGCTCACAACTTTCATCCCTTTACGGTTGTACCGTTTAAATCCTTGTCCCACTTACTGAGCAAGATGTTAGTCGCAAGCCCATCAGTCTTGCATCTAAAGTGGAGGCCAATAACTTACCGCCGCTCACCTCTGCTGCTTCGCAGATCTCGTTCTCCTGTCTTTATCATGGCTTTTAACGTGCGAACTCTGAAGCAAGTCGGCCAACAGGATGCTTTGGCACACACTCTTGACACTTTGTCGATTAGCGTTTGTTCCTTTTCCGAAACTCCATTCAACCATCCACAGTAATCGAGGTTACGACACCTTTATTATCCAGACACTGCCGTATACGACCCTCAGACGACTCAGCACCAGTTCTGCACCCAACAACGCATTGACGATATCAGCTTGGTTGGTGACGAAAGGCTTGCATTCTAACTGGCAACTTCAGTGAAGAGATCAATGGTCACCCGATTGACCACCAGTGAAAGCATTCGAGCTATAAATATTCCAGCACATTTCCAGTGTCTCTTTTAGTCTTGTTTCTTATAGGTTATTGTTTGCTTGTAGAGTGAATCGACTTCATTTCGGAGACCACGAAATTTGTCCACGCGATTTTTATAGAGTGGCATAAATCGCTTGACAACGTGGTGCGCACCATTAAATTAGCGCCGAATCCAAATAGACCACACCGCCGTCAGTTATCGGTGGCGAGGGTCGATCACCGCCTGCCGCTTCTTCTGGAACACCAGCGTGGACTCCGACCATGCACTTGTACGCTGCTGCTTTTCATTGCGCTTTTCAGGTGTACGCGAATCGCGCACACCTCGCTTAGCCATTGAGAAGCTAGTTGACCCACAAACCAAACGAAACTATCAGAAACAGCTCCTCGAATGCCTGCCGGACGGTACGGTGTCGGATATAAACGGCCACTGGGAAAAAATATCCAACGCGTTACTCAAAGCAGGAGCGTCTGCTTGCGGTACAACCCAGCCAACCTCATCCAAGCATTCAATCTCTGATAGAACCGTGTCTTTTCTGGAGGCCCGGCGACAGATCCCACCTGGTCGCCACCACAACTCCACCCGGCGCATCATCCGACACCAGGTGAAACTGAGTGTCCGCGCAGACCGAGAAGCTTGGTGGACCCGAAAGGTCGAAGAAATGGAAGATGCGAAGAATGCTGGAAACGTGCGCAAATTGTTCCACTTGATTCGTTCGACTGGTCCTCGGAAACTTGTTGTCAGTGAAGCAATCAGGGACGAAAATGGCTCCCTGAAATGCAGTAAAGCAGAACGTTTGTATCGCTGGGCACAGTACTTCGAACAACAATTCAGCTGGCCACCTGCTAACCCCAATCCAGAAACCCGGCCTTCAACAGAAAGGTGGACCGTAAATATGGAGCCGC
>NW_008751747.1:1141522-1150377 GCF_000715545.1 Opisthorchis viverrini
ATGTATATATATATATATATATATAACTAGACAAACCTTATGGTTGTACGGCAGTGAAGCATCAGTGCCAACACTGATGTTGCTGTCATTGATGATGATGATGATGATGATGATGATGATGATGATGATGATGATGATGATGATGATGATGATGACAGCCGTATAACAAAACAGCCCGTATTGTGGTCCGATACACACGCCAGTTGTGATTCAGGGGCATACCGCTTCGAAGCCAAAGGTGTCCCAAATCAACAAACGCGACACAAGTCTTGCGGATTGGTGCATTGACATCACCTGTCACGCTACAATCAGAACTTATACAACTTCTAAGATACGTAAAACGTCCCACAACTTCTGATTGTGTGTGTATGTCCAGTGACTACGTTTCCAGGAACATGATCTTACATTTTGTGGGTGGAAAGTGCTTACCAAAGGACGGAGTGGCTTTGGTCAGTTCATCCAGGAACACCTGAGCCTTCTTCTCATCGAAGATGAGTACGAAGTAGTCTGAATATTCAGGACGGACCAGGTTTTTGTTAGAGGCTATTCGCACATCGGGGTTTTAAAAACCTTCCAGCGTTCGCCTCCCTATCTCATCGATCACGAAATTAAATAGGAAAGGAGAGAGTGGGCACCCCTGACGGACGCTGATTTGTGTAGGGAAGCTTTTGGTGTGGTTTTNCGTATCACACTTCGGTAGACCAGGCTTGTTTCTATATGTTATTAGATGGAGTGCATATCGGAGTCTCTCTGGTTGAATTCTGGTCTCTTTTCCATGTTTCTTATGTTGGTATTTAAAGCCTCAACAGACTGGCTACCACCGATATTGTGAACGTCGCATATGTCCGACACCACCATCATCATTGACAGCATGACATCTGTGTTCACCACTGATGCTTGGCTGTCGGACTCTCCTCACTAATTCAGCAGTCATCGTCTGTCAATGTCACTGGCTGACTCAGTGTGTGCCCTCCATACTGGACTACTTTTGTGTCCATCTTTACAAAGGGATTATGATGGTACCCCTTCGGGATCTGCTTCTCGACTACGGAGATTCATGGTATTCCCTGATAGTGTAATTTGTTGAGTACCCAAACCAAAATGTGGATGTGAGAGCAGGTCATCAAGTTGCCGTTGCATTGCACTTCTGCTTGGCCTCCTACACAGAATCCGGATGAATCTGTTGAGAGCAGGTCATCAAGTTGCCGTTGCACTGCACTTCTGCTTGGCCTCCTACGCAGAATCCGGTTGGATCTCGTCAGACCACTTTGTTCAGTTTCTCGTTGGTCTTAATCGTCATATTTCTCCGAGGTCGACGGAACACCGAGAGTGCCATTATGTGACATTGGGATAAACTGTGTACTCTTGTGAAGTCTTCGGATGTCACCTCGCTTCACACTTAGGATTGGCCGTGGTTTTCGGTGTTCATCGTTCATCTTTGTCATCGAAGTACTACTCGGGCCCTAAGGAATAATTGGGTCTGCTAAGCTGGAGGACCGGGGAACAGCTCTTTTACGCCAGACGAGCTATTTACCAATACGGGCTCATCCCTTGTGCGCGTCGACGGTGTTTTTCCCCGGAATACATTAGCATAGACCTACGCCGGGTGGCAATGCTTGAAAAACAGAACACCGCAACCATTTAGCTCATTCCTGTTTATGTTTTCTTTGGACTTAGGCTTGGATCTCCGTATTTTTGGTGGGGTGATGTCGTGCATGTCTACAGAAATCTGGATGACCCGGGCTACCCACTTTTCTACTTGTGCTTGATGGAAAAACCTTTAATACACGGTCTGTGGCTGGAAAACTTAATACTGACCTAGTCACTCAGAGTGTCGATGTAGTGACCCAATACACTGCTTTGCCGTTTATTAAGAAGTTTTCATAATCTAAGAGAACTTTTCAAATGTGTTGTGCTCTGTCTAAAACTATTTAAAAACCACCACAATTTCCTACAACGAATCATTTGATAAGGCGTCATAAGTTGCACCACCCCGCTCGAAACCTCTTTGCCATGCTCCACCTTAAGAGCTGTTCCACATACCACTACTCTCGCATTCTCGGTATTTTGGTTCACCTTCCCAGGCTTTCGCACAACAAACACCGGATGTGACCAGGAACACCGTTCAGAAGTCATTGATTGCTCTGATGCGATTCGTAAGTTTGTCCTAAAGTTTGAGTAGTGTACTCACTAAACCCTCATTTGAGTCGTTCGACTCGACTCGCTGATTCGGGTTAGTTTACACCAAGCCCTGACAAGCTTTGTACTCGAGTTCCTACTTGGGTAGGGGGTTTGTTAGGTGATGGTCATCTGCAGTTTCAAAACGAGACTTGGCTTGTGCTGCTTGATGCTCATTCAGTCTGTGCGTTGAAACCAGGACGGTAATTTTGTAGAAAAACCGGACTATAATTTGAATAATCCGCGGTGCTCAACAATGTCACTAAACAGCAACCATAATAGAGTTTATTGAGCAGTATATATTACCGCATTTTCAGGTTGAAGGCTTATTGAGGGCCGCCGGTTTCCTGAAATCCGGTGAAGAATGAAGTCACTCGTCACCCCGATCAATAAGTCACCTGATCGCCCTCTTCCTGCGGGCAGGCTGATTGAGTTTTCCCAGGTGCGAAAACGGCACTTTTTTCATAGTGCAGTCACCACCGCAAATCTTTTCGCCCGTCAGTTCAACGATACAGTAGGTCCGTTCACGTGGAACTTTCATTTTCACTGACAATAAAATGGTTTCGCCCAAAGCTCGAATTGACGTGCTTCATTTTCCAATTAGGAAACGCAGTGTTGTCTAGCAATCAATGTACGTGACATACGCAGTATTTGACTCGGAAAATGCTTGTGAACGCGACACGTCCCTTCATGAACGCAAGACATTATGCCACAAATCTTTGATGCATTCAGGATTTGATCGGTCAGAACGCTATGAATAACTTTTATCGATCTGCACACTTTCTTTGGTTCGGTTTGCTCTTCCCCGTGCCAAATATAGGTTTTGAAAAATGAGTGACTAATATTCTTGTCTCACATGAATTGATGACTGGACAATCGTCGGCAGCAAGTCTAGTTTCTCATCAAAATCTTTTGACGTTGTGCAGCTAAGCGTCAGTCAACACTTGCAGTGCATGTTTAGTGAATTGGCCTTAGTTATATGTGAACGAAAGTCGATGATACTTGTTGAACATCTGTTCAGTATTTCCCATTTACCTTTCACATACTGTCCATAATAACTCTAGTCAGCTGAGTCCAGATTTCGAATCAAGTATATATTCAGTACAGGGCAGGATTCAGGTGTCCAGGTATCAAACTTTATCATCCTAGGTTTGTAGCTGCTCGGGAAATTATGAAAACCTGACACTGATTCTAACATTTACACAACCAGCCAGAAGACCCCTTTTCGTACAACCATACATAGGGTGAATACGACCCAGGGGAGGTCAACCAGTGACTTGGCAGCAAACTCAGCTGCGCCGTCTCCCTGAACAGGAACCCCGCGACAGGACACATCAGTGTTTAGAGACCTCGCCAGACATGACGCAGTCGTGTCCCCAGTGGCGCTGGTGCATCCAAGCTGTTACCTTTAATGCATAGCTGCCGTCGCAATCTTCCCAATTAAAACTCCACTGGACACCCTCTCTATACGCATCCATTATATCACTTACCGTCTCCAATGCCTAGCTATCCGCCCAATCTTCCAAAATCATCGGTGGACGAAATTGAGGCAGCTAGAACCAATGTACGGCAGGTGCACGGCTTTTACAGCTGATGCTGCTGATGGTGAGCCAGCATTCAGCGTTCGTGGTATTCACAAGCCACACACCACGCTTATCATAAGCAACCATCAGACAACCAGTGTGAACAATCGAAGGTCACTTGACTGAACAATTAGCAGATGTAGCGGAAGATTCGCAAGCTGATGTCAGCCTCACTTTGAAAATAGTTGCCTGTTCTGAGAAGGATTGATGCAGGAACAATGGCAGCACACTTCAAGCCCCACATAGTTACTACTGTTTTCCTGAAGGATGTGTTCATTCTAGGTACGCCGTCTCTATTCTTCGTCGCGAATTAGCCGACAGTGATGCACCTGTGTTTTCATCTGGCGTTGTTTTCAGTGGTGATGATGACTTAGACCATAGCTCAATTGTTTCAACCGCCTAATCATAAGTTCCATCACACAACGCTCACATGACTTACAGCCATTGGTGACTCTCGGAAGTCACTCATTGTTAGGGATGCAGTACATCCACCGGGGAAATATCGTTTTGTTGGGTAAACTTACTGGTTCCAAACTCTTCTTTGGTTGCTCGAATCGGCTTGATTCAGATTGGTACCGCTCCGAACCGCTTCTCTGTTTGTATAGGTCCTCGTTTATGTGCAGTGCTCCGACTGTTCGTTTGTATTTCTGGTAAGATTTAGCCCGCAGACCGATTTCGAGCAGTCATTGGCTGTGATAGTGTTTCCTGTAACATGTTTTAACTCTTACATTCTCATCCTACCTCGAATTCCAGCCGTCACTTCACACCTATGGACGCCATAGTCACCTGTTTTTTAGGATTGGTCTGCTCATAACCGGTCGAAGAGACCACATATGAGCGTTTCGATTTGTGTTTATACAGCTTTGTAGGTTGTAAAGGTAGCCTCCCCCGTATAGTCGATTTGCTACTCGTTTTATGTCTAACACAGTGGGATCACCTGTTGTACTATCCCGGCACCGGTGGTCGGTCGACCTCGTTCCTGGGACAGCAACTGTGATCTGCATTCCCAGTAGCTTTTGAGTTAAACCTTACTCTCTTCCCTTTGGTTCTAGCCGGTCTTTAGCTACATGGCGCATCATTTATCGCAGCTCATAGAACAATTCTTTACCGAAGGTGGTTTCACACTGGAGCGACTCAAAGATGCCTACGCTGAGCTGGATGAAAAACTCAGCGCAGTTTTGGCCCATCCATCGACTTACCAAGGTGACTTACTGTACTTTTTTCCACCGTAATTTGTGCGGCGCTTATCGCCTCGCCTCATTTCTCGTGTTTAATCAAACCGTCCTCAATTTTTTATGAATCATTTTTTATTTGTTTGTTTCGGCGGTTTTCTTGACCATAGTTCTCTGTTCCCTACGAGTAGTTATCTATTCTGTTGGTAATCAGTGGTGTTAGTGAAGCCCAGTCCGATTCGATCTTATCCAATATTTCTGACTAGTTTACAAACGTTTTGAAATTCCAGTGTAACCAATCAGTGAACTCAATAGCCTTATGCCTAAGTTGCCGCTAACGAGGATCCTTCTTCCATAGATGACATCCAGTGCAAGCCCCTCACGAAAATATCGGGCAATACAAAACTTTATAGCCCGGTTGGAAGGTTTTCGCTTGGGCAGAGTGATTATGCAGGGTTATCTGCGGTTGATTGTCGAAATATCTGTGAGATTCAGGTGATGTCGTAGCGTGAAATTTTTCACATCGACGGAAGTGCCTGCCCAAAACACTTCCATACCATAAAACCACCGTATCGCGGCCATCAGGTGTCGCCCTCACGGACGCTGCACTGTGATGTTGTAACTCTTCTCTTGTCCGTGGTAAATGTTTTTAGTTAGTGTCAGGAAGGTCAGATTCCTGAAAATAATCCCAGAATGCCAGGCTCACAAAACCCATCAACATCTCACTCTGGAATCCGGTAAGCATCTGGGCCAGATAAACCAGCTTCCGATTGGGCGCTGAAGCGGTCAGTCTATTCGGCAACGACCAACAAGGTTGAGAGTTCAGCCTTGTCAGGTCGACTCATGTTAAGTGAGTATCCATCTTATTCTGTTTGTCCGTATCGGATTGCAAGGACATCAAATTGGGGTACACTTCAACTACTAGGCTAAAAATGCGTCTTTATGGATGGACAGGTCATTCCGTT
Source organism: Opisthorchis viverrini (assembly GCF_000715545.1). Taxonomy (NCBI): domain Eukaryota; kingdom Metazoa; phylum Platyhelminthes; class Trematoda; order Opisthorchiida; family Opisthorchiidae; genus Opisthorchis; species Opisthorchis viverrini. The sequence continues at coordinate 1,147,421 of NW_008751747.1, forward strand.
CCGATATCGTATTTGTATCCAAGGTCCACTGTCTCCTCCAAGCCTTGCATAGGGACAACGCTTTTACGATTATCGGCCCCTCCCCTGACTCGAGAACAGTTTCTTCCGCTGAAGAGTAGTCATGTGATTGATACATGTGGATGACCTTAAGTCACTGATGCTGACTTTAATCATCCCTCTGCCCTCCTCCTTTGCAGGTGCTCTGATTTTCGATTTGAGTGCGGCCAATTTCGTTCGAGTGTACGGACGAGATGCGTTGACGTTGTTTAAACTTCTGCTGTTAGAACGTCGTGTCCTGTTCGCTGGTGAATCGGCCGGTTCGATCAGCGTTTGGATTGCGACGCTTTTGAGCCTTCTGCCTGGTCAGTTTTGTTTTCGCCCGTTATTTCTTATTGGTATTCATACCGCTTTCTTGTTTTCCACCGGATAACTTATGCTCATTTTGATCGTCACAGTGCTGGTGTATGAAAAAACTGTCTCCCGGTGAAGCCCTCCGATGAGATACCACTGCCTTGACTAATTCGTAATCACCTCTCCGTTCAGCTACAGAGTAGTATGCAGCCTTTTCGGTAGACTGTTCCGTCCAGGACAGCTAATTAAATACTCTACCAGTTTGGTCCAGTGACAAAACAGTTTGGAAGTCGTGCCGATATGTAACACTTTTGCCGAAGTTTTGGAATAATTGCTGTCGGTATCCTGCTCATCTTCGATGGATGAACAGTAATGGGACTCGCTTCGTTTCCATATCTGAACCGTTTCAGTACTCTTGGTTCCAGTCTTAGTGACGAGGCTGAGATAGCTCTGTAGTTAAACTGTGAACTTACTAACCGGGAGGTCTGTGGTTCGAACCCAACCTCAACATCTCGAATGGTCCTGTCAAGGTTTGGGCAACCTGACAGTGTCTTAGTCTTCGTGCTTTTTTGCGTGGCAGCTAGGCACCGGAAGGCTGTTATAGCTGAACTAGCCTTACTGACGGTTGGCACATGCATGTGGGAGCTAGGCTGGCTTTGCAGTTTAAGCCTAGACGTCTCTTTCAGTATGCAGTCAAAACCAAATAAAGCCTAAAGACGGAGTGATGCATGGGCATTGTTTGTCCTAACAAGACTTGTCTGGCCTACTGAGGGTCGGGTAAATCGCAAGCGATGCACTTGGAATTTGCCCACCAGGAAAGAGCTTAGCTACATGGGGCCTGACCATATCCTTCCGTTCACTGTTGATCTTAACTGTTCACTTCCCCGTACTTGGTTCGATACTTACGTGTTTCCCTACTTGCTGGATTCCGATCTGTTTGTTTGGGTTTGTACCAATCCATTTGTATATCAGCTGAACGCATCCCAGCAGTTTGTGGTTCCGGCTGTATGTCGAAATGCTGGCGTAGTGATGCATATTACTGACGAAACATGTGAGTAGTGTCTGCTCAGGTGTCCGCACCGTCCGCGCCATCCGCACATGTGACGGAAGGTGGAGGTTCGTACATAACTAATGGCTTGCAAACGTTTCGTCATCAATCCAGTGGATATCACCACCCACTTAACCGCGCACAAATGATGCTCTCTAGATTGTTGGCGGGACGTTTGCGGGCTGAGCGGCTAAGCGCGGGAACAGATCGGTAGCTACCTGACCAACAACTACTGTTTTGACAGACAACTTTAGGAACCGATATATGAGAGTGGACGTCTGCTGTTTTCATGGATATTTCTAGCTTATCCTCTCACTCCAGAAATCTCCGTTTTCTATTCTGAAGATCTATTGGTCAGAGGACTTTCACACTGCTGCCTTGTGGATCCCTCCTGGATATCCGAGCGTGCATGTTGGCCGGTACTGTGTGGCCCATCCACAACAAGCTCCAAACCGAAGCCCGATGAAACTACAACTCAGCAACACAACAATGCCTGCTCGGACGACACTTCAGTGCAGTTTGCTGACAGTACTTCCAACTTATTTCAGCTTCCGGTTAGTCACGCTCCTCGATGTTTGTGGAAATCGGTCATTTCCTCCAAGTTTTTATGTCATTTCAGCTCTCAATCACAGTTTTATATTGTGTTATATTCGTTCCTTTATCTTGTTAACAACGACTAAATACGATTGACTGCATTTAATTCTAACCGCAGCATATTTCGGGGCTCATTTGACCATGCCACTTCTTATTTGTCAGGTGTCATACATCGTTTGATGGAGAATTTCAAGCCACCCCCAATATCCCGAAAGATATCTTCCAACTTTCAAACCACTCTTGTTTTTTAGTTTCTCTAGGCTGGCCAGGAGAACGTTGAAGCTATGGACTCAGGGGGCGAAATGGCCCAGTGGTTAGTGCCCGTGGTTCGAACCCGACTTCTGCGTCTCGATTTCTGTTTGGGCTTGGGTAACTTTTGCACCATAGGTACTATCTGCATGTGTTTGTGTGACAGTCGACATCAGACTAGGACACACATGTTTACACAGGTTGGGGGTTGGGACATGTGGCGACTTGTTCCGTAGAAATGGTAGTGTATTTGCATTTCCCGCCAAACACCGCTGCCTTGCGGTTAGGCTTTTGAGCCAAAGGCTTTGTTTGAGGACCCTAATCGTCCTCCTCTCTAGGTGTGGGCGCCCTGGCAGTATCCCAGCCCACGTACAATCATGAATTGCACATATACAAATAAACTCATGCCACATCGGCCGTCGCGTGGTGCCATCAGCCGGGTCGCCTTACTTGCTACATACAGCAGGGCGGGTAAGCGAAAACAGGCTACTGCTGACGCCTCCCTTCTTTCTCCTTCACATACTTTTTCTTTCCCCTCTCCCCACCCCATTAATGACTCTCTCCTTGTAGGCCCAGCACCTACGACTGATGACTCCGTTCGTCATGCATCGGTTTTGCGTGCAGCATTTGCTCGTCAAATGGTGCCGACATCTTCAGGAATCTCCAAATCAGTCCTCAAGCCTCGACACCCAGTCTATCTGGCCGCGTTCAATGT
>NW_008751747.1:1153118-1173297 GCF_000715545.1 Opisthorchis viverrini
TCTTGTCAGTTTCTATCCAGATTGCCTGAGTGAATGTCTGGAGGTGTAGGCACCTCGGGATGATTATGTTAAGCTAGCACTAAGTCCCTCCCCCATCCCCCTTTACTCTCCCCTTGACAATAAGGCTTTCAAATAAGTCATGGTTGTACGGCAGTGAAGCATCGGTGTTGAACACTGATGTCATGCTGTCGATGATGATGATGAACACGAATAGATTGGTGCTTTAAGGGTACAGAACCCGTCGAATAGCATCGTTGAGAATGTATGTGGCTCGTTTCGCACTTTGAGCCTGATGATAAAAAATTCTGTCTAATTGCTGCTTGCAGATGCACTTGGTTTAAATATTGGTATCCTCAAGTTGCCAACACCATTCCTTCGGTCAATAACTCCACAACTTTTGGTCGAAAAAGAACCGAGTCTGGGCTAATTTCAACTGAGATTGTCAACTAATCTTCAAGATAAAAAGGTAAATCGTTCTGATGTGACATCCTTCCGGCGCCTAGCTGCCATGCCACCCGAAGGAAGCATGGGGGCTGAGATATTGCCAAGTTACCCACGCTTAGACAGGGAAGTCGAGAGGCAGAGGTCGGGTTCGAACCAGAAACCTTCTGGTCAATAAATTCGCGCTCTGAACACTTGAGCCATCACGCCCCTCATGTGTTTATGATAACTCGGAATAAATTAGATTTCTTTAACCAACTATGTATGAACTGTATAACTGACCTTTCCAAGTTAGGTGGTTGGGTATTTTCTGATGAGGACTGACCGCATCTTTTTCGGTACATCCCTGTGCCTGCAGGCGCAGTTTAGCCTCTTCCAGTGCTCATGGTTTCGAATACCCTCACCGCCAAAGCGGTGTGTCGGGTTATGGGTACTTTTACGTTTTAACAGCTTCCTTAAGCCACTTTGCTACTTCAGCTATTTTGGCGCCAACCAGCACCGGGGCTCGTGCCTCACTTATCCCGGGTGGTTTTCGGCTATCTCAAGGGCCCATGAACCACGTTCATGGTCACCGGCTCCCAGTGGACATTGGATTCCGTGCTTCCTTCTTGCATCCTTGTGCCTTAGGTTAAGGATAAAAACCTTGGATAATGCCTTTAGTCAACCCACTCTTTCGGTCTGAGCTGCTGGAAAGTATTAAATCCTCCGAACACCTGTGAAAATGTTGCTTCACAGATATATAAACGAGTCATCTCAGTATTAACCAATAAAGTGATGACATCTTCCCCTTAGTCGCCACTGTAGGGGAGAAAGAGTGAGACCTTGTCGGCGTGGTTTGTCCCAACCAATTTCCAAAGGTTTGTATGTCCTTTTTAAGTGAGTTTTTTAACGTTTGTTCTCTCAGATTTTGGTAAACAAACCGTTCCAGGTTCCATGTCTTCAGACACAATCGTTGACGAATGTTTTGACTCGACATGGAAAGCCGGTTCCGTAACAGATCAAAATGTTAAGGACCCAAATACTCGCCCAACATGGGTTACTTAGGACTCCAGTCCACGGACCCAGAAATATCTGCTGTCTCAATGTGCCACATAACGGATGGGATTTCGTGTAGTTACGTTAGTAGGGGATGGTTGCCCTGAGCACTTCACACGACTACACAACTTTAAAACCCGGCATAGTATTAATAATAATAATAATAATAGTAATAATAACAGTAATATTCGTTCAAAAACTCTTCCATTACCTAGCTGCCATTCAATCCGATAAAGGTTCAAGGGCTGTAGATCAAACCTCGACAGGAGCAGTCGAGATACTACGTGTGGTTCAAACCTCGAACTTTCCGGTCAGTAAGTTCGCGCCTTAACCAGTGAACTATGTCGGGCATTTTCAAATACGAGGGAGTTCCTGGCCATGGATTGTTCCCACTCCGTCATTTTGATTTAATGGGACACACCCGCAGTTAGTGAGACAATGTTGACTGTCGGTTTCTTCGCTGGATTTAGCGGCTCGCGTAGCGATGAAATGTTCGCTCTCCAACTATCGAGTTGACAAGATGACAGGTACACAAATCCCAATAAATACTGATCAGGCTGAGACAACCAGTATTCACAAAGATGTGGAACCTACCATGTGAACCGGCCACTTACCCCACTTTTTATTACTATTTTTACTCATCACCAGTCATCATATACATCACTTTACTCAAGACCCTTAGAGGGAGCAAATTGATTGGAAGAGTTTTTCGTTCATGTATTCTCATCTTTTTAGCGGATTTATTGATTGCCACTTTCTCTGATTGATTTTTCTAGACTGAGTGTGTGGAAACTGTATTGTGTGAGATATAACCTTGAAGAACTGTTCATTTTAAATCATTCATCACCATTGTTACAGGACGGACAAACTTACCTGACCCCTTACATGTTGCGGATCTTTAGATGCATTTACTGTGCAGGCGTGTGTCTGCACACTTTCATTGCTAACAGAGTACCACGTTTTTTGGCTGTCACCTGTGTGTAGAATCTACAGGAACTCCTCACTGGTGTTTTTTATCCTACTGGTTCAGCATTCAAACGTTAGCAGAGAATCATTTCCAAACCGAAACTTTTTCTTTTTCGTTTACTTCGATAGGTTGACGAATTGCCGTCTGGCTCAACCGCAGACCATGGATTCGACCCTACCTCAGAACGTAAGTGAACAACTTGTAGGTTTCTAATTCGCCCATTTAGATCTAGGTTGCTTTGCTTTGAGTTATCATACTCAAAAAGCTAGGTTTAGACTTCACCCACTAATCTTCCGGTCTGTAGTCGTGCGTCTCAACCACTGAGTTATTTCAAACTGTCAATAAGAAGAAGAAGAAGTTATTTTCGTGCCACCTAGGCAAACACCAATAAAAGTAACCGAAAAGTTATCATGTCATATGCTCACGGTGATTGGTCACTCTTCGTTTTTACGTCATCTCAGGTTTCGGCTCTATCATTGGAGAGCCGAACATCCCCTGGAGATGGTTCAGCGGATGGGGCCTGTACATTCATTCTAGGTTGGGCTCTCAGCCTCACCGTTTCAAGCCATTATCAGCTACAAGAAGCGCGTACTCGCCATATAGTGATTCTAGCTGCCACGGTTTCGATCACCGATGATTTGAAGAGGTTTGGTAGATAGCTACGCTTCGGAGACGGCAGCTGATTGATTGCGCCTAGACAGGAGCAGTTGCGATGCAGTGGTTCGGTTTCTTACCAAGGACCTTCCAGTTAGCATGTACGAGCCATAACCACTGAGCCATCTNTGATGAAAAGTTTGCAATCCAACTGCCAAGCTCGACGAACAGACCAACAACCAAACAGCGCACCCGAGCTACCTACATTCCACAACATTGCTAATATATATATATATATATATATATATATGTATATAGCGAGATATCGTATCGTACATTGTATCATTGTATCATACGGAAGCGAAGCATCAGAGCTGCACACTGATATCATGCTGTCGATGATGACGTAGATGGTATTGTACGAGCAGCACACAGAGTTGATCGCTTAAGCTGGCAGCAATCTCGTAAAGCTCGGTCAAAGCTCTGCAACATTTCTCGATGGAGTTGTCTTCTTCTAGAGGAGTATGGTGTTAAAGGATTGAACTTCTATGTTGCCACTCCCATCGAGATGTGGCGCTGAGTGATTGTCGAGTTTTTCATAGAGTTAACAACCGCGTCTTTGTCATACCACTTTCCCTTCTATTTCAGCTTCATTGGCTATCTCGGAGAAGGTAACTTCGTCTGTGAGCTTGGCTTCGTTAGGTGCGCCCTCGCCTCATTCCTCTGAGTTGCAGTCTACTGATCTCATGCCACCACAGTTAGACGAATCAATTTACGTCCCTTCTCCAGAGACTCCCCTAGTTGGCGATGATTCTCTATTTTCTCCGTTCCCTACAGACGATTGGGGATTTCCTTTAGCCCTATTTACTAAAGTGAGTGCCATGAGGATACGCGCGCCTTTATTCATACTGGTTGTCTGATGCTTGCTTAGGACACGACAATAGAGCTAAGTCTTGTGGTCATAAAGAACCCCTTTATGGTGTGGTTGAATGCTGGCTCATCATAATCATCAGCTATGAAAATCGTATACTTGTCCCACAGTGGTTCTCTCTGTCAGATTTTCGTTCGCCGATGACCTGTGGAGGTAGGGTAGATAGCTGCACATTTGCAGTCTATGGACTTAGGGAGATCAGGAGGGTAGCTATGCGATGAAGACAACAGCTTGGATGCATGAACATGTGGTTGTGTGAAAAGGCTATTCGAGGAAGTCAGTCAACTTGCTTACGGATCACGCGACCAAGTTAGCGCGACATGTGGGGTAGCATGTTGATCGAATTGAGCTGCTATCGCCAGACCAACTTGTAAACGAAATTAGTCGCCATGCATCACTACCCAGCAAATCAAAATTTGACGCACATACGAGGTGCTGCACGTGTGCTGCTGTGTACATCAGGTGGCACATCTCTTTTCTAAATGCCGGATCAACACGAGACTGTGATTTTGGAATGGAAGCCGCCACTTAATCCGGAAATTCTCGGCTATTGGTTTGTTGATGAAGCCGTTTCAACTGCCCAGGAAATACGAACTGTCTTGACTTGTTTTGGAAATACGGTTGAATGGCCTAGAATGAACTTCGCATGTTGAGCGTTCATAGTCCAAACATAAGCCATGTTACTTATTTGCACCAGGTGAGGTGACCCGGGCTTATCCTGTGCATGCTCGTTGAGTGCACAGCGTGTCCTGTCCTATTCCGAACGTGTCGGTTGGTTAGGTGAATCGACGGGGGATAGCAAATGACATGGGTAGAACGTCGTCGGACGATTTTAGCGCCTTGGATACTACCCCAGACTCTGATTTATAACCAGTAGCCGGAGTATTGAGGACGGTCATTTTTGCTCCTTGGTTTGCCAAGCTTTTTGTTCTTTCTGTGGTCTGTTATCAACTTTGTGCAAAACTGTAGACTGCCAATTGGAAGTGTTAAAGTGACGGACTGTTTCATTGTTATACAGTAGTGTCTCCACGCCCATGTAACTTCAGTGTGGGTGTGAATTTTACCCAAGCTTCGTTAATGAACCTTCGAATGACTACCCTCTTATTCTTCTCTCTGTACAGTCATACGTGCTCCCCATGTTCCTCCCCCTCATCTCTCTCGATCTCCTGCTTGAGTCGACTAGTGGACCGAATCTATTTCCACCGACGGACTCCCTCGATCGTCCAGCGTCCGTTAGCGACCGTTGTGTTCGAGCCTTTTTGGCTGGTGCGACGAACCCGTTATTGCGCACTCACAAGCACTTGGCTGAAGTTATTGTGACCAGCCTATCACCCGTAGATGGCCTCACCGATTCGGACGGGTGTCATTCTCACGGATCACTTACAAGTTTGTTCGATGGAAGTACGCTACCCAAGAAGATTCAAACGGCTCAAGCGAACGTCCCTCCTGAGGGTTTATTACCATCACTATCTGGTAGCGCCACACGACAGTCTTCAAACCCAAGCAGATCTTCTAACGCGGTACGTTATAGCATGGGTTTGGAGCTAGATGGTTCATTTGTCATGTGGTCACCAAATTAATCTGTCAGGAAGTCCATCGCCCTCTAGCAAAACAGGTAAGCTGAGAAAGGAATTTCGGCTAAAAATGTCACCCTTTGTCCTTGCAATGTGGTACGTAAACTCGATGATTTCTCTGATCTCACAAACAAGGAGCTGAAAACGAAGGTGTTACACATCACGTAGGAACCGATGTTAGACGCGCTATCCGAGTTCAGAGGACTTAGTGAGTCTGTGGTTGTTGTCCGTGCAACGGTGCTTTCAAGCACTGTGTGCTACCACTGTGAGTACCGCGTTTAGTTTGTTCGTCGCTCGTTTTTTTGCTTGTCGGATGTATTATAAGATCGGATGGTTTGTTCCGCGCTTCACAGGCGGGTTTAGCAACTCGAAGGAGCGTAGGAGTCTACAGGTAACATACCGCACACTTTGTGTTTCATATCGGACACTTCACAGCTAATTTCATCATTCATTCAACCACTACCACTTTACCTAATTTGGAAACCCCAGGCTCAGTGCGGAGGAAAAACAGAAACCTTGGATGGGCATCGAACCGGCGCCTCTCGTTTCGACTCAAAGCCAATATAATTCGGGTGTCGTGTCGATGTTAGTGTTTGGCCCATTGTAGAAGTCACACGAAGGGCCCACTAATGGCACAGACGTCAACTGTTGGTCCATTAGACCGAGGTGCAGCGAAGGAATATGAGATCAGGTGTACATGTGTGATGACTTGGGGCAGCGTCCACGATAGCTGAGTTGAGGGAGCACTCGCCTGGTAAGCGAGAGGTCGCGAGTTCGATTCATTTCCTGTAGCTTGCATTGTGTGCTTGGATCCATATACGAGATTTTTCCAATCCCCGTCTATCCTGCATCGCTACTGATAATGTTCACATTTTCCGTCATCTGTTGATACGCATATATAGGTTGGTTGCTCATCCCTTCGCTGAAGGCCTTATACGATCTCGCCAAATCGGACGACCCGTATGTTTTAGTTAAGGTCCGTTGGAAGACATACGAGACAACACGCCGTTCCTACTTTGCTCAACTGTACTGAGGTCGCATCGAAGCGAGACACCCTGGCCACCTCGTCTCTTTAGCCTCGCATGTTCTAACCAAGTATTTGTCATATCGAAATTTTTGGCTGGTTCCGGCATCTGCAGAATTCACACCACTCTCGTTTGAACAGTCCTTATAAGAGCACATTTGGCAGACCAGTCACTGGGTCGTCTTTCATAGCGTCAACAAAATCGCTTAAGCGTGAGCAAACGTGATAATTTGGGTGCTTCCAGTGTGCGATAGTAGGGTATTGGCAACACATCTGCCTCGCATATCAGGTGTCTGCAGCAAAGCCCCGACACATTCAAAGATATGCACTACCGATAGGCTCCCGAATGGGCGAAACTCGAGTCTATTGATTCTACCTTTTGTGTGTGGACTCACCGGAATGGTTGAGCCGTGACAGAAAAAGGTTTGTGCAAATGAGAGTGCTGTAAATGTGATTGTCGAGAATCATTCTTTTTAGGTACTCTAGCGGTCTTCAGTTTACCTTTCGTGAATGCTCTGTTACTGTAACCTACGCCACTTCTCGAATGTGTCTAACATTAGTCTGTGGACCCACAACTCGGATAAGCCGTCACTAAATTTTACCACATCATATATACTGTGGCTTTTTATGCCACCGTCTGTCTGCCACACAGGCCCATCGCCTGAGTTCAGAATGGAGCTAACTGCGTTTTCTATATATCTAGGATCGAGAAATATAACAGACATTGCTAGTAACTCTGGTTCACTTCACACCACATTCACTCGGCTCCCTCATACGAAGTGGAAAGACGCACAGTAACCTCAATTGGAACGGCCGATTGAAGCATATGTTCGATCAGCTATAGTACTCACCACACGTTACGTGGCATCACAGAGTAACAAGAGTAAGTCTATAATGGCTTCCTCACGTAATGTACACAGTCGCTTAGTAGCTCAGGTTACAGTGGGAACGTTATTCACTGTCACCGTACGAGAATGGTTGGCGAACAATGCATGCTTGCTCGGTACGTTCGTTTCTCCGTGAAGATTTCATCTCCAGTTTCCTGGTGTATTCTCGCCACAACGCGTTTTTCCCATCCTATCAAATCTTTGTTCTTCCAAGACCATAATTTTTTTTCACTCTGCTTATTCCCCTCTCGTCCTAATCAGCCGAAAAAATCTGACCCAGTGATCCACTTCCTGCCATCGAGTTCAACAACTGGCCTCAATCCCCGTACTTTCCCGGTCTCACTCGCACAGGCGCTGCAGCTCACACGGGTGGATCGTGCCTTCATCGATGAACTCAACAAAACGGTGGTTTTATGGTATCAAGGCCGGTCAGCTGTACAGCAACTGTGTCAACTGGCTCCGTCTGATGACCTTACTGTGTTGCTCCAAGGCGATGAGAAGACGCTAGATCGGACATTGGATCGCCTGCTTCCTGAACAGAGAACCGTTCTTCTCCGTTTTCCCTGTAAGTTTCTATAGACACATAAATGACAAAATAGTCGCGAGTCTACCTCCTCACCGGATAGTGTATGCCCCGGGGCGGGGAAAACCGATGGTTTTGGGATAGAGTTTCCACGTTCTTGGCATACGTTACTCACATTGTGGGTTGCGCTAATCTGAATGTGGCTTGAAGAACCTATCTCTCCTCGGCGGGTAATAACTCGGCACGTGGAGCACGTGACCAAAACACCGCAGCCTGTTGTACTGTAGTCACGCAACAAACAGAATGCCTGTGCCTTATATTCTCTCCAACTCCGTTTTTATCACTATCATATGTGGCAGTAACTGCTGTCAGTGTACTGCTGTACGTACTAATGATAGCGATGAGACTTCTCTGTCTTTCAGTTACGAGCTAAGGGGTAAACTCGGCTCGGATCTTATCAAACAAGCTGAGTGCCATGTATTGTATAATATAGAAAGTGTAAGGCCAAGACACAGCGTATTGGAATAAGCTATAATCCGACTAATCTATGCTTTGACTTTAAACTTTTTGTAGGGGGGAGGGAGAGCATCGGTGGTCTGTTCTCCGAAAGATTCACCAAGTCGCCTTTAACTTACAATGTTTTAATTCTCACTTCACCGTAAGATTTTCTCACTTGATGAAGTTTCGTGCCAGTTTAATCCGTCCAGTTTGAATGCCTTGTAGTTCACCTGGCAATGAGACCTGGAAAACATTAGTGTTCGTCATCACGTTCTTATGAAAAAATATTTAGAAGTCATCATGGATTTAGGCGACATCCTGAAATTAACGATAGTCTAAATTGATGGGGCACGATTATCTGCCCGGGGCGCAATGTTTTTCCTTAAGAAAAAAATCATTCAGCTATAACACCCTTTCGGGGCCTAGCTGCTATGCCACCCAAAGGAACCACGATGGCTGGGATGCCTCCAGGTTGCCCAAGCCTGGAGAAGTCGAGATGCAGAGTTCGGACCAGTACTACGAACCTTCCGGTCAGTAAATTCGTGCTCTAACCACTTAGCTATCTCGCCCCTTTCAGCTGAATAAAATCGCTCTATTTTGAATTTTCAAGTGATTCCAAAGCCTTAGAATAGATGGTCGTCCCCGAAGAGAGCAGTGAACAGGTCGAAGATTATCTCGTATATGTTGTTGGCTAGAAAGTAGACTGCGCTTGATATCTCCATGAGGGCTATCGCACCCTCTCACTGGAAAACTGTGGAATTGGGAGGTATTACTAGCCTTTTGTAGTCGTTTTGTGCGGTAGGTTCTTATATTATCTGCATACTATTCAGAATTTTCCAGGTGCCGACATTCTGTTGCTTGTTCTGTTGCATGCCGACGGTCTTTCATATGCATGGCCATTAACTACTTATTACTGGGTCAGTAGTTATAAGTAAAATTGGTGCAACCAAACAGCTATTGAATTTGACGTGTATTCATCTTTTTCCAGCGTCTGCAATCCTGGACTTGTATGTCAGACAGCAATTTCAGTCCTACTTGCGGTCTTTACTGCTGAATGCAGAGGGATATGGTGAGTCCGTTGCTTCAACACGTTCGGTGAACTCATCTCTCTCTCGCTGCTCGAAATTACGCAAGATCAAACTTTTTGGGGGATGATTGCTCCACTACTGGTTTGAAAAAGTGAGAGGACAGTTTTCCGTAAGATAAAACAAGACACTTCCAGGGATATGCACCCCTAGTGAAGGCAAACTTCGAGTATAGTGCCTCATGTCATCGTTGTGGACTCACAAGAATAGGTGCACCATGACGTGATGAGGGTAGTTCAAACCAGGAATATACACAGGTATAATCGCTTAAAAATGGACACATTATCCCAGTCAACGGAGGATCTTCGGCAGAGTTATGTCGCGAAGGGAGTTTGTTTTGAAATTAATGCCAATGAGGAAAACTAATAAGGCAGTTGGATGAGTATTCGAGGGAGACAGAGGACGCTACAACATATTCCAATGGATACGAGATTGGATTGAGATCTCTCCATCAAGAACTCGGTGTGTAGTTGTTGGAGTCACCGAGAATGTAGGCTTCTGCAATCAGGTCAAGCTGAAGTGTATGACAATCGACTGAGAGAATGCATGATCACCGTTTGGTGATCATGAAAAATAGCGAAAATATTTGTTGTATCTGGGTGCGTTGGATTAACCTCGAATGACTTGAAACCTCAGGTACAAGGGTCCGAGTTGCGAGTTTTAGAACAGGAATGCGAACGATGGGATAAGAAATCACAGGTGATTGTGGCTTCCTAACTCGCAGAGAAACATACTAATGTGGTGGGGCACAAAAACTGGTGAGACAGGTATGCACCTACGTACACTGTGCGGTGTTCCATAGTTTGAGTTCATACAATTGAGCAGAATGAAGCGTCTCTGCTTGTTAGTTTACGTTAAGTTATGCGTTTTTTTACTTTGTTTTACTTCACTTCTTCCTCTTGCATTTGTTCAACAGGTTCAAACAGCAGTGATTATGGTACACACTACGTGAACTCGTTAAGTTAGCGTTTTTTTTACTTTGTTTTACTTCACTTCTTCCTCTTGCATTTGTTCAACAGGTTCAAACAGCAGTGATTATGGTACACACTACGTGAACTGCCTCCGATCGACCCGATCCTTTCTCGTATGGCGTCGACAATTCATGCCGGAAAAACTGTTCAGAGTCTCCAAACCCCAACCGATAGCCCCAATCCTGGAAACAACGTCAGATGATGCAGCGATACAGAAAACTGAAGATAATGAAACCCTCACTGATTCTTCTACAGTTAGACTACTTCCCTTAGTCGGATTAGAGGTGAGTCTCTTCTCCACGTATGTGAAATACTCGTCCGTGATCTTACTTAGCCGCACATGTTTTCAGTGCACGAGAATATCAGTCGGTCCTGGATTATCTCATGAGTGTAATGATTCAAATGAAGTTTATCCATTACTTTGCGGGATTTCCGATTGGTTACCCGAGGAGCCAGTCAGTCGTAGGAGATATGGTGCGAAATCTCAATATCGAACATTGAGTAATGGTTGGTCCTATCTATTTGTGGGTTTACCGCACTCAAAATTGACCACTCTCAAATGAATAGCCGAGTGCTCCGAGTACTACATCGGGAAGCGTAACACGCAACTCATAGGGGTGCTGAGCACGCTTCGACAGTCCACGACTAACTTGCTTTTCTTGAGCTGATCAGGCAGTCACACTCTTGAGTTCCCCTCCACTTTATGTTGGCACTCAAATTTTACGAAATTCGAAAAATACACTAATTTGGATGCCAATCCGGTTTTTAAGGGAGAACCAACTGAATACCATCTGAATCTTTGGTTTTTGGTGTTCTTCGACTTCCAGGGGTTTTCAAAATCCTGGTGTAGGTTACGTCTATGGAATGTGTTGCGACACTGCTGTATCGTACCCTTTGCCTGGTGAAGCACATCCAGTTCAAGGAGAACATCATAACCGAGAGGTCAGTTGGGTCTTCCGTAAAAACCAAATCGGTATGCGTGTGTGCATAGTTCGCTTCTTTTCAGAATGTTTTGCATTTAGATCTCCCTCTCTGATAAGAATGAAACAGTGCCTCTTGGCTCCGCCGCATCAATTGACTTGGCCTTGTTGTCCGATCTCTCATCCCGTCAAAATTATCCTTCCCTGTGGACAATTTCGGTGGGCTTTCTTTATGAACTCGGAGGTGATCGCATTTAAATTATCTTATTCGGTGTCTGTGTGATGACCGGAGACTGTCTGTGTAGAATAACTCAATACCTGTTAAGTGATTCTAAGGTGCGCTCTGATTGGGTAAAATGTCATTTAGTCAGGGCTGAACCGTACAATTTATCGCTTCCCGCTCTATAGCTGATCGCCTACTGTGGCTTTGCTGAAAATTCCACATGAATACGGCTGAAGATTCTACCATTCTCCCATTACCTGTCATCCGCAACGACCTTGCTGTGCGAACGTTTTGTCTGGACCGCTGAAGACAATTTAACTGAATTAAGTATTGTCCCTCGTTGGAGACAATATCTGAAGCATTCATGTTATTCTCCCTTTATGTGATACCAGGGTGCGTCCATCGTAACACAATAGTACTTATATGGTTTCTGTAAACTATTCGATAACCCATTACCGGTTTCTCTCTCCTCGGGACTCGTCCTTAAGGCCTAGTCCCAGAGTTTGCGCCTATCCTCTCATGTTAAATTCACTTTGTATGCGATTGGATTTGTACACTCGATTGCGACTGATAACTTATTGTTTGGAACGCAAATTTACTGAACGAAACTTCCGTCGGTTGAACCCGGTCTATGCATCTCGACTTCTCCTGCCTGGGCTTGGGAAACCTGGCAGTATCCTAACCCTCGTGCTTCCTTCGGGTTGCATGGCAGTAAGACATTTAAAGAGTGTTGTAGCTGAACGATTTTTCGCGACTGACAATTTAGTGTTCAAGTGAGAAGTAGATTAAATGGAAACTCCGGGACGTCCACCGGAACCCTCAGAACCGTTGCTACTGTTGGATGGTGTCAATTGATTCGCAACTAAGTAAACTAAAATTCGGGTATTTGGTTGTGCAGCGGGTAGTTAAATCGCCGAAAATATCCGGCAGCAGCAACTTCGGTGGCTCAGTCATGTGGTACGCATATCGAAACACCGTCTACCGAAATGATTGTTGTTTTCCGGGTCTCCTTCAGAACGGGGCAAACCGCGAGATGGACAACGTATCACCTAGCAGAAGGGTGTGAATGAGATTACGAGACGTTTAGGTGTTTTTGGTGCAATCCGGCTTCCAGGATGGGGTCCGCTGCACTTGTCAGAGTCACAGGTTCCAGGTTTCAATCAACTGCATGACAGTTAAGTTCTGGAGGACTTTCTGATTTATCCTGCTATAGATATTGCTTTGTGCCTAGAAAATCGGAGAAATACGCACCGCTCGGTATTCCAGGGTGATTTTATCCGGAAGATTCGAGACTATACGGCTGACTACGGCTGAAGCGTAGCGCGTTTTTGTCCTTCAACTGTACAGTTCCTATCCCTTTCTCCGGTGTTCAGTGGTAGGTCTTCGTTGGTCTTCCACTCCTTTTCGCCACTTTTTCTGGTTGCTGTCTCTTATCCTCCGAGTTCTCATGTTGTGCTGGTTTTTATGTCCTTTTTCTCTCTTCCCCAAGCCGCCATCACCATTTTCCTCCGCCGCCGAAGTGTTGGCTGTCCATCCAGGTCGAAGACATGCGGAACCAGACGATTGGGACCAACTAGTTGGCGGGTTTAAAAAGTGCGTTTCTTCCGAAGACAAGCTTTCTCTACCGCGCGATACCAGTTTCCATCGGTTACATCTTTTCCAGTTCCAGAACGCAACGATCAACCTTAGTTTTACTGAAACATAACATTTCGTGGTGTTCATTTGCGCTTACTTCCTTTGTTTTGTAACCTGTTGATAAGCATCCCAAGATCTTGTAATCCAAGATTGACGATCTGTTGACATCCTCCGTATCTTCGGTCGCTCACTGGGGCTCCTACATCGTTTCATATCAGATATGCTTATAGTTTCTATCCGACCATCATATCGACGTAAAAAGGCATAGGGTAATTCCTTAACAGAAACGATAACGGAAATAACGGAGTTGTTTCCTCTTCGGGAGAAGAAAAGGGAAATTGTTACGGGTTTTCCTGGAAGACTACTTTCTTTCGAGGCATTTATTCGTGGTCATTTCGTTAATATTCTTGTTCTGATAACTTGTAAAACAACCGATGTGCGTATTTTTGATTAGGTGAATGGTTCTTGAGGACCACTGACTTCATGTAAGCGTTGTCCATCTGTGAAGCTCATTTGTACTTGGAAGACAACATACATCAGTATGGCTAATACACTCGTCTGCATATCGATTTGGTTTTCACGGGAGCCCCAGCTGAAATCCATTTGAATCTCTCGTTTATCATGTTCCCAATCAACTGAATACGCTGCACCAGAATATCTCATGTTTCTGTTAGCACGATGTTCGAAATATCCCAATACATAGTATAAACTACTATTACATTGTATATACTACACATGAGTTTGCTGAAGAGTATTCGACAGCTCGCACTTTTATCGGTAGTGTATTACGTCTGTGCAGTGTGCTGTGATATTGGCACAAGGCGGCCTCGTGCAGCAAATCCAGCCGCCTAGGATCGCGTCTGTGCAGTGTGCTGTGATATTGGCATATCGTATCGACTGAAGCACAAGGCGGCCTCGTGCAGCAATTCCAGCCGCCTAGGATCGTAAGTAAGAGATTCAGCTCGGTTCCGGGTTCCAGTCTAAACCAAATTGGTATGCAAAGGAGTGTATAAGTCGAATTTCGTGCAATTTAAATTTGACTAGAACATGAGGTTGACGGGGAATCGGTAAGCATGCTTACTGATGAATTTCCAAGAAGGGCAAAGCTGGTCTAGGGCTGTCGAAGAAGGTTTTCAGTAACCTTATGAGTAGTATATTACATCTGTTTATATCAGGACTGCGTTGTCTCCGTTCTTTCAGGTTTCGTGAGTTAGCTGCGGATCGTGGGCGACGCCTGATGTCTCAGGGCGTCCAGGGCTTGTCGAAGCTCAGTAGTAAGTTCTTTTAAATGTAAGTTGTTGGTGGGTGGCTTTTCTCTTCGTTTTTCCCCATTGGTTGTGTGTGTGTATGCTAACATTGACGTCAATTTCATGCTTTCTTACTCCATCGTTTGCACTCTGTATCTTCGGAATATTTCAGCCGATTTGAATGCATCCTTCCGGTTCGATATACCCTCACGGGTTTCGGACGTGTTCCGATCACTTCTGAACAGTGCTTCTCAAGCTGTAAGCCGCTGACGGAAGCCGCAAGCTGAACGGTCATTATCTACAGTGTCCCATGGCATCTCCAGTATGTGATATCCACACCAAAATTACCCCCTCGCCTTATTTTTTCCATTGTTCCAGTTTCAATTCGCCCGCCGCCGAAATGTTTGGTCTCTGTTCCCACGTTTGAACGTATTTTTACCTGTTGTTAACACACTTCTTGACCCGTCTTATTTCACATCACACAGATGTATGTGTCTTGCGAATCGTAGAAAATGTTTCCTCGTGAATTCCACCAGGCACCAGTTCCTTTCCTTCATCTTACCGTGTTCGTGAACCCAAGCCTACTGCAAAATGGACGGCTTTTATACAAGTACCTTCATGTAGTTTTGACTAATGTGTTTCCTGGCTCCGCTCACTGATATTTTCGATAGTCGTCATCTACATTGTCGATAGTATTGCTGCTGTGTTGTTCGTCAAATTATTGATTTCGAAGCTGGACAGTTTCTCTCAAGCAAATTTCGTGCCCTGGAATCGAGGATTTCAGCCCTAAAGACAATTTAGCGACCGTCCGTTAAGAGGAGGCATACTCTTCGTAAATTTTAAATCGAGTTTACTGTTCAAATACGGTTCGGGTTCTCTAAAACTCCGTTATCATCACGAGTAACAATAACACCATTGTCGATAGTGATGCTTCACCGCCATATGACCACAAAGTTCATCTAATTATATTTGGATCCAAAGAGTTTAAAGACGAGAAAGTAGAGAGGGTGAGATAGGGAACCTAGTTTTGGCCTATCACAAGTATCATGGGGCACCCACCCCTCCAAGTGGTCAGTCAGACAATATAGAAAGAAACTGACAGCATGCATGCCACTGACATCGATTAGCCGCCACTTCTTGGGCGCAGCCAGGCAAGCAGGGTCATTGAGACCCCATCCTGCAAGCCGGATCCCATCAAAAACAAACTTCTCGTAACTTTCATCCTCTCAAATCATATATAGTCCACCTCGCTAGTTGTGCCATTCCGAAAAAGACGGAGTGGAACTCGTGTCGGTGGGCGTTGCTCTGGCACGCATAGCACAGTGCCGAGCCAAGGTGGTTGATGGTGCCGGATGTTTTCCATGACTGAGGTACCTGCTGTCCATCCTAATACCCGTTTTCTCATCACCTCGTTACGAATTCGTTGGTATCACCCGACGCTTTGAGACATCGGTGGTCAGGAACCCGAAGACTCCTCATATCAGTTGTCCACAGAGGTCTTGTCTCGTAAGCATGCAACAATACAGCCTTCACTGTTGTTTGATGAACGCGACTTTTGAGAGCAAGCGATATACCTTTCTGAAGCCGAAAGTTACGCAAATCAGGGAATGTGGTTCTTGTCTTCGAAATTCGTGCACTGACTTCATCAGAAACTTCCATCACAGCTAGTACAACTACCGAGGTACGTAAAATTCTCCATAACCTCCAGTGATTCTCTGAACTTTAGGGAAATGTTCTGATGCATGACTGCACTTTTAAGGTGCAAGTCGCGTGTAAAAAGGGCTATATGATGGTGGTCCGTCTACTCAGCAGGGCTTGTGCTTCGCCTCCGTCTTTAAAGATGGTGACGGCATCGTCTGCTTACTTCAAATGGACCGGTTTCTCGCCAGCAGCGATTTGAACACCGGGTTTTTAAAGACCTTCCAGCGTTTTCCTCGTTATTGCATTGATGATGAACAAGGACGGAGAGAGTGGACATAGTCGTCCGACCCCAATCTCGGTAGCGGACCTTCGGGAGAGTTATCCATTTGCCCACACACTCTGAAGTATGTGAATATAGGGATTGTGCCAACAGACCTCATGGGCGTACCCTGTTGTGCAAGTGTGTTAAACAGCACTGGTTGACAGTCTAAAACGAACCCTTGAAGTCAAGGAACACCAAGATTGTGGGTCCATACGGTCTAACATCTGACGAACCGTGAAGAAGTCGACGCAGCGTCTACCCGCTCGAAATCTCGCTTGATTCTCGGGTCAAGGGCTTGCGTCGCCGTAAGACGACGAAGGGTCATTGATGGTGAGGCCTTGTTACAACGGCAGTCAAACTGACTCCACTGTGGTTACTACATTCGCCGCGGACACCCTTTTTGAAAATGGGCATGATTTTCGACTCACCCATTCAGTTGTATGAGATAGTTTCTTTCTCCCGGATAGACGCATATAGTCTAGACAGACCCTTATTGAAGAATTCGACGCCATTTTTAAACAGAGCAGGTGGAAGGTAGTCAGAGCCGGGGGCACGGTGACGCTTGAGTAGAGATATACACTGAGGTTGATGCGAGTTCCATATTCATTCCACATTTTTGGAGAGTGAGAGGGAATAGGGGTTGGGCAGGGTTGAAGGGGGAATCCGGTGAATTATATAAGGGAGGCGTTGGCAGTAACTTGTTTTCTCTTGAGCGCTTTGATATATGCAGTAAGGCGACCCGACTAATGACACCAAGTGGCGTCTATGTGGTGTTGTGACTTTCAGTGTTGTCTGTTGGTTGGGATAGCATTAGCGCGTCGAAATCTAGACAGGAGAACAATCAGTGTCGTCAGCCAATGCTCAGTTGCAGCGGGCGTTCGGCAGTATATCGTTTGTCCGATAAACAGGTGATTCGTGTCCGCTTCCACGGGTGCCTTTCGTTCATGCTTCGTGTACATGGATTTTTCACTTAAAAAGTGTGATGGAGCAACACATACACATCAGTTACCCTTCCCTTATTGCCATTGTCGAGCAGTCGGGTCAGTGTTGTTTTATAACCCGGCGGCTGAGCTTGAGGATTCTGTGCGCCCTCCTTTTTAAGCAGAGTTGAAACTGACCTAAGTGGGCCATTCCACCGCCACAGAGATATGTTTCTTCCTGTATAGAACTGGTGAGTTGGTTGTTCGGATAGGACTTTCGAAAGGTTGCATTGAGTAATATCGGTTTTCCCATATCGGAGTTCATCACGAGTTGAAGCGTGGAATGAAAAAAACCACACCATCTCAGTGAAAGAGTGATTAACACTTGCAATCTCAGATGCTGAATTTGTTGTCTTCTGTATGATACGGTTTCGTACTTCGAGACGGTTTATCAGTCTATGGATTTTATGGAAATCCAACGTCTGTCTACTTTGGATAGCGAAACAGGCGATATGTCCAACAGAACGAAATAAAGTACTCTGGGCGGCAGTGTCGTGAATGCTCGGGATGACCCTAACAGAAGTGGACACATTGAGTTAACCGACAAAGTCTTCAAGAAAGAAAAATTCGCTTTCAGAGGAAATTTACTCACATCTTTACGATGCTGCTGAGTAAGAGGTTCTGCTCAATAAGAAGTCCTGCAATTTACAAACACAAGGCAGAACGCACCCTGACCCGGTTTGTGGACTAGCATACGCAATCACACACTAGGGAAGCTGCGCAAAAAGTTCATTCGGACGAGCATACCTCTAGACAAAAAGGAGAGAAATCCTTATAGATAGAATACTTCCCGAGCGACTTGGAAAAGTTGTTTTGTGGCAGGATTGTAAAGCACGCACTCTCTCTGACCGTCGATTATGTGATTCGCCACATTCCACCCGCATTAACCAGACTGTCTTATTAGCAAAACCGTAAGCCCCACTAACGACGGATGTGTAGGCCATGGGGCATACCATAAGTGAAAGATTTGGCTGTTTCCCGAGAACCAAGTTAAATTTTAATGCATGGTTATATGCTCACCTAGCTGAACAGGTTCTTAATTTGATAGGAATCCGGGAACAAGGTCTACCTGATACATTCCGCCAAAATTAGGCAGGTGGCCGACTTTCTGACAGTTTCCATCAACCCAATGAGTATTGGTGGATCTATCGTAAATACGGGTTCTGAGGTAGCTTTTCGTAACACTCAGGTAAACAGAAGTGGTCTATTTGGGTCCTAAGTTAGCCAAGTTGAATGAGGGAAGTTAGTTACATCTGGGATTTTTTGTATACTGGCATAAGGAGTAGCGAAGTAATCGCCATATTGGAAGGATCACTGCACCGAGCAGGGAAAGAAACGTCAAACCACTCTCCATGAATTAGTAAAATACCGAGAAATATTTCTTTTTTTCGAAGCTGTATACAAGCCCTCAATCTGTTATAAAAATTTGCCGTTGATGTTGCGTAAAGAGCGAGAAGTAGATGAACTCTTAGTTGTATTTCGTGGGGACTTCTCCAAATGTGACTTCTTTTTCGAATTTGTCTGCCTTTGCAGGTATCGGCGAACTATGTGATAGACGAATCATGCTTTTCAATCAAACTCAGTTTAACAGAAACGATTCATCCTCCCGCATTCTACTGTTTTCTCATGTTTTCGGCTCATCAGGTTCATGTACTCGTGGGAACCTGAGTCAGTCAAATCCTGACCTGAATAAAATTTGCTAGGTTATAGTACGAGTTAAGAAAGGCTCCTTTCAGATTCTCAGGTCTACAATTCGCTGGTAAGTCCTAATCATGACAAAACTGGCGTTGGGCTGTCTATGAATTCTAAACACTCGTCCCGCACAGCTTAGGTAAAAAACAAGTATAAATTTATTGAATCTTAAAAAAACTCGTGGGGAGGGTGTTAATTGTGTACAACGTATTGCTGTACTGGCTTATGTGAAATTTACAGTCTTGGCTTATGTACTCAGTAACCATCGGGTGGTGGGCGAAGTCCACGGCAACCAGTTAAATTAGTCTTTTCGATTGGAAGTTCCCGTGACGATAGAACCGACCGAACCATCTTTTTATTTTGCAGTCAAACAGAAGCAGTCAATCGATTGGTTGTTCTTCACCTCTCGATTTTTCCGTTCGCAATTTGGTTCAAATTGCGCTTGTTTCGCTGTTAACATGGAGGATTGACTGAGGAGTGAACACGTGCTTCTTCTCGCCAAACCCCTTCCCCATCGCCTCCCGATAATTCCGATCTTCCAGTCACCTGTCATTGAAACGTTTTTGGTGTCACGGGAAATTCCCTTCGACCAGCAGTTTTGCGCTGCCTACTTTTCGAGTCATTTCATTTGCATCCAAATGTGTTTTTAATCTGGATTACCTAAAGCAAAATGGTACAAACTATAACAATAAATCCGTCCTCATAATCACTTGGTTTTCACAGCGGACTCACCAAGGAGCAAGCCGGACCTCTCCTTTATGGTTTTCTTTTTCAGCTGAATGTGAACCACAAAGATCGTCTCATGTTCCAGTTGGTACGATATTCGAGATATCGCAGTACATCTCATAGACGTAACGCACTACTCATTAGTTTGCTGAGAACTGTTCGGCGATGAATCAGCTAATAGGCAGTCCTATGGTCGCCAAAATTTTTCCACCGCAGCGCCAATCGTCAAATTTTCTTTTCTGAAGTGTCTGATGAGACTAACT
>NW_008751747.1:1177105-1268495 GCF_000715545.1 Opisthorchis viverrini
TTAACAGAAACGATTCATCCTCCCGCATTCTACTGTTTTCTCATGTTTTCGGCTCATCAGGTTCATGTACTCGTGGGAACCTGAGTCAGTCAAATCCTGACCTGAATAAAATTTGCTAGGTTATAGTACAAGTTAAGAAAGGCTCCTCTCAGATTCTCACATCTACAATTCGCTGGTAAGTCCTAATCATGACAAACCTGGCGTTGGGCTGTCTATGAATTCTAAGCACTCGTCCCGCACAGCTTAGGTAAAAAACAAGTATAAATTTATTGAATCTTGACAAAAAACTCGTGGGGAGGGTGTTAATTGTGTACAACGTATTGCTGTACTGGCTTATTGCTCCAAATGCAGCATGTCGCAGAAAATACAGCTGGATAAAAACATCTCAACACATTGAGTTTGCACCGCCCCCCTTGATAGACAGATTGGAATGGAAATGAGTGTATTTCGCTAACTTCGTGCAAATTGGGTTCAGCTAGAACACAAGACTGAGAGAAACTTTGGGACTGCGCCTAACTGATGAGCGCCAAGAAGAGCGAAACTGGTCGTGGGATATAGAAGTGCATTCTCCTAAGTAGTATGTTTCGTCTATGCGCTGGGACGCCATTCTCTTAGGCCTACTCGACTGAACAGGTAAACGCACAATGGGAATCCGTGAAATTTACCAGTCTTGGCTTATGTACTCAGTAACCATCGGGTGGTGGGCGAAGTCCACGGCAACCAGTTAAATTAGTCTTTTCGATTGAAAGTTCCCGTGACGATAGAACCGACCGAACCATCTTTTTATTTTGCAGTCAAACAGAAGCAGTCAATCGATTGGTTGTTCTTCACCTCTCGATTTTTCCGTTCGCAATTTGGTTCAAATTGCGCTTGTTTCGCTGTTAACATGGAGGATTGACTGAGGAGTGAACACGTGCTTCTTCTCGCCAAACCCCTTCCCCATCGCCTCCCGATAATTCCGATCTTCCAGTCACCTGTCATTGAAACGTTTTTGGTGTCACGGGAAATTTCCTTCGACCAGCAGTTTTGCGCTGCCTACTTTTCGAGTCATTTCATTTGCATCCAAATGTGTTTTTAATCTGGATTACCTAAAGCAAAATGGTACAAACTATAACAATAAATCCGTCCTCATAATCACTTGGTTTTCACAGCGGACTCACCAAGGAGCAATCTGGACCTGTCCTTTATGGTTTTCTTTTTCAACTGAATGTGAAACACAAAGATCGTCTCATGTTCCAGTTGGTACGATTTTCGAGATATCGCAGTACATCTCATAGACGTAACGCACTACTCATTAGTTTGCTGAGAACTGTTCGGCGATGAATCAGCTAATAGGCAGTCCTATGGTCGCCAAAATTTTTCCACCGCAGCGCCAATCGTCAAATTTTCTTTTCTGAAGTGTCTGATGAGACTAACTCGACTGATTTATGCAAAAAATGAATAACACAATCCACACCAACATACTTTGCAGATTTTTCGTGAGCAGGTGTAATGAGACATAGGCACGCGCATACAGCTGTACTCACACCAACACACGCAAGCGGGATCACAGGTATCGCGTGGGACCGCAGCTTGGCAAAGCGAAGATAAGCAGGTGTAATGAGACATAGGCACGCGCTTATAGCACAAACACACGCAAGCTGGATCACAGGTATCGCGTGGGACCGCAGCGTGGCAAAGCGAAGACAGTGATGGAGTTGACAGCGTGTCAGCGTGGACACCTGCGTCCTCGTCTATAGTGGGCTAGTGAACATAGTGACAAATTACTCATGGTTAGTCAGCGCAATGGATCCGATAGTCTGTCGGCCTTCTTAACTGCATTTGTATTGTCCTCAAGTAATTTTGACCGTTATCGTGTCGAACCACAGGATTTCATTTTGAATTTTTTGTGAAAGTGTAGAGTCGACTCTATTCTTTTCAGCAGCACATTTGTAACGCGCCCAAGCAGCCTGTTTGCTCTATCGGCCCAATGAGGTCGGCCACTAACACTAGAGAACTATTCAAACAGACAACCATATCTTTTACTGTTACCAAAGTTTTGGGATATTCAGAAGCCCTTGTAAAACTGGTTTATCATGGTTTCCCTGGCTTGGATTTGAGGCAGTCAGCTCTGAGCACATTTCCTTAGGCAGTATACCACATTTTTCTGATGGTCGGCATATGCCTTACTCAATACACGGCTGAGGGAACTACTCCAAATTTTTTTCGTATTGTTCTTGGTTGTCGCCAAGTACAAGGACCTTGCCACACTAAAGACCAGACTTGATGTCTTGTGCAAGTCCCTATATTTTGTGATGCTTCCGATGCAACTGACAGTTCACCACAGGCTTAAACGGACCCTTAATGAAGTACCTCGGTAGGCTACCTGTGTCTGGATGATGAATGCAATCAAAGAAGTCCCCAAAATATTGCGCCAAACCTTGTCAAGCAGCCGGATTCTCGGTCCAATTTTAGTTCCCAAAATGCTCCTGACATGTCCATCATTTTAAAGAATTTTTTGCTCTCAGTCTCCGTGAAAGGTCTCTCAGGTTGCATGTGGGATGGATCGGTGCTACTATTTCCCAGTTTAGCACTCGATGGTTTACGAGTAACAAATACTCTGATTGATACTGACCTGTTCAACTTTGGTGTCGTTTTGCTAGCCCAATGTCTCAATCAGTCTGCTATCTAAATCTATCGGTTATTTGCAGTCTCGCACTAGACTCTGAAAATCAGAATGGAATACGTCCCGCAAAACAGTTGAAACTCACCTCACACAAGTAAAGCTGTGGAAGTTGTGCTATCTAATAGTGCCCGGGAGGATGGACAACTCTGAATCCAATTATGGTTCAGGTTGTGCATAGTCGCCGACACCGAGAAATACACACGGCGACTCTTCGTGGGTTTCCATAGAACGGACTTTAGACCCTATGTGTGGGATTCATATGACAGGTGTCGTCCCACCGGTTTTTGCCCAAACACTTGCCGAGGTTTGCATTGGATTCAGCGGCTCGCTCATTTCGTCGTCGAAATGCGCCTCCGAGAACCTACTTGCCGCTTCAAGTTCGGGCATCATTGCACGTTTGATTGATCATCTCTCCTCACTCAAGAGCATTAGTTTCTAAAATGGATTGTGTGAACCCAGCTCAAATTCAAGTATTGCTTGGCGGTCGACTCCACGGGATATGGATTTCTATGCTTGACTACCATGTAACCAGAACATATTTTATCATCAAGAAGAGTTTTAGCAATTTCATCCATTCGGTTAGGGCAATGTTGCAGGGTTCTCTGAACTGCGGTGCAAGATTCGAAATATCATAACCAACGGTAATGTGCCTTACTAGCTCACGGGGTCAGACTATTTGGATACAAGTCGTTTGAAACCCGTTGGATCTCTTTTAGACTGGGAAGAACTATCATGTTCCACGAACCAGCCACAGAAGAAACCCATCAAGAGCTCTGTGCAATAAGAGACTCGTGGTAGTCCTACGTGATCTCAAATAGATCCAATTTGCGACATTTGGAATTACCGCGATATAGATTCGTTGCCAGGTCTTGCGAATGAAAGTCATTAGTTTCCAGTTTGTTAGCAACTCTGGTGCGAATGTGTAGGGTTTTCATCAATCGGTTCTCAAAATGGCTACCGCCTAGAACTTATACACAGCATGAGGAGAACAAATGTCGAAATATACCTTAATGCCGCATTCTTGAAATCCAGAAATCCTACGAACCAGTCTTTTCGGGAACTTTTGGCTGTCCATTTTACCTAAAGCTGATTTTACCAATTGGTTTCCAAACTTTCGTGAAAATAATGACTTCTCAATCAGTCCCAATGGTTGATTGAACAGGCTGTTCAATTCACTGTCGTTCATCACAGTTGTAGAGCGGTCCAATATTACATCCAATTACACCAGTCCCAAACTATGTATTGGGACAGACCCAGCCCACTGTAAAGCACTCATTTATCCGCGAGTCTACTACCGGTGCTGACTGGAACCACCAAAAAGCATGATGACGCTTATGGCCAGTCTCATCTCTTGTCTCCTTTGTCACAGGTTCTTTGACAATTTTTGACATATCCGAGCCACCGGTATCATACCCACGCTTGCCCAATTTCCCGATCGGCTCTCCAGACACAGATACTGTGCCAGGCCATTCCGACGAGTTCTTCCGACACAAGAACCTGTCACTTTATTCTCAGCACGTGTGACTTCCTGTGTCTTCGGCGTTCATCCAGGGTTTAGGTGGCAACCGTTTGACTCCAAATGATCTGTTGTCAACACCACCTAGGTAAGAAAGACCACCTCGACACTTCCGCTTTAGTTATATGCAGTATCAGGGATTCACTACCTGTCACTTCGTTCTGATCTTGCCTTTTATCACGGTCCTGATTACGAGTCTCAATGCGATGTGGATGGTTTTGACGACAAAGATACATGAGTGAAAGAACCAATGAAAGGATAACCAAAATTGTATTAATCCAGACAGCTTTTAGTAGTATGTTCGTTATACGTGCACTCACACGTTTTTATTCATCTGCAGACAATCTCCAACATGACACCGTCTAGCTGAATTTAGCGCTCACTTGACTGTCCTCTGGGACATAGCACAAGTTACGAGGGTTCTTTAGTTTACCTATATTCTTGTGGAGCCTTTTTGTGTAAGATGTCGGAAACAGCAGACAATGTGATGCATAAAACACATTTGAAACATGAAACACATTTGTATTCTTCAACAAACACTTGGTAGTTAGTTGACTTCATCTGTCCCACAAATGATGTGACTTACAGAAGTTGTCTATTGAATCTTTCTTGACATGGTTGTAGTTCCATCGTATATCTACTTATTCCGCCAGTGTACTTATTGATCTCCACCTGACTTACTCGGTGCTCGCCAATCACTTGCCCCAAAGGCCGGCCCGTGCGATATTCACGCTGGAATTTGTGCCACTGCACCTACTTATTGTACGCAGTCACGCTCCCTCTCCTAGGTCTTCTATGACTCGTCCTGTCGTTACAACTGTGTGATCATTCTTTCAGTCGGAGACACCAGAGGACCACAGCGCACATCACGGTACCAACATACTGTTCTTCTTTATCCGTTGTGAGGACTTTGACGATGCGATGTGCCTGTGATTGCCAGACTAAGGCCCGTTTTGAAGCCAAAACCGTGGGAAATTGAAGTTTGCGGTGTAACTTTGCTTCTTCTGATATTCACGATAGTCAATCCTAAATGTGACCCGAAACCTCAGCGCGCAATTATCTTGTCGCTTTCATAAATTTTCCAGGCTGAGAACCCAGGAGAACCCTACTGAACTTCAAAATACTACCCCAAAACTCTTTTGTGAAACTAAGGTTCGTTCTTGTCATAAATCAACTTTTAAACGACATGAATTCTTGTGGTGGTTCTATGGTTTTTCCAGACAGTCTGGGGAATAAATACATACCGTACGTTGCAAAAGTACCCTATACCACTAAGTTGTGGGAGTTGGCTAGATAAGCAAAAACCCACTGAGCGGTTGGAACATATAGATGTCATCTAAGATTCTATAGGGAATGCACCTCAAATCCAGGCAATTC
Source organism: Opisthorchis viverrini (assembly GCF_000715545.1). NCBI lineage: Eukaryota > Metazoa > Platyhelminthes > Trematoda > Opisthorchiida > Opisthorchiidae > Opisthorchis > Opisthorchis viverrini. The sequence continues at coordinate 1,182,664 of NW_008751747.1, forward strand.
GAACAAGTTTCCACAGCCCCACAAAGCCGATGAGCGTGCAGCGAATTTCAAGATTAGTAATTACTCCGTGTGATTGATGAACTCTTTGTTAAACCTGGTTATTTATATTAGCGTGTCGCAGCCACTAGGAGGAGATAAGACCCTAAGTCTACCGACCTTTGTGCAATGGGTATCCTTCAATACACAGCTCACAATTCACAGGCTTTACTAGGTGAAATCAAGGATATATCTCCTGCTCTCATCCATTCAAATGATCAGACAATTTCCGAGTTATTGGCTAAGTTATTGGCAAAGCTGAGAAGTTCTTCCAACCATAGTTTTTTACTGAAAGCTTGAAACCATTCTGAGGTACTGCATAAATATTAGGGGACTGACATTCTTATTTGCTCTTTTGCATGTTCTGGTAGCAAACAGTGATTCTCAGTTGTTGAGGATAAATGAAGGTTGTCTTGCGTTTCAAAAGTAACTTCTCCGCATTAGCGTTTATAATAGCACAGCAGAAACAAATTCACAGCATCCAGTCCATCTCAGCACACAATTTTGGTCGATTTTTCAACCACAGGCTATCATCACTGAAAAGTAAGAAAATAAAATTGGGCTTTTACATTCGCGAGCAAATTGAAAAATTCGATGTGATTTGTCAGTTCTTAGGCATGGTTGTCCTCAGCAAATTAAGAAAGTAATGCCTTAGCAACCCCATGGCAACATAGCTGTATGGAGGATTATCTCAACGGAAAAAAATGAGCGACTCTCTAACCGACTGAATCATTCCCCTGCCAGTGAATGAGCTTCCCAACCGATGGGCTATTTCAATTATGATACGACAGTTATCAGAACAGTCGATGCCATCAGTAAGTAGAACGACAGTGCTAATTTATGGGTTGAGTTTCACAAAAAGAGGCGTACGAAAAACACGGGAACGATATTCATTTGGTCGAGAAGTGAGTAAACGTCCAATCGACTTGTTCGGGAATTAATGACTACTCGCATTTCTGTCTGATGACTGACAAACTTATATAAGCCTGATCCTATAATTTGGAGTCTGATGACTAAGATAGTAGTTGATTTATCCTGTTCATGGGTACGAAAAGGAATACAGCACAGTTCCGTTGGAGCGCGTTGCGGTAAAACTACGTCTTGAGGATGTTTTACTCTCATAAAATAAGTAGTTGTTCTGTGTGGGTAACTGACTTCGGTTACTTAAGACCACAAACCGAAATCGTGTTTGGAGGAGACTCTTCTGACATTGGTTTGAATTGATTGGAGCTGAAAAACTGACCCAATATATTCTTCAATTCATAAAGCAACTTCCTCACCAGCGAACTACTATCATTTGCGAATAAACTTGTTGTTAACGAGAGACTCACGAGAATACCATGTAGCTGCTAGCTAGCAACAGTTAGCTGCTAGCTGATCGTACCGCACGAAAGCCGTCTGATGTTGGACTGTTAGCTCTTTTTATATTCTGGTTCAGTTGAATTCCATGTCGCGAAACAATCCACTTGTTTGCAGCATAACTTCCTAGAAGTTGTTTCTCTTCTCTGAAATAACGAGCCAGACTGATACATCATCAAACTAAATATAACAGTCACCAGGTGCCTTATGCCAAGCTAACTGATCAGGTAAGCGCTGGGATGTTGCGTATGCACGCATTTCGAAACGGGTAACATGCACGTCCAATAACCTATCTACTGAAAATGCGACATAAGTAAGCTAGGTGGCGTCTTCTGAATGCCTTCGCGAGACCCAACTGGGTTGGGAACAGATTGGTGACCGGTGAATGACTTCGTCACGAAACGAGTCTTGGAGACACTCGTCAGCGAAACTCAAGGGTGTTGCCTGTCTACTTGCGGACTAGGTAGAAGTCCTTATTGATGGTTAGAGTATTTTTCATACAGCAAGACGTCGCAATCGATTGAGCCCGTATGCAGGAGCTGGTTATCCTGGGCGGCTCCGTTGCAGCTCCAATGACCCATTTAATAAATCTCGTCCCCATGTTTCATTGTGGATTACCGAACTCAATGGCAACTAGTCATCTGCTGGCCAGCTTGGCTCCAAGATGAGAAAAATGGCGATACAATTCGGCGTACTAGCGAACGAAACGTGAAAGCGATTACCTGTATTGGTTGAAAGTATATTGCGTCCAGAAGGCCGAAGAAATGAGTGGTGCGGGGACTGCCCCAACAGAACCTTGAAAACTTGCTCCGAAAAGCCATCGCCCCTAGTATAGAACACCCGGAGGGCAACCGTTAGCCACTAGCTGATCGTACCGCATGAAAGCCGTCTACTGTTTTCGTTAGTACGACAGTTGAGAAACCTATCCTCACATTCCTGAAGGAACAGACTATTCGGTTTGTGAATCTTCTGTTATCACAAACCTACTTTACCGATGAGTAAATTTCTTCAGCTTTGCATAATTTGTTTTTCAAGCAAAACACAAGGTTGATGGCATCTCCGAGATTGCACATATCCACTGTGCCACATAGAGGATAACGCCTGTCGGGATAGTTGCACCATGGTTACATTGGTTCCATCTGTTATGGTTTGGATCACCGAAAAATAGAAGCACGTGGGGCGTGCAGTGATGTCGCTTTTAGTTAGTTCGGGAATCGGGTACGCATTGAAGGCGACAGCTGCGACGTACGAGTGCCACTTGACTTTGCGATTGTACAATTTCTGCTAGTTTTAACAACCATTGATGAGTTGGGTCCTACGGTCCCCTATCCCGCTAATCAGCAGTGCGATTAACTCATATTCAGGTAGGATACTGCTCGAATAGTACTTTAACCAAAGAATGCATTAATCGCATATCGACTGGCTAATTAAGCAGTCATTCCTCAAATGGGATGTTTACACACAATGTTGATAATTCTCCCTTTTATGCTAGTTGTATTATGCTGGTAGTATGAGGAAATTTAGAACGCCTAATCATAGTATTGCGCCATAACTGTAGTTACTCTTCATCAACATTTCGTTGGTGTCAAAGGCATATGAACAGTTCCACAGTTTTACCTGGTTTCTATAATCCTAGGATAATTCACACTCACTGAAATTCCGAGCCACAAATGGTTGTGAGGTGCTGTTTGATTAGGAAGCATGATTTCTACAGTGGGAAAAAACTGAAGCGACCTCACTTTGAGGATTAGTTACTACGGCTGCTTGAAAGTAGTATTTCCCTTGCCTCTCAGCGTTCGTACAGTCTTTTGTCTCAAGTGTGGGATTTACGAACCTACATCTCATAATCGTAGTCCGGCAAAATTTCCAGTTACTTCAAGTAGGGTTTGTCGCATTTCGAGTTTGTCGCCAGAAATTCGGTTTTCGAAGTTGAGCACCATAGCGATGTGTCATACATCGCTAAGTCCATATGACACTAAGCGTTTAGGTGTCCCCATTTTTGGTAATGTTAGCTTGACTAGAGAAGACACAGAAGCTTGAATCAATGACATTCATGATGACTTCTGTCGAGTCGCAGATGTAGTCTCATGAAGTAAACTTTCAGCAGCGTTGCTGGTAACCGGCAAAACACATGCAGTGTTAGACCGTTATAACAGCTGCGTTTTTATCACCTGGTTAATGTGAACACTTTTGAATCACCAAACATAAACAGCTGCAGGTGACAGCTTTTGTCAGCCTGCTTCAACAAATTTCTCCCTTTCGTTTTGTCTACAGCCTTCATGTGTAACCACAGTGTTTGTTTTCAATTAAACACACCAAAAATTGACGGATAAACTCACCAATCTAATTCCTTTTCGCCCCCCTGTATGTTGGTAAAATTAGTGCAACTGCAATTTTCAGATCACGGGGCTCACCGAAACTCGAGGCATGAAGCTCGTTTTAAGACAAAAGTATCGGTTATTTTGGAAACCATTCATGTGAATTAAAATGGTTATGTTATCTGCGTGAAAGCAGCCATTTCCAGCCGCACGAAATGTAGGCAAATTCGGGTCAGTAGAAATCATTTTCCATCAAGTCACCTGATCTAACCAAATCTTGACTCATCGTTGGGCGATATTTCAGTAGTTGCTAGTACAGCTAGCCTGATATTGTATTCCGGACAAATTAGGCAAAACGCTGAAAGAACACGCAATCCTGTCCTTCTGAAACACTGCCGGAGCGATTTTTGTGCGAAACGTTCCACTCACAATGACATTTAGAGGTCTGTTTTGGATACGTTCCACCTTTGCCAAAACATGGGAAGATGTAAAAACTAAGAAAGATGGAGTAAAATTCTCAAAACTCCTCATCTCCGCACTTCAATATGGTTTCGACGGGAAAATCAACGAAATCCAGCTGATTTTCTCATTTTTGATGGTTTGCGCTTGCCTGGTAGTCCCAAAAAGAATGGAACCGGTCGTAAGCTTTCAAACGATTTTCAGCAAACTTATGGATAGTGTATTACGTCTAGGGTGAGATTCATGTTTGGGATATAAAACCGGGTGAACTCTGTGAACTTAAGGAATAATGCCTTATCTGCCAAAGTTTCATCGGAGTTTTGTTCATGCGTATCTCAAATCGGGTTTCGCGGTATGATTAGACAGTCTTTGTAATGACCGCAACTTTGAGCTTTTACCGTTCGTCCGATAAGTAGCACCTCTGAGAATCCCTAACTGTGCGCTATTTTCATCATGTAGGCACCACACGTTGAGCGACAGAGTATGCTGAGATTCTGACTAACGAGATAACGGGATAATGGTTTGAAAGAACTGAAGCATTATGAAACGTCATAGTATGAAGTAACAAAATATATTCATACCAGTTGAACGACAAATCAAACTTACTTGGTTTGTTTAGTCCTGAGGCAACTGAATATCCAGGGTTGTTCATTTTTTCGTTTGTTCCATTAGTTCACTGATTTCACTTACTAGCACATTTAATTTAACATCCCTTTTTACTTGTGCGAACGTTAATAAAGAATGGAATGAGAAACCAACACCTTCAGCCACCAACTACGTTTTGAATAGTATCATCCGATGAGTAAAAGGAATAAGCGGGTAAACCTCTAACTGCGTGACAGGTGTAATGGTGGCACTAGAGGAAGTACTCGACCGGTTCTAGGTCCTTGTGAATTGTATACAGTGTTCAACAAATAAATACTTATCTTTTCAACCTACCACTTCGACCCCAAAAATATGTCTGATGACTCGAATCATCAGTCAAAAAGGGTTCTTCTTAAGCACTGATTCTTGTTCAAGCTCAAGATGACTCTGTGTGTAAAGCCAGAAGTAATTGACAGGAAGGTCAGGGGCTCAAACCGAACCCAAGCATCTCGATTATTTTGTTTGGGCTCGAAAAACCCGATGGCAGCTTGCTGTAGTGCTGCCCCGGTTAGGCTTCTGGACAAACACCGAAAGAATGTTACATCGAACGAGTGATTCCGGTGTTAAGTGATTTGAAGACGCTACCCGACCAGGCAGCATTAATGCACTTCACCAAATCCGAATCTGCATCATTCAAGAGCTTTCGTCTGTCTGTGCTGACAGAAAGTCATGAAAAATATCGCAGTGAATAAGCCGGTAAACGTATTGTCAGGTGGGGGTACTGCAATTGGAAAATTGGCTCCTTGGTTTTGGTCAACTTTCTGGTTTTGAACAAATTAACTTGTCTGAATGACAAATAGCTAACCACTTCGGATGTATCCAATTTTGTTTTAGAATTGCTGCGGTTATGAGCATGCTAACAAGGAAGATATGGCATCGTAATTTTATCCAGTGTTTGCGCTGTTCATTTGACGCTCAATACCTACCGTCCGGGAAGCATTTGTTAGACATGGCACAAAGATTTGCAATATCGAAATCGTATTATCTGCTGTTATTTCGCGGCCATCCATCAAACTTAAGGCGCAACAAAACACTTCTGAATGCTGTGGATCTAGCCGGAATTAGTTTTACTGGAAATGTGGAAGCTGTACAGAGTAGAGAGCTTATCGATAAGCAAAATGCATCTATTTAAAATGGCCATGAGTTTCTTGTAGAAGACTGGCCTCTTGACCATAACGAACGGTAATGTGTACGTAAAAGCTTTCAGACTTATAATCCTAAACTGAAATCGGTTTACGCCAAAAGGTCTTGAGGGTCTGTAGGACTGCTTCAAAACCGTTCACTCTGATTGGCAGGGAGTGTGTATTGGATCCATAGGAAGTTTTGAACGCATATTCCTCCGGTTGGCAGTTGAACACTGCAACACAGCGGGGCTACAAGCAATTGAAAAACGGTATGAGATACATATACTTGGACAGAGTCATGCGCGATCATGAAGTGTCGACCGAATTCTCCGGTAACAACATCGTAGACAAAGGGTTCGTACGGCTTTCTGTAGCTGGTGCGAATGGGGCCACCCCAATTTTCATCAAAGTAGTCGCCAATTCTTAGCAGAGATTATGTGGAACCAGCAAAAGGCAGCCCGTACTGGTAGATAGTTGCTGCATTTCGAGGAGGTTTCGTGAAAGCATAACACAGTAACTGACCTATCAGTCATTAAATAACTGCCATTTTCTAGCACCCTATAGGCACCGGAAACATGGTAGCATTTTACGTGTTATGACTTCGTTATATGAGGGTATAAAGAAGGATGATATTGGCACCTAGGATCAAATTTTCGTTTACAGTGATCACTACATGATTATTGCAAGCGGCACCACAAAAGCGACGAGCACATGAGGGTAGACTCAAGCCGTTCGTGGCTGAAGCCGATGAAAATCCGTCTCATCAAGCATCGCTAACTCGTGAAACATAAGCATCCGAAGAACAGAGTTAAGGGCATTCTGGGTAGTAGTAATAATAACAGTCATTCAGCCGTAACCCTCTTTTAGTGTCAAGCTGTCATGCGACCATAAGGAAGAACGAGGGCTTAGGTATTGTCAAGTTGCCCAAGCCTACATTGGAGCAGTTGAGATGGATGGGTCGAGATCCAAGCACCGACCTTCCGGTCACTATATCTCCTGCTTAACCATTGACCCATCCCGGCGTTTTTGGGTACAAACGAAGCATACGGAACCTGTTACTTTATCAGATACCAACGCATCCATGATAGCTGTAGGTTTTTCAAACAGATACCCTCCAAAATTTCCCATGATGGGTGACATCGCTTTACAGATTTTGTTTACAACGGCTTAATAAAAACACACGTAGAATACAAGCGCCTTCCTTCTCTGCGTTTCGGCTGCTGCTTTTCAGGTTTCGATAAAAAATTTCCCATGATGGGTGACATCGCTTTGCAGATTTTGTTTACAACGGCTTAATAAAAGCGCACGTAGAACACAAGCGACTTCCTTCTCCGCGTTTTGGCTGCTGCTTTTCAGGTTTTGATAGAAGAGACGGGCATAAGTGAACAGTTCATGTTTCGTTCACCAGGAAAACCAAACACAAGATGTAGCTCACGAAATCCACAAGAAGGTAGTCATAAACGTTTCTTATGTTCACCTGGGCTACAAACACAACGGACTTCCCTGATCACTACAACAGATAAAAATGTTAATTCATTTGAAACTGTCTGAGTTGTGTATCCCTTTTCAACTTAAACTGCTACTTACGAATTGGCAAACTGAGCACCGTGTTCAGATTATCAGCTGAGTGAGAAATAAAAGGCAACTACATGAACCCTAATCCGAAGTTATAAAAATGTATGTGAGTAGCCAAAAAAATGAAACCGAGCATATAAACCAACTTTAGGGAAGTTTTCATCGAGGAATTATGCGACTAGACTAGAAAGAACCAGCCTTTTGGGCAGTCCGTCTAATTACTGATTACACTACTGAGCAGTTTCAAAATAGCGAGATGACAGGTGAAAGTTAGGCATAGAATTGTGATGCGAAGCAAACTACATAATTAGTGGTTAATTAAAAAGGGTAAAATGTGCAAAGTTTCAGTTGCATTTGCTACTTCTGGGCCACATCCTAGGGAAACTTCAACCTTTCACTGGCCAAGAACGGCGAGGCTGTTCGCGGGCTGGAAAACTGTGACCTTTTTGGAGTTCCAGGCAACTCTATGTACGATCACAGAGCACAAACGACATGTACGTTTTCCTCCAAGAAACCTATTAGAGTTGAAAAAATGGAACGCGACTCAACCATTGCACTTCACGCACTTGAGTCAAACCATCAAATCATTCCGACTGCACACGTATCCTACAGTCCGGATTTATGTCACACGTGGAACGGACGTGCGCTGAGGCCCTAGAGATTGACACAGGCGAACTGCATCAACAGGAGTGATGGCACCGGCATCCCGTCTATCTGGATGGACTTACTGCATACCTTAGCAGGCAGAGTAACCAGATGTCAAGCAAGGATCTTAAAAGTTACGCATTTCTACCGGCAGGACAACAAGCGGAAGTACATCCTAATCAAAGTGCACATAGAATCACCCGTACACACACCCACGCACGCACGCTGACTCAATCTGACTGCCAACTAATCACAGGGTTGCACAAATCGGAAGACACGGTAGTGGGCCCAAATGCCACTGCACTTGACTCATATTTAATTGATTGTAGAAATCCTTGAGAAAAGTCGCCCAACCGAAACGCCGGATTTCAACAACCTATTTCACCACGCTGTTTTAACTTTATAACTAAAAGAAATCCGGCCTTTTTCTTTGTGTACTCAACCTATTGGACTTGGGTCTTGGTGACTTACAACAAAACTAATCGATTAACACATGTTGTCCTAGCAATATGGTCACACTAATTGATATGCCCCCGTGATCTAGCGGAATTCGGCAGCACATGTGGAATGTCTTGCATGATCCTGGCCGTGATATGCTTGCTATTATAGGTAAAAGGCCAGGGAAAAACGGAAGGTCTTTGAAATAAAAATTCCAGTATAACTAAATTTGTTTTGCCTTGTTTTTTATAGTAGCATGAACGTTGTGGGAAAGCCTCCAACAAGACCATTTGTGTCTTAGGCAGCGCAGATGGTGATTGGTCTGTTTGCTTAAATGAGCGATTCGTTTAGAAGCTATCCAGCATCATTCTAGATGAAGCTGTGAGTAGGTTGTTAAGGGTAAGGTGGGGCGTGCGGGTTCGTTAGTTTTTGGGCACTGAGTACTAGTGCGCGTGTGCGCCCAAAAAAGGAAATAGAAGAGCAGTCTTTGGAGAATAGCTGACATAAACTCCAGAATCTATATTTGTCCGTCGAAGATTACTGTCCACATGATGCGACTGGGGCTGCTGTTGTGACATAGTTGCGGTAGGTCTGTTGTGAAACTGCCTGCAGATATAACCAGTCGTTGCATTCCGTAGATGCGACATTCCTGATTGGCTAATCACACCAAAATATTTCGTACGAAACCGGCTATGACAACACAAACAAGTAGGAAGTATCACACACCACCCTTCATCACACATCCAGATGTTGTAAAGAAGCCGGTATTTCTGCTCCCTCTGCAAATCCACCGAAACAAGGCGGCAAAAGGTGTTCATATTTAGATAAAGATTGTGGAATTTTTGGCGTTTTCTAAATTATTATTTTTTTATTATTTAAATTTGTACTAATATTTGGATTTGATGAGGCGCTAGGTGGGTATATTCAAAATTCTCAAAAGCACGTCACGTATTTAGCAGATTATCAGTACAAATTCCATTGAAATATTTAAAATTATCTTGCCTCTAGGCGTATGAACTCTCAGGTTTCGGATAACTTGGGGGTGTTACTGAAGTTATGCCATAGGATTCAAACATGCGGTAGTATCCTTTCTCAACCGATTACCTTTCTGCTTAGAAATTCTGGGGAACAAAATTTGAAACGGCTAGTGTCCACCAGTGATTGGCTGTTGCGCTCTTTTATGTGGCAACATAAACTTGTATTTTTCGGTTGATATTTCGTTTTTTAGGTGAAGTCATTCTGTGTCAAGAAGCCAGGATACACCGTGCAGCTGTTTTATCCCAATAGGTAGTCATCATCACTGCGCTCCTTCACTAATTTCAGTAGGGTGTTCCAAACCCGAGAAACCACGGTTCGTAGTTTGTGGGCTTGAGAGGCTGAGCAGCAGTGCAACCAGCTATCACCTGGAGAAAACACAGGGAAGTTCATTCCCCAGTTACATGAACATCGTCACATGGATGCGTGCTGACTGTCTGCTCGAGGAACGAATTCTCGGGTGTAATTATAACTCATCCTGTGAAATTATTATTTGGGTAATTTAATTGGCCTCATCAATTTTATGCACCTGACCTTGGAATTCCTATCTGAAAGGACCGCAGAATCTTCGTCGAAATCTTTTTCGTAACCCAACCATACCGGTAGTCATTTCTGGTATTCAGTCGAAATTTCAAGAGACTGGTACCAATTGGTCTCTACTGGGACGTAAACGGCTTCTTTTAGAAAATCAATACTCAGCTGACTCGTCTGACACCAGCCTTCTACATACTAATCATCAGTTGCCGTGCAACAGTCAGGTTTCGTTTTCCGGTTTGTGCAACTTTCTAGTATCCCTGTGCCGTGGTAACTTGTTGGCTGGCATGGGTGTTTAAAATTTTGTTTCGTTAATTTTATTATTTATTCAGTTGTTTTTATCACAAATACTATTTGAACTGGGTTATGAAGCATGCCTAAAACGTACCTTTTTTCAGGTTCAAAGGAAACCCTTGTAAGAGATTGAAAAGGCGTCGTCGTTTTGCAAGTTTAGGAAACTAAGTTGGGAAAAAATCAAACCGTTTCGGGTTGGTTGTCTGTTTGAAATAGGTTTTATCAAGATGAAATCTTAACATCGCATGCGGTTTTGGGTGTCATATCAGTTTTTTTTCGCAGAAACTTAGGCAGCGATGAATTTTCTCTCATCGTTTCGTCACGAAACTACTGGTTGGTGCTTAGCATGTTACCTTCTTCGAAAGTGAACGGCATAACCTGCGTCATGAACGGATGTGCTAGTATCTATAACTTGATATTATTCAACATCGTAAAAGATGGCCCATAGTGTGTTTTTGCCCATGTCTTGTGCAGTAGTTATCCTATACTGAATACGACGATCTGTCGCTTTGCCACTCCCAAAATCTGAATTATCATAACGGTTGACATTCCTTCTCTGTCCACTCATCTTTCTTCTATTTCACAAGGTAAGCGTTGACTTCATTTCAGCTTCTAAAAAGCGTATTTGAAAAGAACAATGCGCGTACACTGCTATCAGTAGTCGAATAATATAAAGCTCGCGGTTTTTGTAGATTCGGAATGGCAAACAGTACTGACTTTATGGCTATCCTATCCAGCCTTAAATCTGACTTGCGCCCAAGTGGTTGTTAAACGATTCACCAGACCAATATCTTGAATCGACTTTAGCCTAAACTATGACAACTAAACCGAATGCTGGGGGTGAATGTTGAGGGCCTAGCCTAAGGGCGCCTGTTCTGGGTTACTGCTTTGTGTATTTTACTCAGTTGGCAAGTTTGGATTCCGATTTGGATTTCGTCTTGTAAGTGAAGCCAATCTATGTTGATTAGCCAAGAAATAATGCAAAAAATGTTTCACCCTTCTTAAAAGCCATTACCAGTCTACAGTTCGTGAGATTAATGAGAGCCTGAAACTGACGAACTCCTGGCTACTAGTTTAAACACTTGACTTCCGGGCCACTAAAGGCTGAACGACATTGCGACTGACTCGCACTTGGACAGGACATAGCAGGGGCCAAATACACGTGTTGGCCGGTTCCTTAAGTGTGTGAAGGACGATTGGTGCTACATCCTGTCTAAGCTCGAGATGATCACAATGTGGCTCAACCGTTCCTGCACGATTGTTTAAGTGTTCAACCTGCTAGCCGGGAGGTCCCAAGATCGAAATTCATGAGACGAGAGAGTATTGCGCAACCCATAGTTTCCAACCGTGCGGTGCTTCTCAGCATCTTGAAATCGGCCGGTATGGCTTGCAGAAGTAAATCTCTATAGAAACCCTCAGGTCACCTCAAACTGCCGCCATATTTTTGTACTGACGTAAGTAACTAGAATAACACCAAGCGTCCAAATCTTCTTGCACACTGGGGTTTACAACTGATTGAGTCTCATTCCTATCATTGGAATTCAATCAGAAAAAGCTGTCATCGTTAATGAAGAGAAGGTCTAGTTCTTTCGAATGAGATCGGTCTCTGGTTGGACGATATCATTTCTCTATCCCTCATGTGCTAAGTTCCAGATTTACTTTCAAATACGATTTTCTCCGTCCTCATTGTGGGTTGGCTTTCAGTCGCGTAAAGGGTTTTCCACTGTCATTCAATCGATACAGTAGTTCCTTTGTGAACAGCAAAACAACATAAGCGACTTGGCTAGAACGTTCTAAGCCTTGTTCTGCACGACAAGCTTATAGCTTTCGGAGGAGGAAATTCCCCCCATTGACTTGTTTCCAATATTTATAATCCATGTTTTACGTGCATCTTGAAGCGCTGATTCTGTCTAGTTATTGTTGATTGTGTTTAGAGCTAGTTAGCTCAGTCATCTAGTTCAGAGTTTATGAAGTTTTCTTTATTGCGACAAACTAAATTAGAGCTGTTTCTGGCTTGATAGTGTCAGGATCATGAAATTTTTACCGGCTAACCATTTTGGTCATGGCGAACCCCTCTTAAAATTTCCTGAACAAATGGACGTGGTGTCCATTTCGACAACAGATGGAAGCTGGACAAAAGGTACCACTCCCATGTAAGTACGACAGTGTGTTTGTCACAAGGAACTTACCCTGCAGCGCCTTCAAAAATTCTTAAATAAAAGCAGTGGAATGAGTTAAGAGATACGGTTTTTGGGGTTGGACATGTTTTGTACTCGCACTAATATACATAGTGCAGATGATGTGCCAAAATATTGGTATTTCGGATGCTTTGGTTGAATTTTCACCAGTCAGTTAATTAGATTATCGGGTTTTCTGATTGGTTTGAAATAATTTGGAAACCTTAGAAGGGGATAGCTTCAGGGTGCGTATGACGATATTCCTCAACTAGTGAACACTATACACAAATACGCCCTCAGTTTGTGTGCGCATGCAATGTGCTTTAGAACAGCGCACAGTGCCAGCATAAACGTATAAAATCCCGAGGTCATTCTATTGCCGAAGGAACCAATTAGGTGTGGTGTGGAAAACTGAGATAAAACTTCTGTTTTCTGAAGGGGTTGCAAATTTCTTCCAACATACAGCAGAAGTCAGGTAGATCATAATTGGTAACAGCTACTTACGTTTCAAAGTTTCCAGGTAAGCTGAAGTTAGAATAGAAGAAAATGATCACGCTCCACCGTGCTATCGTACGTTTGGGATAAATTACTCTCATTTCTGGGTTCATTTTTTTGACGGACATCGAATTTCCAACAAATCCTGCTTTGATATGCGTGCAATTAAGAAAGCGACACGCCAGTTAGTTTGTTCTGGTATTGCGACTAACGAGAAGTCTTTTACTTCCTCCGTTCAGACGTACTGTGCACGCTATTTATGATGATGAATTGGAATCCGGAAGACATAAATATGCTGTCTGTTTGGAGGACATTGGTTTTGTGGAATGTAGATGTCTTATCCAAATCTCTCTCCAGAATATTGAAGCTAATTACTGATGATTAGGTTTTAAAATATTTGCCGCGCAATCACACCATGGCCGAAAGAGTATGGTGTGCGGTAAAACAATTCGGGTCGGCCAAGATAACTGCGGCAGTCCTACCTATCAGTTCTATGTGCATATCAGGTGCTTTCGGTCAATTCAGTTCACGTGAATTTTTCAGGTGAAATCATGTAGCGGAGTGATTCCAGTTTCAGCTTTATTCACCGATTATAAAAGGAATGAAGCAATGGGAGTCGCGCGTTGGAGTCGTTGACTCCGTCGGTCCATCGACTTTCAGTGTTTCTGGTTGATGTGGATCTACTCAGTGAAGGTAATGTCTTTGGTGCATGAACACCACAGTTGTATCTGTTAGGGTCATTAATTGTGGATCTATCTCTTCTCGTGGTCCTCATCGGCACTCAACAACTTGGCTCAGTTGATTGGCATGGCCTTTCAGGCTCTGTTTCTAAGTTACGGACCGGGCGCCCCTGAATTGCCTCCATCTGATCCAAGGCTGGACAAAGAGAGTTCCAGGAGGCGAATGGTCTTCTGGCACACGAAATACATTGCCTCATCAGAGTAAACGCTTAAGTTTGACTAATTGATCTATGGAAGGAGGGTGAACTTCACCGAGGACAATCTGCCGGACTTCAGCATCACTTATATGCCGTTCCCATCAGTCTCCGGAAGCCAAGGCGATATCATGTAGGGGCCATATGTGCAGGTTTGTCAACGACAAACTTGCCTCCCCTATTAGAGAAGTGATTTCGCCCTCCCCAAGACCTCCATGTCTGATACAGCTGCCCAAAGATGTGTAGAAAACATCAACCGGCCCACATTCACGCACAAGTTATCTGTTTGGTCCTATCCAATTCCGCAATGGCACTTTACACATTACAGATGTTTATCAAACCGTACTACAGAACTGGTTGGATTGTTTTCAATGGCTTAGATATTAAGAGAATGTGATCCAAGGATTGCAGTATCATTGATCCACTCAATGTCCGTGAGCCACGTCTCTAAAACACTCAGATCCACGGGGTGCTACATTTGTAAATGAATCGGCGCACAGATTACAAAGTAGAAGGACGAGGATGACAGGAAAGCTCCTGCCTGACACTGATAGATATGGCGAATATGTCAGTAAATTCATGAGTACTGAAAATTTGACAGCCATACAAAGACCGGGGTGTCTGTTTATGCCGTTTCATTTATACCATTTTATTTCTTTTTGAGTAGCAGTTGATGAACAGGTACTTTCACTTTATGTGAGGTGGAAAAGTGGATCCGTTTTGTGGTGGTAAAAGGAAGAAGGCCTTCACTGCGCAGTTATTTGTTCAAAGATGCCAACTGACCGGTTACAGACCATTGAACAGGGAAACAAAACTCTAATCTGCATCTTAGTTACAGAAACTGGACACAGATCTCCCGAACGAGTTTTCCTAGACTAGAGATTCCTCCACTCATTCGTCGGTCAACTCCAAGCAAATGTGACTAAATGGCCCCACGAATTCCGCAACAGAATTCCCTTTTTCAATCGACGCAAAGCGAAATTCTACGAACAACACATACTACTCGCGTGCCTCCCGATCAGTAGTATCACCGTTACAGTAGTAGTTACTGCTGAATGGATGATTCTTAAGGAATATTTGGGAAGTGGAGCTTACTCCTCAGATATTGGGAATCCGAGGCCCAATGCAGAAACACGTCACAAAATTGGACAATCAGACTTAGTGTCCGCAGAAGAATACGTTATAATTACGTGGGAAGTTTTCTTTTACGAGATAGACTGAAGGTATTTGGTAAGAGTTCACCTACACTTGTTGATGAGTTCATAAAACGTACTTGAAAATTTCACGGTTGTATTTCTGTTCTATTTGCGCCACTCTCATTTGAGATATCTCCAAGTTATCAACATCCGGCTTATACTGGAGCTTGTCCAGGTGGTCAGCTGATGCCTTCAGGTTTGACGGCATATGTTTGACATAAGGCCAGCGTCCCAAGTAACTCACCCAAATAATAAGTGGGAGGTCGTTCGCTTCTTTAGGTAAATATTACTTGTGTAACGGTGACACTACTGATGGGGAGGCACGCGAGTAGTATATCTTGTTCGTAGAATTTCGCATTGCGTCTTTTGGAAAGAGGAGATCTGTTGCGGAATTCATGGAGCCACTTTGTAACATTTGCCTGGATTTGATCGAGGAATGATTGGAGTCAATGAATCTTCAGGGAAGTTCAAGAAGACGCGTTTGGGAGAAAACGGCTGTCCAGTTTCTGCAAATAAGATGCAAATGAGAGTCTGTATCTGGTCAGTTTGCATTTGCAAATAAATGAATCTGCAGCGAAGGCCTTCTTCCTTTCATTTTAGTGCCATGACCAGGATAAGGATGAAGATCCCGTGGCCGCAACCCTTTGAGGGTGGGGATGTTCGGACCTTCCTGGAGGAGTTGAGCAGGTTGCGGAGGCCGCCGGACTGGAGACCGACCGGCGCTGAAGACCCTCCTAAGGAGAAGGCGGCCCGGGATGCGGCCAGAAGGGGACCTCGGAAGATGGACTGGGCCGCCGCGAAGGAAGTCCTTGAAGCGGCGTTCGACAAGCCGACCGACCGCCAGGAGGCTATGAGGCGGTTCAAGACGGCCAGGATGGCACCTGGATTGGACCCGACCGTGTTCTTCACCGGCCTACAGCAGTCGTTGGATTATGCTTTTCAGGGGCTGGACGGAGTGTCGAGCCACCAGTTGCTGTCGGACCAGTCCGTTGGACGTGTGTAGCCGGCGCTTGGTGCCCAGTTGCGGTTAGCACGAGCAACTGGCCGGTTGAGTGTGGAGGAGCTGGTGCATCTGGCCCGGGAACTGCCCGAGGCACCACTGGCGACGTTGCAGTCGCAGGAGAAGAGGGATGGTTCATCAGTGGAGGAACTGCGTATCAGAGTGGACCAACTCACCGAACAGCTGGCAGCCGTGAAGACGGAACGCTTTCGACCTTATGGCTCCCGTCCATTACCGCTCTATCTACGGAAGGAGGTCCATAAACAGATTCAGGAGATGTTGAAGAATGGTATAATCGAAGAAGCCAACAGTGCGTACAATTCTCCAGTTGTGCTCGTGAGGAAGACGAACGGAAAATACGGGTTTTGCGCGGATTTCCGACGCTTGAATGAACTGACCGAAAATCGGGTTGTGGCTGTGCCTTTGGTTGCAGAGATTTTCGATTCCCTCCAGCACTCCCGATACCTTACTGTGTTCGACTTGCGTTCCGGACATTGGCAACTACCTATCAAGGCGGAGGACCGGGAGAAAACGGCGTTTACGGTTGGGGACACCCAATATCAATTTAGACGAATGCCGTTTGGTTTGTCCGGGGCACCGTTCACATTCCGGCGCTTGATGCTTCGTGTAACGAAGGGACCCCAGAATGTTGCCATGTACGGAGACGATATTGTTGTGTACAGCAATTCGGAACCAGAACACGCAGTTTATTTGAAGGCTATATTGAAGCGGATTAGGGAGACTGGCCTGCGGATAAATGAAGCCAAGACACAGCTTGCTCGGAGTTCGGTGACGCTGCCGGGGCATAAAGTGGGTCAGGGAGAAGTAAGCCCACTGCCCGAAAAATTGGCAAAGATCAAGGATTGTACTGTTCCCAATTCAAAGCGGTCTCTACGCCAGTTTCTTGGACGAGCAGCGTATCACAGCCGGTTCGTTAAGGACTTCAACACGATCGTGGCGCCACTGTACGACTTGCTCGGTCAAAATCAGAAATTCGAATGGACCGGAGAAGTACATGAGGCTTTTGAGCGTGTCAAAGCGCGGATGTTGGGTCAGCAACTGACCCTCGAACTGCCCAGGGTCAGAGATATGTTCACTGTTGCAACGGACGCCAGTGATCGCGGGATCGGCGCAGTCCTAAAGCAGAAGAATGGGGTTATCGAACATGCCAGTCGTGTCCTGACTAACACTGAGCAGAAGTACTCCACCACTGAGAAGGAATGTTTAGAGATCGTCGGGGCCCTGGATAAGTGGAGGCCATGTCTGTTTGGGCAAAGGTTTCATGTCGAAACCGATCACAAACCGCTGGAGTGGATCCGGACCACCAGAGATCCTGGCGGGAAGCTCGCGCTGGGCGCTTCGGTTACAAGAGTGTGACTTTACAATCCAGCACGTGCCAGGGAAGGAGAACCATTTGGCTGATTGGTTGTCAAGACCAGAGGCTGAAGATGACGTCCCCAAGATCATGATTTGAGCCAAAGTCCTCATCCCCAAACTGGATCCCGGAAAGTTGGGGCAACTCCAACGACAGGATCCTGCGTTAAGAAGGTTGCATCCACCTTGTTGGATGGAAGGAACATTGAGAACGGAGAGGGAGACAAGGAATTAGAAAAGTTCCAGAGTCAGTTTGATCGGCTGAGGCTGAATGAAACTGGCATAATTTCCTGGAACGCCACTGATTCGGATGTTGTGATGCCTGTGATACCTCGCATCTTGAGACGGAATCTCATCGTCGAATGCCATGAGATGGCACATACAGGGTGTACCAAGAAGTACGACTTACTTCGACAGAGGGCCTACTGGCCCGGGATGAGAAGTCAGGTGATGGATTATGTGGTGTCCTGTAAGCTTTGCCAACTAATAAAAGGGGTTACGACAGTGGCAACACATCCCATGGAACCTATTCCTGTATCAGAAATAGGCGAGTTGTGGTCAGTTGACCAAATGGACCACATTCTGGTGACAACCAGTGGGAACCAATACATCGTGACAATGACGGAACACCTGTTGCGATGGATTGAGGCGGCAGCCGTGCCTAATCAGCGGGCTTGACAATCAGCGTAGTGGTGATGCACCACATCGTGGCCAACCATGGGGTGCCAAAAATGATCCTAGCCGATCAGGGGCCTTGCTTCAAGAGCGAAGAGTTTCGTAATTGCTTGCAGAAGCTGGGTATCAGACGGCTAAGGACGGTACCATACCACCCACGAACAAATCGCCTAACCAAAGGAGCTGACTGGGAAATGAACTAGCCGATGGTGTTTTTAGCTCATCGTGCCTCCATACAGTCAACCACAGGCAAGTCTCCATTTATGCTGATGCGCGGTCGACATCCGCGCCTTCCGGTTGATCAGGAAATTGGGTTGTGGCCGGCAACACGATTGTCTCCGGAGAAGCTAGAGGAAGAAAGGAGGAGAGCTCGAGAAAATTTGGCCGATGCTCAGGAAAGGGCTAAGCAGAAAAAGGCAAGTAGAACGTTCCCCATAGATACGAAGGTCAAGTAGAAGGACCACCAGAATCCTGGAAGTAGTGGGCTGGGGTCGCGGAAGCTAAGCAATCGATGGCAAGTGCCGTTTGTCCTCACCAACCGCCGGGGGAACGTCATTACCATTCACGATGGTCTGGGACCGAAAATAGTGAATGGAACGCAGCTTCGCAAGTAGCATGATACACCCGGAGAGCTGCCGAAGCTGATCTGACGGAGGTAAATGAAAATCAATGGCATGCGAACGAGCTTTAAGGTGTGGAGGTGTGTAACGGTGATGCTACTGATTAGGGAGGCACGCGAGTAGTATGTGTTGTTCGTAGAATTTCGCTTTGGGTCGATTGAAAAAGGGAATTCTGTTACGTAATTCGTGGGGCCACTTTGTAAAATTTGCTTGCATTTGACCGACGAATGAGTGGTGGCAATGAATCTCTTGGAAGACTCATTCGGGAGAAGATTTGTGTCCAGTTTTTGTATCTAAGATGCAGATTAGAGTTTTGCTCCCTTGTTCAATGGTCTGTAACCAATCAGGTGGGATTTCCGAATAAGTAACCCCGCAGCGAAATCTTTTTCCTTTCACTAGTTGCTGGGAAGTTGAGGGTCCAAAGTTCCCTGCAGTCTTACTAGGTGCCCAATCTGGGCTACTTCGAATAAGGATGAACCCCTCCTACAAGGCTTTTCGGCTGTTCGTCGTGGACTGGTAAGATTCACAGGTGGATAGGAAAGTAATCTTGCTGGATATGTGTAAAATGTCAACAAGCAGTTTGCCCCACCGATCTTGTACCTTCTATTTAGTTGTCACTTGCATTAACACTCATTAGGCGGCATGCATAAAAAGTTGTTGAACAAGCCAGTTGCATATTAACCCTTTGAAATTCAGCAAATATTTGCAAGCATCCTATTGACAGTCTTCTTATCCTGTTTCAGTGAATAATAAGTACTGAATAAGATGTCTTACGAATAACTAAATTTGGAAGGGGATTATATAGGCAAGTTACTTTGCTTACAGAATCCACCAGACGACAGGGATGCAGTCTGTACTAGTTATGCTTGTTGAAACAGTTTATACTCAGCATTTTTAAATATTACAGAAATAGTGTGTGGTTGTGATTCCATTTTAGTCAAAGGCCATAAATAAGATCAAATTTTGTTTTTAGGGTTAGCTAATCCAACGGATAACTAAACATTCCACATCTGTCATTTACTATCATTTACCCGCCAGTTAGAAACATCCCACACGGTTCATAAATAATATTTGACAGTGATGACAAATTGAATGGCCTCATTAAACGTTCGATGGCTTGAAAATGAAAAAGAATGGATAACTGTAAATGTGGTTCTCTTTTGCCCGTTAAACCTATGTAGAAAAATTTCCCTACTGTGCAACATATTTTTGTGGTCCAAATTTATATGCGGGTTGTCGGTCATTAAACTACCAGAATTTTCATAAGATACAGACTGATATTTTTGTCTTTTGCTTAGTCGCACGTGTAATAAACTGGTCATTGTCGATTCCACTTACTTCAGGTGCATGATGTTATGGCACATACAGGGTGTACCAAGAAGTACGACTTACTTCGACAGAGGGCCTACTGGCCCGGGATGAGAAGTCAGGTGATGGATTATGTGGTGTCCTGTAAGCTTTGCCAACTAATAAAAGGGGTTACGACAGTGGCAACCCATCCCATGGAACCTATTCCTGTACCAGAAATAGGCGAGTTGTGGTCAGTTGACCTCATGGACCACATTCTGGTGACAACCAGTGGGAACCAATACATCGTGACAATGACGGAACACCTGTTGCGATGGATTGAGGCGGCAGCCGTGCCTAATCAGCGGGCTTGACAATCAGCGTAGTGGTGATGCATCACATCGTGGCCAACCATGGGGTGCCAAAAATGATCCTAGCCGATCAGGGGCCTTGCTTCAAGAGCGAAGAGTTTCGTAATTGCTTGCAGAAGCTGGGTATCAGACGGCTAAGGACGGTACCATACCACCCACGAACAAATCGCCTAACCAAAGGAGCTGACTGGGAAATGAACTAGCCGATGGTGTTTTTAGCTCATCGTGCCTCCATACAGTCAACCACAGGCAAGTCTCCATTTATGCTGATGCGCGGTCGACATCCGCGCCTTCCGGTTGATCAGGAAATTGGGTTGTGGCCGGCAACACGATTGTCTCCGGAGAAGCTAGAGGAAGAAAGGAGGAGAGCTCGAGAAAATTTGGCCGATGCTCAGGAAAGGGCTAAGCAGAAAAAGGCAAGTAGAACGTTCCCCATAGACACGAAGGTCAAGTAGAAGGACCACCAGAATCCTGGAAGTAGTGGGCTGGGGTCGCGGAAGCTAAGCAATCGATGGCAAGTGCCGTTTGTCGTCACCAACCGCCGGGGGAACGTCATTACCATTCACGATGGTCTGGGACCGAAAATAGTGAATGGAACGCAGCTTCGCAAGTAGCATGATACACCCGGAGAGCTGCCGAAGCTGATCTGACGGAGGTAAATGAAAATCAATGGCATGCGAACGAGCTTTAAGGGGCGGATTTTTGTAGCGGTGATACTACTGATGGGGACGCACGCAAGTAGTATGTGTTGTTCGTAGAATTTGCTTTGCACCACTTGAACAGGGAAGATCTGTTGCGGAATTCGTGGGGCCACTTTGTAACATTTGCTTGGATTTGACCGAGGAATGATTACAGTCAATGGATCTCCAGGAAAGTTCAAGAAGACGTGTTCGGGAGAAAACGCCTGTCCAGTTTTTGTGAATAAGATGCAGATTAGAGTTTTGCTTCCCTGTTCAGTGATCTGTAACCGGTCAGTTGACATTTCCCAACGAATAACTCCGCAGCAAAGGCCTTCTTTCTTTCACTTGTATTTCATATCCGAACCTCTAAAGACTTCTGGACCTTGAAAGTGTTGGATCGCAATTCAATGCGGCAACTTCATAGGCCTTTCAAAGTTTTACGGCTCGTGGCCCATTCGTTTCGGAATTACATGGTAGGAAGCAAATAGGATAAATGTTGGTCAAAAAATACAAGTTGGGTTGCCCACTCACCTTTGTCTCCTTTACCGCCTTCAAAATAGCAAAGTAAACTGTACTCGAATCTCCATGTTTTTTCTATCTTTATCTTTGTTTTTATTTTTTCTTGTTGAGAAAATTGACATCGCAGACCGAGATTTTCTAGTCCTTATTTACCAATATTGGCACAAAATGCAGCAAATTCTAACTAGACAGTCACGTAATGGTCATTTGAATTCTTAAGTAGGCTATCACGATGATCGTAATGTAAACAGTCAAGCAGTTCATTGCTGGATCGACTGCAGCTGAGCGTGGGATAACAGGATAGACCACCCAAATTTAATGAAATTTTCCGCTTAATCTTGTTCCATCTGTAAAAGGGATTCTGAAATTCGGTATTTTCGACTCTGAATAACGGTTAATTTTAATGGGAGACCAAGGTTACGCGGGAAGACGATCAGTGAGCTAAAGTGTCTTCAGAAAAGATGTAGATCTCATGGTAATCGGGCTTCTGTGCTGCTCACTGGTTGTCCATGACCGGTTTCGCATTATTCATTAAGGCCGAAACACTTCAAATACCGAATGATCTGGTGCTGCTCCAAACGAAACTACTGCACACGGTTGCCTTGAAAGTCGCCGGCAAAACTAACATCTTTCATTACTTAAATGGTCAGAATACTCAAGGTGTGGTACCGCTAATAACCTTTTTCTTCTGCCTCGGCACCAGGAGAGTATTATTCACTATTACAGGTCTTACCTCGGGTCTTCGAACTTATCTCTGGTATTTTAGCACAGCAGTCTTTTAGTGAACGGGGTTTGCTTGTTTTCTCGGAGAATACTCATCACGCTGTTCGTGCGCAGTTTTTGTTGTGAGCCCGTGTTAAGAAGGAAGCCAGTTTACTTGAGATTTGTGCACATCAATTAACGTTACGGAGTTCGAACTCCGGAAATCTGACTTAAAGTTTGAAGAGGACTTGATAGATGCCAAAGTTGGCAGATTAAGCCAGCCAAAGGAGTGTCCTGTTGTTCATGCCATGTGTGTCAGTAGCCAAATTCCGCTACTGTGAAGGTTGCAAAATTGTGATCAGGGTTTCCATAATCGACATGTGCTGTGGCAAACTGTTGAGCTTCCGACCAAAGAAATAGAAAGTTCTTTGAGGCTAACCACATTTGATGCCGTCAAGCACTACTTGGTACAACAAGCAGTTGAATTTGTCCAACGTGCCAATTCAGAAGCCATAGGGGAATAGGACTCTTCAGCGTCCAAATTACTCAATCTTAACAACTATTGAGAAACTGGTTTGCTCGGGCAAATTTCTCCTATTTCTGTTCATCCCATTCAGACAGACTGGTGGCTACCAGATAGCCTTCGCGTCTTTACCTTTTGATCCAATCCCAAAGGCTTCCCATCAACCCTACGACTTCGACGCTGTACCCCATTTGGCTCCACTTAAGCATCTTGCGTTGGTAATCTGCATTTGGTGGTCTAACTACCGATCCGACACTGCCGTAGATCCGGTTTGGATGCCGCGCGACCATATTTTTCCGAATTTTTCATTTCAAATTCTGGGATTTGCAGAACTGTCAAAGTGGAACTGGGCCTTACGATATTGTGATGATTTGTTTCCCTCTATTGAACTATACTGCGCATTTTCATAAAAAAATACTCAGAAGGTTACTGAAAACTCTTCGACAGCCCACGACCGGTTTCGCCCTTCCTGGGGCTCATCAGGTAGGCGCAGTCCCCGAGTTTCCGTCAACCCTATGATCTACTTGAAACCAAATTGGACTGTTTTCGAGAAATACACTCATTTGCAAATCAATTTGGTTTTCACAAGAGACTCAATACTACGTATTCTCTGCATGATGGTCGCAGAGTCTGACAAGTTGGGTTTTATCAGTGATCTGAACAACGTAGCTTACACGTTCCTCACCTTGTTTGAGAGTTTGGAGAATACGCGTCGACATGTTTTTAGAATGGTAGTGCACTTGCGTTTCCCAGTAAGTACCGCTATCTTAGGGTTAAAGTGATCAGCCAAAGACCTAGTTCATGACCTTGTCTAAGTCTGGGTGCCCTGAAGCGTCACGGCTCACACACAACCATAGTATTCAAAACTAAAATCACTCGTATACCACATTAGTCTTCGCGTGACGTCTTCATCCGGGTCGCACTTTCCGCATATAGCGGAGCCGATATGAACAAAATAGCCACCAATGATACTTCCTTCTTTCTCTCTCCGAGTTTCCTTCCAAGTTCATTCATTAGGACGCACTTTCCATAGCGGAGCCGATATGAACAAAATAGCCACCAATGATACTTCCTTCTTTCTCTCTCCGAGTTTCCTTCCAAGTTCATTCATTAGGACTGAGAAGTCCGCTTTCTGCATCGGTTTTAATGCGCCCACAGGCGCTAGAAGCCTCAGGTCTTTTGAAACCAACCCTAAGGCAATGAAGCACCAGTGTTCAACATTGATGCGATGCTGCTGACAGTGATGATGATGATGGTAACGATGATGGTATGTAAAGACAATTCGGAAGTTTCGACCAGTTTTCCGTAACAATATCTCTCTTCATTTGACATTTATTTTCACACTTTATGTAGGTACTTCTGATTTTATTTACATCTCAGCTTAGATACATTGGGAAATCATAAAATATGCTGGAAAGTTTCCACTGCTCAGATATCTTTTTTTCCAGAACCATGTGAAAAAATTCATAATACTCGCAAGGTTCCCTCTGTCCTCAGAGCTTAGTGTCATCAATAAAAAACGGAGGTATGGAACTTACCTTTAATAATTTTGTCTGTAGATATGATATATTACAATGTTACCCCTCTTACACACCATGACTATGATAATTCCTGTTGTGTTCGACCAAATACTTGAAAGATCTGCCGAACATTTTACGCATGGCTATCCCCCATACAACCAGACCCGTCTGGTGGTAGTTTGCGAAAATGAAAGCTTTGCCGCTGAATGTTTAAAATTCCGTACAGGGAGTGTGAGACAGGTAAAATATTTTCCAGGTATACACATAAATATGAAGTAATCACTAGGATGGTTGAGTGATATAGAGCCACATGTTCCTATTTCACTAAATCTGACCAGGCAATATTACCACGTATTTAGTGCCAATTGGTTTATGCACGCCAAAGTTGTAAAATTAGAACCGTTCCGTATAAATATCTAGCTACAGCTCAGGCTATCGTGATTTGCTCACGCTACATAAATCTGTGCTCTCCGAACGCGTTCGTACGCGTCTCCAGTGTTGTGCTGTCGCGACCGCTGCCCACTAAGGTCGATGGATCATGGTTTTACGAGAGATTCTAGTTTTACTTGTATAAAATGCTTTCTTTTGGGTTCGTTGTTCGTATATCTATATTGGCTGGAAGGAAAGACCACGAAAACAATAGCTGGCGTCACTTTGAACCCTCAGCGTTTAGTCGACTTTGGATTTGGTTGTGCAAAAGCAAGAGGTATGAGTAGTTATTGAGCTTCCACGCACATCAACAACCCCAGGTATATATAACATGGACTATTAAACAGTCTTGTCAAATGGTTATTTTATTTCCTAAACTGTTTATGTGGAGGCGGGGAAGAAGAGAGGACTATTTTTAAAGAGCGAGAGGCGGAATCACCAGTAAGCCTCAAACTGGCAGTCGAAATTTGACGTCACCAGCGTGCAACACTGCAGAATACCTGAAATGATGCAAGTCACAACTTGCGCACCTCTAATCTATTGTACAGCCTTTCATCGGGGATCTGGCTGAGATGTCGATGAAAAAATGGAGAGAATATTCACAGGCCAGCCTATCGCATTTTACAGTGGGTCTGGTGCTCGCAGAGGTAGAGCTGAGTGTTGGACACTTTGATTCATTTTAGCTGTAAACATGAAATGTGTTTACGGGAATAGTACTAGAGAAGGACAAGATCATTTCAGTTTTGCCCTGGGAAACTGAACTTGCCAGCAATGAAACAGTCGTGTGATGTACCACAGAGTCGCAGTCCTGCGAATATGCATTTTCAAGTATGATTTTTCTTTGTTTATGAGTGGTTTCTGGATTTTTTGGGAATTGATTTACTAAGAGAACAGAGAAGTAATGTCTACACTAGCGAGCAATTGCTCCACTCTGACTTCCTTCGTGCTTCCACCTTATCTTGACATACTGATTTTGATTAAAGATAGTGTCCAATACGTGTCACTGAGTCTTGCTTAAATTCAGTCCGAAAACGTTGTTCATCCGGCAAGCCTGGGAGGTAGTAGGGAGTCCAGGTTGCTTTAGTGGGAACGAAGACAGGGGTTGTAGGGTGACCCACTGCTGATAATTCGACAATATCTGCTTATCACTAAAAAATTCACGCTCTGTAGCTTAGTCACATCAATGCCGGGTCTTCTCAGTTTCCTGCCAAAATCTCCTTTCTCAAGTTTGTCGTGTGGACTAAAGTAGAAAACAAATTATTCTGAATATAAACGAAAGGTTTTTGAGAATGCCCTCGATAAATTCGCCTAATTGGACTGATATCAGGTTGTGGTTGGCTGCCTTCTACTTTGTGAAAGCGAAAAGCGTTCGTAAAATATGCGCAGTGTCCTCCGGTATCAAGTGGTTAGAGGAGACCTTGATCATCGACTACTTGTCGCACTCTGATGCATTCAGCAGATATTTCAGACTGAAAACCCGAATCTGTTTTCCTAAGATCAGATGTTGATTTATCTGTGTATTCAAGAAAACATCACTAAGGAGGTTGTACGAGGTTTCGAGATTTGTGGAGTTCGTTGGAGAATTGAATAGAGTTGAGAATGGTAGGTGATTCGTACCAAATGTTATTGGGTGAATATGGAGTGGACCGGTGTTTGGCTGCTGACGGAAAGGTTGAGTAATGTCTTCCATGGCCTATTAGCAAGATCGAAGGAACATTAAACTGCCAGTTGACGCTCCACTGAAAACCTTTAAACGGTGGATTGATCGTAGTCAGGCTAATCCCCGAATTAAGGGTCTTTTTATTAAACTCATTTGCTTGTTCCTAATCAGTCATGGGGTACTATTCCTGATTAGTTTGGAGAGTTTATTGCTTCTTACATAGATTTGAATTCCCGAAGATGAGTTGCATGTTGGTTTTGCTTCATGATGCGCACACCATAATTAAAGGGGCTGTCACTCCGGACGTTCTCAATAGACCACCTTCGGCGTGGGCTTTGGAAGGTGAGAACAATGGAAGGTGAAATCACATGCCAACCGCAGAAAACGACCAGGTGGTTAACGGAGAAACGGTCCGCATAACTCATTTAGAGGTGCGTCGCTCTTATATTTGATTCACACGGGGGAAGTATTCTTGCATCGCCTATTCGTCCACTGTGGTGATTCACACCATTCTGCTGTTGTCGGTGTGTCAAAATATTGGTACCTGGAGTGTTTTCTGGTGGCTGATAAGGTGGTCATTGATTTGTTTACCCGGCTTGGCAAATGACCTGCAACACTTTCGTCTCCAGGTGAGGAGACATCGTCAGGACACAGTCGTGGGGGGAGGCTTCCTCCGTGTCTAGCTTCGTTTATATGGTCTCCAAAGAGATCTAACATCCTCTCCGTGCCCGGTTTGTGTTTCGATGTGATGTTTCTGCCTTGGATTTGGTTGGTTCTGGTGATGTCCATTTTTATCAGTTCCTTCAAACCGATTGGTCCATTCTTAGCTTGTATCGCGGTCTTTATTTGAGTTTGAGTACACACCTGTACTTCTTTTTACGATCTTGATTTTCACTCTCTCGTATTGACATTGCACTTGGATGGTTCACTCGTTGTGTGTGCCTGTTCGATGTTAGTCTGAGAAAATTGGTTGCTTCTTTTGATTTTCTGTATTGGACTGCATAAAGCTTCTTATGCCCGGTAAAATTCGGCAAATACCGCATTGTCGACAAATTGATCGGTAAACTGGACAGGCATGAGTCATCACTCAGAGAATCTCACGGTAATACTATTTTGTTCAACTACCCACGGGCTCAGTTCTGTTCTGATGACCGCAGTTCTGCAAGTACATCGCTGAATTCCACGTCTTTCCCATTGAAATCAACTCCAAAACCTGCCTATGGAACCGAAATCCCCGCGGAGGCTGGTCCGCAATTATAACTTTTGCCGCCTTAAGCTCTTTTAGGTGGCTCATCCACCCCATGTTATAAGGGAGTTTAAATACGTTTGCTATCAGACACACGTGTCTAAATAAGAATAGCATTTGTGGCAAGCAGATGAATTAGCTTAGCTATCGGCTTACTCAGCCTAGAGCTACCCATCTGCAGACGTTGGAACCTGTCGCAAAATTACAGCAGTTCATTTCAGCCTGCCGGACTATCAGCTGTAAAACATTTGAAACTGCACTGTCATAAGGTTTTTCAGAGCTGGCTGGAAAGAGTTTGAAAAAAAAAACGGTCTGATACAGTGTGCGCTAGGAACATTGTGGACAGTTTAGTGATATGAAGTATTGCGAAGTCGCGTAAATTTAATGGCATTCGTATATTAGTGAATGAAGTTGCGAAGTTGCTGTTTGGGTTTTTTCAGAAAATGACTTCTACGTTTTTGTAATGTAGCGACTCCATAGTCTACTAGCTGTGTACCAGTTGGCAGTGTTTAAAATTCACGTCTGAATTTAATTCACAGGAGATTCACAGTGATTAATCATCATTGTATCATACCTCTATCGATAGTGACTCAAAGAAGACCAGGTGTCACTTGCTGGTGTGCAGCCCAAGTAGTTTTGGCCTTTGTTGCATTTCGTGGTGGCACGAGAGTTTTGGAAGAGTGTGTGACTTGAGGCAACGCCACAAATATTTTCACGTTTTGATATCCCAATGGCCCACTCTCCTATCTACCCAAGGCGCATCTGGCGTACTCTCAGCTATCAAGATTAGCAAGAAGGCAGACTGAACTTCACAGGAAGGGCCGAGAAAAACTGGTTATCAGGGATTCTGCACACTGCTTGAAAACTGAAAAGATGAAGGTATATCACCAGCTGAAACGGTTCGGTAAGAATTTATGAAACAAGACTGTCGCGAGTAGATTTTCGAGGAAGATATATAATGCCGTTAGCCTAGACTGCTGTAGTAAAAGTAAAGTAAAATTTCTCAAAGTGGTCTTTACAAGAACTAACCTGTTTGTTCACGGAGCTTTCCACCCTCTTAAAAAAATTACAAAGGTTGACCAGATGATTCATGTAGCATTATGCGGGCGCTAATCTAAGTAGTTTAGCATCAAATGTGCAATGAGTAAAGAGCCACTCTCCCTCGACGATCATAAAATGATTTTTTCGACTGATGCATTTATCGGTTACGAAATTTTGTTCATCACATTTATTCGAAGAAGACTATCATAAAAGTGACGGTCGGACAAGTGCAGTTGAGTCTCCCCTCAAACACAAAATGGTTTACTAATGATGATATTGGGCGAATTCCGTCCAATTTAGCTTCAAGATGAGCACAGAATTGACGGAACTCAAGAAGAGCGTCTATCCAGTCAGATTTGAGAAGGATGAAGCCAGCAGTAGGCCTTTAAGGTTTTTTTAAATCAACTTTATGGCTAAATTCTTATCTCAAAACCCGTACAACGCACTCAGTTGGAGAAGGCCGCCATAAGTTGGAGTTGTGGCCGGATTCATCTAAGTCTTCCGTCAAAATCAAATTAGCCTGGAAATGAGAATATTTGGCAAAATACTGATCTGTTTTTCGGCGCAACCTTTTAGTAGATCTGAATGATTTACAACGGTCCTTGTGTCGTAAAGTCTGTTATTAAGAAGAAATGGGTTGACTAACTATCCTTTCCCAATCCGATGCCTACCAGAATCGTAGCTACATTAAACATGGCTTGGATAGAAAGGAAAGAAATGGACGGTGCTTCATCATCAAGAACTTTGTGCTCTAGCGACAGAAGTAAATCTCAGCTCGCCCATGCTAGTTTAATCGATCAGGTAGATCCGTGACAATTGCCACGACAAACTCGAACCTCTTCCTTGGACTTTATTCCAAACCACATATCGGAGTTCCTCAGCCGCCATCAGTGGATGGTAAAAAACCATAGTGTGTGGGCGCAATTGGTTCGGACAGTCCTTCATCGTCATCTTGTTGTTGGATACATGACAAAGTGAGGATTTTTTTTAAATATTCAAACGATGAGGTATGCGATAACCAATATGAAATCAATATGACAACCTCTAACACTGGAATTTGAAAAAAGTTCATCTCGACAATATTTTTACTCACCTGGAATATCTAGTATCACGGAAAAATCGTTTGATTTTATTGTAGTATTACCATGTGACGCCATGATTTGATGCCTTGCTGAAACACTACCGGCGTCCTTTACCTAGTACTCTCTCAGCTGAATGGCTGGAAAAGCTGTGATAAAGCTGTGAGCGCCAAAACTAGGATAAACAATCTAAGTTGTTTGCGTCAAGTTCAGTCCACAGAAGTCCACGTCAGCTGTTGCGCTGCGTAACCACTAATATGTCCTGGTGTTGCTGCGAAATGTAAGGCCTGTAACTTGGACTCTTTAAGCTTAAGTTTCAGTATCTCCTGAACTAGAAGCGACTGAGTTGTGAGAGCGATTCGGGTAAACACTTTTAAATACAGAAATCACTGCTATCATCATGAGTTAAAGCAAAACACTGATAATTCTCTGCCGTGTAATCGTGGTTTACTTGGGACTCTTAGTGTATAGAAAAGAATAAACTTGGACAGGGGGGTGAACTTGCTCCTAACTTGCCACACCTTATGAGTAGCTCACACCTCCAGACACTCAGTCAGGCAAGTTGGATAGAAACTGACAACAAGATAACCAGTGGCAGATAAGCAGCTGTATCTTGCAACGTCTCCAATCCATAGCAGTCGGGATCACGTGGCTCTGACTCCGGAAGGCGAGTGACAGTGACATCATCCATACTTTTGATAATCTCTCTCTGACCTATCTGCAGGTCAACGGCTGAGTGCCTCTTTTATTCCGTCACTACTGATTGGGCACGAAACCAGAAATTTCTCCGTAAAACAATGGTTTGACAGGCGCAATAAATGGTCTGAACATTCCAGCTTCCGGTTTTGTGAACATTCTTCAATGGATGTCCCCGCTGAACAAGAACAAATGCTTTCTAATTGTCTGGTTATGGATTCGTAAATACCAACCGACACGAGCTGAGGTTCAGATCGAACTCCCATCTTGAACAATTCAAAACCCAGGTCAGCCGCGCCAGGGGCTTCGATGATCTCGAGAGAAGATATGCAGCCATCAATCTCAGAGGCCGTAGGGGCTTTCAGGTACACTGTCCAGGGTTCAGCATCAGTTGTATGCTCCAGCTTTGTTGCAGCGGGTGGCCCAGCGGTTAGGAGTTCCTTATTTACCCTAAGCTATCCAGTCACCCTAATTCTTGACATTATTCGCAGACTGGTCTCACCGATTAGTTGCAGTAATCTTCGGACCTTTTTGGATTTCGGGGTCCTTGCATTCCCTTGGCCTTCAGTGTACAGTGAACTTTACAGTCGGCTAGCAGGACCACCTTTGTTTGACATGTGATAATTCATCAGGTCAAACTATGCCCGGATAGACCGAGATTTAGGTCGTCACTGTTACGTTTAATAGTCAAAGCGGGAGTGGACATTTTGGCATAGTGTTACAGACAAAACCTCCGACGAAGTGCAAAGGTGCGGCAATATCTTTTAATCAAAAATTTATGCCCGAAGATGGATCATTTAGAGGCGAGTCCACGAAACAATTCTGATAAACTGGTCTGGCATCGGGATTTGCGAGCCTTTCACTTGGAAGCAGTCAGTCTTCAACATATGAATCCGTATAAATAACTTGAGGACGAGCATCCGCAGAACTAACAACCGTGTTCTAAAGTGAGTTGCGTTCGGTGAGTGGTCTGTGCCATCAATAACTGATTGTCCATTCGGTTTCGTCGCTGACAAGTTGTTGAAGGACAATTTACAGCCAAAGGACTTCAGTCATTTCGAAAGTTAGGTATGTGACGGCGAAACATTGTACGCAAGCTGGTTTCATTTTTTCTCCACAAGGTCTTCGTAAGCTGCTTATAATGGCAGCTTGGTGTTTCCTGCGACGAATGATAACCTGTGTAGCCTTGACGTTGGGTAAAACCCTAATATCAAACCTCTAGGCAACTGTCTATACGTGTTAATCATAGGTTTTATGAGTCTTACGTGGTAACTGGATTAATCGAGAAAAGCCTGCAGATCTACGTTTTGGCACAATAAGACAATGTCGATGACATGCTTAGGGTATACGGTACAAGAGCGTGAACCCACTTAGAACATAAGATATTTCCTCAATGTCTCAGAGGTTCCTATGTCGCACATCGTCATTATGACCGTCGACAGCATGGCATCAGTGTTCAACACCGATACTTCGCTGCCGTAATTGAAACCCAATTCCTTGTTGAAACGCAACAGTTCATGATGAATACCATGAGTTTTGCTGGTAAATGACGATTGTGAATTATATTCCGCACGGTGGATGGACAATGTGCGAAATTCAGCCAGGTTGGTAATAGCTTACTGGTTGAATTTGGCCCCAGTTCTAGAAGTCTATGTAAGCATAGGTCGTGTTCACTGCCTGGTATTCCGGGTCAGCAACAACCTTGATTTGATCACTTTGGAGCATTTCGAACTTTCAAAGATCTCCCGAGCAATACATATGCCAAAATGTGATCACATTTTGCTAGTTGACTTATTATTCTGTAACATTCGCATACGTTCTATTACTTGTATTTGGGATTGGAAACGAACTCGAAAAGCTTGAGTAAGAATAAGTAGATGCCGTCTTTCAACTGGAACAGAAGAACGTATACAGAAGTATATGGGTTACAGGAAGTCTATACGGCCATCTGATAGTGTGATGTAGGATTTTGTCTAAAATCCAGCCTTTATGTCGTTACCTGCTTCAACCGAATTAGTGCTTCGTTTGTTGGACAGCTATCTGAATTACGGATCATTAGTGGTCCACAGAGACCAGCATATTTTCTGGAGGAGTTCAGTTAGTTGCCTTGTATTTACCTTGTTATGTTATTAGTGAGAAACAACAAGCGTTGAGGAGTTACAACAGCCGCTTGTTTGGTTTTTATCTTAGAAGAATGGTATTGAATAACCGGCATCAGCATATGGTCAGAACCCTTCGGGTTTCTCATTTATGCTCTTTACCGCAGTCGCCAATCTTTTGCGACATGTACCCATCTGGTTTGCATAAAGAGGTGCAATTTAATGAATTATTTAATGTACTTTAGCAAACAAGGATTCCCACAGGCAGAACACATCAGTTCAAAGCAAACTTGTCCGGTGAGATTCACAGTGGTATAGACTTCATTTGGTCCGTCTGGATTGTACAAGCTGTGCTAATGCTGTTAATTATTCAAACACTCGGAATTCGGATCACCTCCGGCGATTATTTTATGTTACGCATGTAATCCGTGCCAGACAACAGGCCGGTAGCGGAATTCGTGCAGGTGAGCAGGCCACCGTAGAATGGGAGCCAGACCTGAATTCAACCCGCTGTGAAACTGTTTGGATGAACGAGCCAGCGAGGGAGGTATACCCAAATAAACCGCGGTGAAATTCTTCCCAAACAAATCCGAAAGTTTCCACCCAAGGTTATTGGTTACTGAATTTGTGTACTGACCATGACTACTTTATCTATAAAACCATCATCATTAACATGCTAAATTGAGAGCAGCCTCAGTTTCAAATACGGGTTTCCCTTAATCCAAACAAGATTCCCCGTTCTTCGATTTTCTTCTTGAAGATAAATTAAACCAGTGATCCATAAACAGTTTTTCAGAGGTCTTGCAACCGCATGAAAATGGTGACACAATCTTAAGCCAAACTTGATTAATCCAGGATCGATTCCTTCGATAAAATACAGTTCTCACTAAGAGGGCAAAACGAAAATCCATATGACAACATAGAAAATGTGAAGGCCGTCGAGATTTGTAGCATCTAATGCGGAAGAAACGGTTTATTTAGAGAAGTGAGTACAAACATTCCAGGCAAAATAGGGAGCGGATTATGGGAGCTAAATGAAAAATTCTGTCAAAGTAAATCTGACCTTAATTTCTCAAAATTCTTTAGTGTAGCACTGAACCAAGCGTACTGAGTGTGGGCATGTTTAGGAAAAATGAAGTTTACGCGAAAGCATACGGCAAAGCTTACCAGCAAATACTGGTAAAAAGACAAGGCGTGTTTTTGATTATTCGTTTTCACATAACGCCTATATTTTATTTCCTCCAGGGATTTAATGAGAAAAATTAAAAATATGACGTTCACGTCATTATTGTTTAAACAGACTTCCTCTCAACCCTGGCGTAAGTTTTCCAATGAGTGCTTACCGAACGAGAGATGCAATGGAGACGAGTTTCTTTCTTAGTAGAGCCCACCAACAGTGCGCATCACTCGCCGCGTCAGGCTTCGAACTGCCATTGAAAGGAAGAAGTTCTCCGCCCCGGAGTTATTTATTGGAAAACACCAACTGAACAGTTGCATACTATTGGACAGGGAAGCAAGACTCTCATATGTATCTTGTTTTATAAAAACTAAATCTCCGTCTTCTTCTCGCACGCGTCTTCCTAAACTTTCATGGATACTTATTGACTATCACTCAAATGTAAGCGAATGCTAGAAGGCAATTCCACATATTCCATAATAAATCTCGTTTTTCAATAGACGTGGAGCGGATTTACGAGGAACCCACACACTGCTCGAACGTCTCATCTGTAGTGTCCACGGCTACACTAAATCTAACTCACCACTGATCCAACAGCGTACTCTTGTCTTATGTGAATTAGCACTTCTAAATAGGCCATTTTTCACTCTTTGTTGGGAAAATCAGTCACATCACCGTTAAGATTTGATATGTTAGGTTTGTCCAGAGTGTTATTGGTTTAATGTGAACACGTGTCCAATGTTCACGGTTTAGTACCAAACAATGCCAAAAGTAAATAAGAATGATTGTTCAGCTCCGAAACAACCCAAGGGAAGAACGAGGGTCAGGTTTCTCAAGCCCATGCCAAAACAATCAGTCTACTGAGATTGGGTTCGAACCACAGACCCTGCGATCAGTAATCTCGTGTCTTAGCTGGTGAGCCATCCTGAGTTCAAATATAAGTATATGCAACATTGACGAAATATGATAGAAGAAAAACTGAATTCCGGGGCTAACAACATTTGATGCGAACTCATCAGATTAACTTCGCCAGGACAGAGGGTTCTGTTCAAATGAAAGGGATGTGGATGACCCACGCCCACCTAAAGCTTACACGAAGTTATCCACCTTAAAAGGGACACGTTTTTTCCACCTTCAGTTTTACTAGTGTTTAGGTCAAAGAAACAAAGAAAAAAAGATGAGAAGGTTATGCACTGCATACGTGTACAGCGGGTTGAAGTAGTGCCCTGAAGCGGGCTGATGGACAGTCACGAGGCAAAGAAGCCTGTTTAATACAATATGTCGTATTTACCTTCAGTGGTTCGTTAGGCTTCAACAAGTCCGTAATCACTAAAAGAAGTCCGTCCACCGAGCGAGAGTAAGCATGGTAGTGTTTCTGCGCTCAGTATCCAAGTCCCAGATTTTTCTCTACTTCGTAGCGTTGTCATACGGTCCACATGCGCTAATACACAGTATAAGAATAACGTTGGCTGCAAAAATAGGTACTTAAACATAAGTCTGACATTGGTACGGACAACCTAATTTTTTCCTCCCATTAATAAAATTGGTAGGATTGATTTTGCGGAATAGTCGCTAAATGAGGTTCACTGTTAACTGCGGCGTGAGTTTGATGAACCATTTCATAGTTGGAAAGCAATTTTATTAGACCCGTGCACACGGTGAGCAAGTATTTCCGCATCTCCTTGTTGTGTAGCGGCCATGCCACGGTTGGGTATGAACCTTCGAATTTCCGGCCAATAATTTCGCACTTCAACCCTGATAAGATCTCCTAAATGTTGGTTTAGGGGGTGTATCGTAGGAACTGTGTATCCGTTATGACTTCGGGTGGTAACTTACTTCCTTGATCTGTGCCATAGACAAAAACAGTACCAAAAACTTATTTTGTGTTGTTGCAGGTTTTCAGCGTTATGAAGGGGTGTATTTGTACTATATGTACCGAAGTATCATCAACATTTCATTGGTAGAAAGAGCATCATCATCAAATTCTGCCATAGAGGCTATAATTGTCCTTCCATGGCAGAATTTACTGATAGTATTCTTTCTTCTGCATACCCAACAAAACAAATCATCAAAGTACTTTTATTCTTATTAGTAGTATAACTTCATAAAGTTTATTTATAAAGCCGCTGGAGAGTCGTTGGTTAACAGCCTGATCACTTGTTACCCTATGGTTGGAATGGCCAACTCAACTAACTTAACCACGCACTGAAGGTGTCCTTTCGAT
The DNA here is from genome assembly GCF_000715545.1 of Opisthorchis viverrini. Classification (NCBI taxonomy): domain Eukaryota; kingdom Metazoa; phylum Platyhelminthes; class Trematoda; order Opisthorchiida; family Opisthorchiidae; genus Opisthorchis; species Opisthorchis viverrini. Next base: position 1,218,850 of record NW_008751747.1, read on the forward strand.
TGGCAATGAAACCTTTGCTTTTTAATTGCCAAGCTCGGTGAACAGCCCAACTAACAAAAAAGTAGGCTGTAAATCACGCCTGAAGAGTCTGAATTCAGTTTTTCCAATTTGCTCGCAGCTTGGTTTGTGATTGAACGTCAGGTCACTATTACACCTAACTTCCAGCTCGTTATCCTGTCCAGCAGCATCTTTTGCGTTTATCTTAACCAATGTGGTGTTCGCTTTTGACTAGTTGAGGGCTCATTCTGTGCGAAACAAACCTAACACAATGGGTCGAATATGATAAAATTGCCTAAATGTTGGCCACCTCCTACCTTCTGATATCTAATTATGGATTTATTCCTAAGAACATACTCATTCATAGCATACCAGTGATGACAACGTGTGAAGCAATTTCTAATGAAAACCACCAGGTTCCAAAATTTCACTGCACTCAAATTTGGCATCACCTGGTTGACAAGGAAGGTCTACTGTGAGGATGGATTTGGTAGTTAATCTTGGTTTACGCCTCGCCCCCTTTGAAAATCATTTCGGCATCTCCTCCATCCTGTTTTATTCAGGGTCACTTCTTGAGTTATTTATGCAGAGGACGCTAATCAGTTTCCTACGTTGCCGTTTTGCACTGCCGTGTTGTGGCAAAATGAATGCACCCTTGTGATTGTCGATTTTGTTAGTTTCTAATAAAAGCAAGACTTTGGACTCACTTGCTTTAACTGAAATTCAAAATACACCAGTTTTGGTGGTTATTGGCTGCTTAATAAAGATGTGAGAAATTAAGCAGTGAAGATTTTAAAGCTAGTCACATTTCATCGAATAATATATACATATCTTATGGAAAGCCCGCAGACTGGTCGGTTACTGGTCGGTTACAATGATCTCTATGTCAAAGAGTGTGTATGTGTGCGCTACGTTACGAAGAGACTGCTCCTTATTGTGGTGACGATTTGTTTGCCTCCGCGACCTATCGAACTATCCTGTGTGGTGCTTGTGCGACACCTGCAGCTTTTTAGACCAGCTAGGTCAGTGGTCAGATGTCTGACCACCACAGTCACCTGGCCCTCAAGGTTGAGTTCTGGAACATGTGTGAGGATTAGTTCTGCAAAACTGGTAAAGCACCTGCAATTCCTTCCAAACTTCACTGCAATGTGGCCAGGTTGATGATTCAAATTCTTTGGTGGAGGATTTTGATCGTTCGTTTCTCTGAATTTGGGTTCCCCGGCAGTATCCTAGCTCAACCATGAATTTTACGACAACACAGCATCTGTGATCAACACGAATGTCATGCTATTGATAGTGATCATGATCGTGTACCAGGCCGTATTTGTCGCGGAATTGGTGGTGGACAGATGTCACTACCATTTTAATGAAGTAGCGCCAACCGCACTTCTGGGGGACTTAAGTGGCACCTTAACCAAACATTCCAGACAAGATTTTCTGGTTATCGGTGCATTTTACTTGCAAACGCAGGTTAATTTTGTGGGTCTTATTCTGTTTTATTCTTACTGAATGAGTTTTGTGTTCGCTTTCAAATTAATGCGTTTGATTCACAGATCCACAAATGATTTGTCCTAAAATCTTGGAGCGTCTAATCAGCAGCGGTGTTAGATGTCACCATCAAGTTCCATTTGCTGAACTGATAGCGCTTAATTGACATGCGTTTGTTTTGTTAGTGCACCATATAATTAGGATATTTCACACACACTGTGAGTTTTGGGCTATCTAGACTTTGCCAATCAAAATAATCGTTCCGGTTCATCTGGGAGTTCTGATGACTTTGCTATCTTATTTCGTCAAATTTCAATTAGAAAGAGAGGATTCAGATGGATCTATATATGGCTAAGCGGAAATGGAATTTTTGGAAGGCCAATTATGCGTGGCCTAATTCGGAACGGTAGTGCGGTATCCAGATGGATTTTTGGAATTTTGTGATTCGTTTTTTGCCATATTGATTTTCCCTGTACGTTTCTAGTGACGAAGCTATCTTCCGCATCAACAGGAAAGTATACAACTCGCATAAGCGGGCCGCATAGAATCTCAGACTTTTCCACTATGCTGATCCACTGTGAACTGTAACTGATTTTGCAGACTGGAATGTTGAATGAGCCTCATTTGTTAAATGGACACATGACAGGTGTGTTGCATCCGTTTTATGCAACATCTAACAGCGTCTCACCGTCGGAAGCTACGACATTTCTTTCCGCCATACACTGAAACCTTGCCTTTGTGGGAGAGAACAAATTGTGGTTATCCGGAGGAAGACCGGTGACAACTCATCACATTTCAATTAGGATGAATCACGGGGACAAATTTTACAATGGTCCTGGACCCATTTATGAAAAAAACTAGAACCACTGTCTACTGGATGACTACATTTGCTTGTGAAGTCACTTCCAAGTAAGTATACTTTATTAGGCTGATTTGATATAGGAGGCATCCTATTGGTAGTAACTTTACGTCGGGTAGCACATTTTGAAACAAAATTTGGGTAGTCGCCTCCAGGTTTTACGGTGAAGACAGCACTGCAAGCAGACAACTGGGAGATATTGGAAGTAAGAATTATTTTTTATCATTTGTGAATCACCGTATCTGTACAGTAGTCTTCTACGTGTTTCGCGAGGGGCTTTAAATGGACCAACAAAATGGATTCTGAAAATGCCTTATCAGCTGCCATCTACTTCCCTGTGGGCCCTGACCATTTAGTCAGTCTTAAAACCTCATGTAAAACCGTCTTTTTTATCCAGTTAGTTTCCTGTTTCAGTCTTGTTTTCTTTCTTGACAAACGACCATGACTGGAGTAACTGAGTACCCGAAGGTTACCTGGAACACTCGGTCGAAACCAGGCGAGGACAACGAAGAAACTTTGCAGCAAATTGCTATTGATTTACTTAATGAGAGGTGAGGTCATCAGTGTTCAGAGGTCTCCGTACAACATGAGTCCACCCATCTCAAAATGGACTTTACTTTTGTTGATAAATCGACGCTATTGTGTATGCACTGTAAAAAGACTTTCCGGGTTTTCCGGAATACCTTCCCAGGGGCAGTCCTACCGGAAGAACTCGAAATGGTCCTCTGCGAAATGGCAAACATACCTCTATTAAATATGTCCGAGGCACCTGGCGACAACATCCTTATTATCATCGTGCAAGGCTGGTTCAAGCTTGCGATAAACGCAGCGCTTATCGGCTTATCGGATGGGTGATATGCCGATGACGCTGCCAAGAATACTCCATCTTCACTAAATTTATGAGTGAATTTAACACGTCATTCGTTAACAGATGCAGAATTTTCAGGTGTCTCATTCACCTCATTTATGCAAATAGGCTTTCAAAGAGAGTACCCTGACGTACTCATTTGGTATTACCAACAGACTTGGATGTTAGGGTACTTTATTGAAAATGAAGTATAATTTGATCGTCGAAATTTGCACACATCTGAAGAAGATCACCCATATGGATCAGAAGATTATACAGAACAAGGATCCGTTCTTGTGTTGATACTGTCGTTTTATACGTTCGTAAGGAAAGGGTGGACGTTACACAAACAGATAACTTCATGCTTGCATGAAATTCTTGTCAGAGCATGTCAAGCAGTTGCTGAGTGACATTAATTAACGCGCAGCATGGGATGTGTGCCAAAGCAGCCCTAGTTAGCGCAGAATTACGTGTACGCTCGTATAGACGTAACACACTGCTCATAAGTTAGCTGAAAACTCTCCGACAACCAATCAACTGGTTTCGGTCAACTTGGGGTTCTTCAGGTAGGGTCAGTTCCCGAATTTCCGTCAACCTTGTGTTCTACTTGAATTCAGATCGCACGAAATTCAACAACTGGACTGATTTGCACACCAGTTTGGTCTTTACGTGTGATTCGCCTAAATCGCAGCAGAATGTTTCGCTCATGATATCCTTCATTAGTTGAACATCATAACATAGTGTCCGGTAGGATTCAACTGAGTCGACCGTGGAAACCAAATTAGTGTGCGAATGAATTTATATGTCCAACACGTCTGCTTCTTTCTGAAACGAAGGATGTCAGATCTAAAAATAATACTTGAAGTGATTCAAACGACAACAAGCGAACTTTTCGCCAGAAAACGGTGGCAGTTGAAATCCCAAAAGATGTCCATTGCTATCGTCATGTGCTGTTACAGGAGGCCTATGGATTACAGAAATAGCCTGAATGCACAGAAATTTTCCCTGACAAATTTTACAACTAACTCTCAGCTATAACTTACTAACACCATCTACAATATCGAAAAAAGTGAACATACGTGAAGAAAATATGTATTTATATAAGACATAATCGGGCTAATTCCATTTATTTGATCAAAAGCTCGCAGTCACGCTTCACCATCATGACAAGCAAACAGATAGAGCATGTACTGATGAGTAAACGTATTATATGGGCTTGTGCAGTATTCACTATGAACCGTAACTTGAGTTTGCACTTCGATCTGTACTGGACTTTGGGGGCGGTTTCGTGTACCGTTACATTTTACCACAAGGTTGAGAATAATACGTTTTAAATAACGTGACTCTGGAGAACGGATTTTCCTAATTTTACAAGCCATTCCTTGCCGCATTATCTCGTCAATACCAATTTATTTTAGAAGGTGGAAATATGATGGCGATGAGAGAGTAGAGGCAGAAAAATGTCTGTTTGAAGCAACCGGTGGAAAATTATTGAACTTGGTGATGCGGACTCGTGTAAGAACATTAAGCACTTTTAACTTAGCCGTTCACTGTGCAACCCAGCGATTGCTAGCGGTGGAAAATGTATCGTGGTTTGAAGGAGGCATGAGAGCTGCTGAGTTTTTCAATGGAAAGCCCATCATTTCATTGAAGTTGATCCATACTGAAAAGCCGAGAGCACTTCGCATCCATATTGCGAATCATCATCGGAACGCCCTTCACGAAACTCAAATATCTTCAAACCTACAGTCCTCTGGCGGGCGGTTGAAGATTTATGTGTTCGGCTACGAGCGGAACAGGACATGGACCCACTTATTCTTCAGCCACGGAAGCCATATCACGTGATCGCATACTGACTAGTCCCTCAAGTGACAACACCTCAGAGTACAGTTCCACTCATGTTGTTAAACCAATCTACCTCTGAGCTATTTATCGATTAATAGTTAGGCACGAAGATTTGGTAATTTCCAATGGGAAATTCACACACTCATTGAAGCTAACCCATACGGGCAGGTAGGTCTTTCAGCATGGGCTGACGAAATCTCTGTTGAAAGATCCTTCTTCGATGGGTCCTCCATTGTATTATTATCACTCCATTTTCATGATCACACAATTTTGCATCTGTCTAACTATCCCCATGCTGATGCTTTTCACTCCAAAGCATTCAGTTAAACCACTGTCCACTGCCATGACCTTTTAATTTGCAACTTAATCTTAACTCTCTTAGCCCCTAGACTCTTCACTCCTAACCCAAGTACCCCCTTATAATTAACAGGGCTCTGTAGATTAAATCGTCTCTCTTGTAGGCTTCGGCCGCGTAGCATGACTCTGCCCGAGATCTAGTTCAGGACCGTCCGACACCAATAATAAACCATGCACTGAGATATGAAACACGCTCTCCTTATCAAACACAACCACTGGTTCATCGATCTACTCCTACCTACCGGCGGTTAGTAACGAAACGATTTCAAACTGCCAGAAACAGTGAAAATCATGCACCAAGTTTACGAAGGATGTGACGAGGCGACCAGGTACCGTGATAGCATTGGCTAATCAGCACTGCTTCTATTGGCAACAGTTGTAACCTAAAAATACTTCAATACGTTAATGTAAGACGGTTGCGCAACATCAGGCGGATTGAAAAATATTGTCAGATACTTACCAACGGCCACCGCTATAACTGAAATCGTGCGTGCAAAAGATTCCGTATTAAATTAATGTTGAATAGAATTTTGTTTTCTGTGCACTAAAACTGACCACATTTGAGTTCCAGTATGATTTAGGTAAGTCGCATTATCCTCCTTAGCGTTTGATTCAATGCATTGATTACGACCGCAAAGATTTGTTTGACTGGGAAAAGTTTGTTTCGTACTGCGCCATTACACGACTGAGAATTTCCTCAACCACTTAATTGCGATGAGAACCGGGTGAAAACAATCGGTGTATGGAAGCTTCTTCCGTAAACAGCCATAGAGGGAGTAAAATGAGGCCAAAGAATATTTACTTCACCGATGCACCTGCATTACCTACAAGTTGTGTGAAGGCACATCAACAAAGCTGATGTTTTAGCTGTGTCGTGTTGTCTTATACGCTTTTGGAGAAGCAAAATACATAGTCAAGCATAAATCCTTGAAGTTAATTCAATATATCTGAAAGATTAAAGGAACATTCTTACAGAAGACCAGCTCATGTTTCACTTAGTCCCATATTCTAGATATCGCAGCACATCCAAATAAATTAGACAGTTTTAAATAAGAAATTCAGTAGGATTCATTTGGGACGTCAATGTAAAGCAAATCTGTATGAAAATGAGAGTTTTGAAATCTGTTTAGCCTGAGTTGAAGTAGAACAGGTGTGACGAGAACCCATTTACTCCACCTGCTTGAAGAAGGGCTGTTTTCTGTAGCCATTATTTGTTGTCCAGTTTGCGTCGAAAATTTTTCGGCAGTATATCGTGAGCTGTAATTTTCTAAATCACTGAAAGAGCAAATGCTATTCTGCAGCAGTACCGCTAGTATGAGGGAAGTAACCCGTCACAGGCGTGATAAGCGGTCGAAAACTAAGGTTTCAGATGCGATTTGTCTGAAAATCCTCATACCACTAGAGGGATCAGTACGTGCCGTTCATTGCGCACTGTCTTGCAAAGGATTTGTGAAAGCCCGACTTTGTGAGTGTCTTTTTAAGTTGCAACACACCACAACATACTCAGGACCAAACGAAGGACGCCAGTTGTTTAATGATGGTTAGTCAGTGGCTAGTGTTATGTTCTAACTCAAGTTGACCCAGTTAGCGTAGTCAAGGTGCCGTGAAAATTATGGTGAAACTGTGACACTACTGCCGGGGAGGCACGCGAGTAGTATGTGTTGTTCGTGGAATTTCGCTTTGCGACACCTGAACAGATCCTTTGTGGAATTTGTATGGTCGCTTTGTAACATTTACTTGGATTTGATCAAGGAATGATTGGAGTCAATGAATATCCAGGAAAGTTCTAGGGAAAACGTTCAGGAGAAGATGGATGTCCGGTTTTTGTAACTAAGATGCAAATGAGAGTTTTGCTTCCCTGTCCCATGGTCTGTCCACGGTCATTTGGCATTTACCAATAAATAACTCCGCAGCGAAGGCCTCCTTTCTTTCAATGATAGCATCATGAGTGTTGATAACCTTCCTTTTAAATATATGAATAGAAGAACAGATTAGTGAGTAATACATCACGATTGATATCACTTCATATTCAATCACATTTCTGTTTGAATTTCAGTTGTAAAATGGGAATATATACGCAGAGTGAAAAGTGCCAATGTTAAATTGGTTGACAAAAACATGCTTACGACCAATGTGATCAGCTGGTACTAAATGGAATTGTTTTTGAAAAAAATTATTCGGAGCGCTTGAAAACCAGGACGTACAAAAGACTGAAGTCAAGGAGTTTGACTGAAGGGTAGCTTGACAAATAATCATGCAAGTGGTTGTAGGCTGCACTGGATAAACATTTTATCTATCTACTCATGGCATACGTTTCAATAAATTGCTTCTAACTACCTGCTAAAGTGTGACCATAATTGCACGTTGCTCCGATCGATAGACTGCAAAGTGTGAGATCACACCCACGACATCAAGGAACAAATATTAAATATCTGTCACCTAATCGCCGTACCACCTGAGGGAGGCCCTGGTACTCTGGTCGCGCCCGGGCAACAAAACCGAGCAGAAGCAACCGAGATGCGTGGACTTCCACTCAGTAATTTCGCACCTTAATCACTGAGACATTTCGCTTCTACTTGAGGCAATAATTTCCCCAAAAACTACACGCAAACTGTAAAATCTTCGCAACTTTCTACTAAATCATACGCAATCCATTTTGTGCACGGAGAATGATACACGGCGTTTCGACACGCATACCTAATGGTGTTGGGTGTGGTGGTGGCTACACAGACTAACATGTTTTCTGATTATCCATTCACAAATTTATATAATTCGTCCAACGTCAGATATCGTTAGTCAGAAACATGAAAACGCCCCTACATGATCTGTTCGCAGAGTACATTGTTCTCAGCCAAACAACAACACCCATTCTGTAGCTTGGTATACGCTACTCTTGAAATCAAACAATATATCATTTCACCGCCACAAGTGGTGAAAAGTAGCAAGCGTGGTTCTAGTGTTTGGGATTTGTCCACTGATTGAATCGGACTTTCCGTGAGAGTCAGCATAACTGCCGATGTAATAACGCATACCTTTGGTGAAAAATGCAAGTATTTTATCATCCAACGTCCAATCTTTTCTCCTGCATCTGATGGGAGGTGAAGCTGAATGCGATAATTTTCCGCTTTTCAAAGTTTGTTTGCTTTTTTCCAATGGTTGATGGACTTACGGAAACTTCCAACAGGATGCATGAGAATGTTCAGTTTCAAAATACACCGTGAATATGAGATGCTTAGTTTCGTGCCTAATGGCTGCCAGCGGCTTAGTTCGTGTTTGTCAATAGGTAACCTCGGAACGAAGGGCTTTTCCTCTTTCGATGAAATTCTCCAGGACTTTTTTTGGCTGCCCCTGAACTGTTGAGGGAATTTCTGTGACTGAACGTTGTGAAGCATATCTCTACACCTTAAATGTGCCAGGCAAATTCAGGCAAATTCAGTGTGATGGCGGTAAGTTTATTCAGCTGGGGTTATTCTTAGCTATCGTCTTCAGAGATGAACAAGGTTATCACTAGCAGCAACATGACCACCACTGTTTTCAAAACCTTCCGGTAATTGCTTTATTGATTTATAGACGAGGAACCCAAACAGGAATGGATTGGATATCCTTGCCGGATACCATTCTTTGATGTGAAGCTTTTAGAGTTTTCTGTATACACCGTCACACCTCAAGATGTGTATATAAACGCAGGAAGCGGATAATATTCACAGAGTCTGGTGGCACACACCGTTGACCAAGTGCAGTAAAATCACTAACCGAGTGACAGAATGAAATGCTACTGTGGAAATGTTATGAGTCTCTTGCCTATTTCTTTGCCATAACACCAAGTCAACGTGTCCTCTACCCTACAGAAATCCTTCACGTTAGTAACGGATCAATAATTTGAATGCCGCTGTAGGCCACTGAGATATCGGTGACGCTAGTGGCGCCTTGATGAAACGAGAGTCAGGCTGGCAGCTCTGTGGTCACTATCATACTATTGTCGGCTAGCCCCATTTTCCTGAGATGGTCTCATTCTCTTGGATACACATAGGCCTGACAAGTACCGGCTCAGAAATTCGCTGCCATCTTTGGATAGAATGGATGAAAGGCTGTCAGGTACAGATTCACAATAATACTCAAGGACCAACATACGTTTAGAGGCTTTTGAGGCCCATGGAGATTCACGAAAACAATCCACCATTGTTTTTAAGACAAGCAGTCCGGAATGGAGGCAGAGGTAGCCAAAAGACTAGCTATCTGGTGTGTTACGCTCAATGCCTCAAGCGCTCCTTATTCTTGACATAACAGCGTCACTTTGGTGCCTGATAGTTTCGTTGCCAAGAGGAATGTAAGGACCAGTCTAACTAATCAAATGAACAAGCCTGCGTACATTTCCAGCATTTTACCCCTTCCAGTTCATTGGATTTTTGAGTCAACCTATGTTCTTGGTCCGCACAACACAATCTTACCTCGGATGATGCGCCGAGTGAAACCGTGTTTGCGAGCAGAAGGAATGTGTCACTAGGCCTCCAGAAGGGCCATGATCCTGCCATTAATCCCAGGTTTGAATGACGTTTGATGGGTTGTACCGCAGAAGTTTGTTCTTGTTTTGAGTAGTGCTCTGGAGGTTTGTTCTCAGTTCCCATTACTGTATGACATGGGCCTATGGGTAGGCATCCGAGTGATTGGTTCCGATAGGCTATTTTGAATTTTGGATCCACTGGCTTTTGCACGTTTTGCCTAGACCTGAAGTGTTTTGTGAAATCAACAGCAGGAAGGCGGGACTGCACAAGTATTCAAAAATGCAGTGATTGACAGACGCCACCGGTCACTAATAGAGATGTGGTCTTCCTGGGTTCGAAGTTGGTTGGTTGGTGAGCGTCAGATGGTCAAGGGGTTCCTGCTTTCGCAAAAACTGCAAATCAACAGTTCGCGGAGGACACAAATCTGAGGTAGACGATCTCCGTTGTTCATGCGTTTCGTAGCTACTATGAGAAGTTTACTCAACTGGGCCCGACCAATGCTCACTCTACCCACCAACCAACACGATGCCTGGGCTTTTAGCCAGCTGCAAAGTAGCGCTTAAATAGCTCTTGGGAGATTTAGAGCTACAATCCGTTGAGACATTGAGGCAAAACAATGTATTTGAGATGGACCTCATTTTATCGAAATAATACTATAGGTGTTAACAAACGTGCACGCAGACGCAATGATCGATGAGTATCCAGTGAAGTAGATGCGGTTCCTATCGGTTGCTCAATGGAGTACCCGTGTCAGCATGTTCAACAACAGGCGACCCCGCATCACCAGAAATGCGCAACCGGAATATGGAACAGTGGGAGGGGCAATCATTTCAGTAACGGTAATTTTATCTTGTCTTCTTGTTTCTGGCGGACGGGCTAAATCAATACATAGGGAGTACAGCTTATGAGCAATATTTACTTGTTGGCTTGTTTGCTTCTGTGTGCGAACAATAAAGGTGACTTAGTAGAGCGGCTTCGGGGGCTTCGGAAGCAGACTTCGAAGTGTTTAGGTTTGTCACCACAGTTGCACGTACAGAATTTGGAGCTGAGGTCGATACATATCGAAGAAAACAGTCCATCCTATTGCCGGGACCTGCGGTGAGAGCATACGGACTTGGGTGGGGTGAGTACGAATAGAAGAGGGAATGCTCGAAAGTGCAATTGTGGAAGCATCAGTATTTGCATGTATTCGTTCGGCTATACGTGATAGGTTAGGCGATCAGGCTGGTGACACTACGTGACGGTTGACATGACATGGAACACTGAAGTTAAAGCGTTGATCCTAAAGAAGAAGGAAGGCGGAGAAGGTGTCATGGAATTGGTTGCACCCATGCCCCTGAGGCGGCTGCTTATAATTTTTTTGTTTCTGCCATTTTGGAATTCTCTCGTGTCATTTCTGTGTTCCGACGAAAACAGAACCACATTTTCCGATTGGGTCTCGTCCCACTTTGGGCGCTTGCACGCTGGCAACTTGTCTAAGTTACCTCCTTCTCAGTGACTCTCCATTTCAAGCTGAAACCGCCAAGGCCATACGTCTAAACTGGCAGTGACTTTTTAAATTTATGTGCTTTTCTATAGAGGAAAATGTTGGTAGCTCAGGTATCGTAGATGGTGGTCACTGGCTTGTTCGCTGAGCTGGGCAATTTGATTGCAAACGTTTCATCACCAATCGAGGTGACGTCATCAGTGCGTTATTGTGGAGCTCCACAATAACGCACTGATGACGTCACCTCGATTGGTGATGAAACGTTTGCAATCAAATTGCCCAGCTCAGCGAACAAGCCAACGACCACCAAATTTACGTGCTCACGCCTATTCAAGTCTTATCTTATTATGCTAACCCTGAGGCTCTGAATACTCGTTCCTGGATGTGTTTTTTTTCACTTAGATTATTTCCTTTTTGTTTCACTTTAAACAATAATACTTCACTGTTTCTACAACGAGCATTTTGCGGATTTCATAACGTTGACACAAAACTTAGCGGTTAACCTCTGAAATCTACTAGCGCCTGGCTGACTGAGTGCGTTCAATTATGCGTCTACCTACCTGCCTACCTACCTACCTAACTACCTACCTACCTATCTATCTATCTATCTATCTATCTAACTACCTATCTATCTATCTATCTATCTATCTATCTATCTATCTATCTATCTATCTATCTATCTATCTATCTATCTATCTATCTATCTATCTATCTAATCTATCAGTCTGCTTACAATTCTATTCTTCCAACTCTCTTTCTGTTTAACAACCTATGAATTTTGATAATTGACGCAATCCGCCGATTGAGAAAATGCATGGCAGACCAGCTCCTCAATGTGAGCTGATTACATTCGTGGCCTGCTGGTTTATGGCGAACTTCTCACCATATTGCCAACCCTAATAGAATTTTCTATCTCATGGATGGACCCAAAAAACAGAGAACGACTCATGTTCCATAAAGATCTCATCGTATCAGGTGATAAAACGAGGCGAATCGGCCGGTTAACTGTTTTTTTAGGTTTCACCAAAATAAGAACTAAGAAATTTATGAGCACCTAAGGTGAGTTCGGTCAGAAATTTGACGAATCAGTTCCTTCAGCGTCTATGCTTGTAAGTGGGTTAATTTTTCTTAACCGGTGCCCTGAAAATCAATCAACGATAAGCTGCGGTTCAGCTAGGTTCCAGGTGAGCCACTCGCAAAACCAAACTAGTTTGCAAATGAGTGTTTCGCTAGTTTCGGTTCGCCCTAGGAAACTCTCAACTTACTACTCAAAATCGTTACGTTTCTCTTATCAGTCATGTAGTCATGTCGGACTCCGTCTCCAAATTTGCACAAATTGTTCGAATTTGCCCGATTTCAATAGGCTCGGCTGCTTGTCGGTTCTCAACTCGCCATTCTTTGTTACATTGTAAAAATAGTTCTTCTACATTTCCGACTAAAAAATGTGCCTTGCTAAATGACCTTGACTTGCATTAATCTTCGTTTGAACACCGTAAAATGATTAGAGATGGTTAGCCGGAAGGTTTTGAATGGGATCCGGTGATTAAGCGGCTGGTTTTAATAAGGTGCCGCGAGCTCTGCATTGCCCTCTGACCTTACTTTCACAGTATATCGACTCAGTTGCCTTTTTTCAGTGAGCAGCTAGTAAACGTTTTCGAGCAGGCGTTGTGTCATCCTTACTTGCACGTCAGTAAATGGTGGTGGTCGATTGCATGAATCCGTACACTCCCTCTTTTTCGTACGTTTGAGCGCAAACAGAGTTAATGACTATCAAAAAACCTCTTTTCTGAAAGCATCGGTGCCTACAATTTTGCCGAAAAAGTGGGATCAAATGCACGTACCATTTTTTTCGTTTAATTTTTCTACAGAAGAATTAGTCGAAAAGTACGATCAAGAATGATAGTTAATCAATCGGCTATTCTGATATTTATATCGAAACTTCGAGGACTCACTGAGTCATGCTCAGCCGTTTCTCAGCTACGCTTCTCTGGACGCAAGATCCACACACAATTTTCGCAGAGCATGTGGAATGCAACAGTTCCAACATTTTCCGTTGGCTCATTGGTCATTCAAAGCGTAGTAAACAATAAAAGACGAATCCCTGGACGACCGATCAAACTACGCCAAAGCAACCTCGGGACCAACCATTTACAGAGCACCACAGAGCATTCTATTCGCAATGACATGCTTCTGTATTGGTTCCACGAGATCACAAAATAGTTTACTTCCTAACTAAAGTGAACTTTAAGAGATAGAATGCCATCCAAGTGAATTGCTACTTAGAAGCACAGGTCTGGTTCCAACATATCAGAATATTTCCGGAGTGTATGCCACTGACCGCAACTTGAAACCAGGAATTGCGGCATACCGGCGTCCATTAGGAGATGTGAAATGCGCGACAGAAGGACGATTGGTGGAATGAAATCTCTAATTTGCGAATTATTTCGGGTTAATGAGTAACTGATGGTCGAATGATGTAGTGCTCCTTTACAAAATAAAACCGGTAATTTGCGATAGTGTATCTTTGTAGACAGGTGTAGTACTTGTGACTCGGAAAGAGAGTGAAGCAGGCCTTCGGTGTGTTTTGGCTCCCTAGCTTGGTGGAAAAATGAAGAAAAAAACATCAAACTCTAGTTGACCTGCCACAAAGTCGGTTAGATAAGGAAACCACACAAATGAAGGTGAATTCCAACAGTTACTAACGTAGGGAGATGTATCCTGGTTGTCTTCTTCAGGGTATGGTAGTTGTCCTGTACACCAATAGAATGCAAACCCTACACATCATGGGTTGACATTATCAATCGTCCTGGGAAAAATATTTTCAAGTCATTGTGGCTTGCTTATCTAGCGGAATAAAAACCAATTAAGATTCTATCACTTGAGTGGTGCCAGTCTGTAATGGGAATCTCAGGAGTACTGTGTAGCTGTTTCTTCCTTATTTGAAACAAACGCTACACAGCTTGCGTAATTTTGAGGTGAATAGAACTTGCTTGTCTCTCAGCCAATAGTTTAAACAGTCAGTCGTTTGATCACGAGTGACTGATGATCAGTCTGGTAAGCGCCGTCTCAGAAAAGAGAGAGCGCTACTCATCTCTCGACCTCGTATACCATATTAAGTTATCAGGTATTGGCTGTCTGTTTACGTAGCGACTTCTCATGCGGAGATTTCCTTTCTGGTAGTCTGGTCTTTGTGCAGTCTATTTGGAGATCAATGGATTCTGTAGTCCTTGCATATTTTGCGCATTTTGCTTAGAGGAACACGCAATCCTCCCCAGTAATGGTTGACACATTTTTACCGATTCGATAATGACGGCACAATTGGGCATAATCCCACCCTATATAATTTACCAGCGCTATTTCTGGTCAAACGTCGTTACAAGCAGAAAGGGAAGATCTGCCTGAGGGCACCCCTTGTGGTTATCTGTTGGTGCTTGAGACAGCGATCGTTTCGTGCTGCCTAATTTTCTAAGACAGATTCCTGGATATCAACTAGTCATCCTTTTAAATAGGGATAAAAGAGTCGTTTGGTGATATTTAGCTTTTCCGCGCAGAATATATTCAATTGCAAAACGAAGATGCAGCTAAAGTTTCTGAACGCCCCAATACTGCCAACAAATTATAAGAAGCTTAGCAAGATGAACAATGAATAGGTCTCTTGAACCGTCCACCTGGGAAATCATCACTCAAGGATCTGATGAGCAACCTGCCACCTGATGTGAAGTCCGCGGTTAAAGAGTGGGCAAAGGTATACGCTGAGTGAGTTTGTGACAATGCTGACCAGCCAAAAATAGGTGGAAAACACTTATTTTACAGCCGTTTTCAAGACTGTTGAACTGAGAAAAGGAATCAAACAGGGTTGTGGGAGACTACAGCATATTGAGTGGCAACTGAGAGCCAGTGCGGCGTAACAAACAAGTTCCAAAAGTCTTGGAGATAAAAATGGTTATGACGTCCATATTTTCGTTGGGATCGGGTGAGCAAGCGTACAGTAGGGTAATTTATACCATTATACGTGCTAAGCTCGTAGTATTGTAATGTTATTTTACATCTGTCAGCGGATATCATAAGTTAAATTGTGCATGATGCATGAGAGCATTACAAGTTTACTCACCCTGAACTTTGGCTAGCATGTCGCTTGCTGAAGGAAATAAAGACATTGATCGTTACCAGAGTTGTAGTCGAACAGGAGAGATGGTCTCCAAGCATGACCCAACGGAATCGGATAGCGTTCTCAGAAATCTAACGTGTCGGAAGAGGTTTCAGCTTTCTAAGTGGTCCAGAGATATCGGCTGGTGGTTAGACATGAACCAGATCAACGTTTTGAAAATTGTACACGTAATCAAGTCACCTTGAACAAACAACTATCACTGTCACCCCTACAGAACAATAAGAATGGTGCTTCAAAAGGGCACCTGTAAATTACTTTTTGAATGTAGATCTAAGGTGTTTCGCTAATAGTTTCAATTGGATGCACCTGCATATTAACTTATATGCGTTCAAAAGTTCAAAAACCACATTTTTGCTTCACTGATCTGTTATCATATTGGGTGAAAACTTACTTAGATCTCCTTGATTTCAAAAGTGAGTAAAAATAATAGGTAAAAGTGGAAGAAACTCACGATGCTTGAATATCGGTTTCGGAGACCTCTCAAAAAATACGAAAAAATAATTGAGCTTTTTGGGGATGCTTTTAGTTCCCAGTTCCTAGTATAGGAGTGTATTTTGACTTCTATCGCGTTATGAAATGGGGTCGCCAAACACCATGTTCACTTTCATTTGAGGTGGTTTTCAATGCGATCCGTCTTCTAGAATAAGCAGCTGAGTCAAATTTCACAAGGAGAAAAAACCGTAGAAACTTTGTCTAGCTTTGAAAATCTGCAAGCTTGCTAATGTTGACTGACAAGCGGCTAATCACGTGAAAGTGTTGTTTGATGGTTGTCACATGACATGATATGAAATGGTCGGATAAGAAATATCAAAACGTGTATAGTTCCATCGACAGTTTCACAAACATCTGAACTACACATCTGATTTCGGTCAGTATAACTTTAGGTTTGGTTGAGCCCACAACTGCACACGAAGACAAAACGGATAAGGAAAGATCCAAAAGCGCAACCTACCAGATACTGCACGATTTGAAAAAAAGCAGAAAAATGAGTGGGATAATTAACCAAATTAATTAAACAATTGATACCTGGATTATAGATAACCATTCCTTATTATCTGATTGCCCGGTTACACAGTGAACAGTGTATCAAAAAACAGTAAAATATACAGAACCATAAGTGACAGCATGTTGACGTTTGTATATAGAGAAAGCTCACGTGGTGCCCACCTTTCTCAGTGAATTACCGGTAATAGGTGGGACAATTTAAGTCCTGGGTAGCGTCCATGCTGAGTCTCAAATGTACGCGAAACATACATTAAAACAGACCAGACGTACAGCTTTCAAAAAGTGAGAAGTTTTTGCGTCAGAATAGCCTAGCGGAAGTCAAT
Organism: Opisthorchis viverrini; assembly: GCF_000715545.1. Lineage (NCBI taxonomy): Eukaryota > Metazoa > Platyhelminthes > Trematoda > Opisthorchiida > Opisthorchiidae > Opisthorchis > Opisthorchis viverrini. The sequence goes on from NW_008751747.1 coordinate 1,235,727, forward strand.
TAGGGCACCTCAAAGAGGTCCCTATAAGTAAAACCATTTCTGCCTGCCTAAACTGGGCATTTTCCTTTACGCTCTCAAAAACTTAAAACAGTCGCTAAGTCTCATTATGATCCATTCAATCTCAGTCAAAATGGTAACCCTTAATTGGCACAACCCCGCCGTTTACCAGAAGTACTACATTTCACATCATGCTGGTCTTCCGGATCAATTGGAATGCAAAACTGCTAATCCGAAAAGAAGACCTACTTAGCAAAAGCGATTTGCAAATGAACTTACCTGTGGCTATGTTGAATAGGAGTTTGGAAAGATAATAACTTTTGTGCCCATTATACCCTTTTCAGTTTTATGCAAAGAAGTTAACGGTCACTGTCCGATTCAAACGCTTTATCCTCGAACAAAGGCATTGTGAACAGAATAAAAACCGATGGTAGTGGGTTTCCGTCTGCACAACGAGCTGGCGGTCTGTCGCCGCCTAAATAGTAGGATCTCCGCAGGTACATCTTACTAGAAAGACGCTGAGCACACTAGAATGCAACTGCGGGCCGCAATGCTCACGGTTCACTGCTACAAATTGTGGAATATGCCTTCATAAACGACAGCAAATCTCAAGTGACCACGTCGCCAACGCGACGTTCGTAAGGCTGAATGGTTTGGTTGTCGTTAAGAAGGTGGATAGCACGCGATGAAGTGATATTTCGAAAGTTGACCACACTTTCGAAATTAGGGAAGGTGAGGCACTTGAATGAAACGACCACTCGCCAGTAGTGTTTTCACATGAGGTGCGTATGATTCTGTCTACTGTCTTAAAAATATGATTATAGCGGGGTGCTTAGAGGTTCTACGATAATCAATCAGAATCAATCATCAATCAGTATGTGAATTAGACAAGGATCTGTACCCCTTCGAGGGAACGCTTTATTCCAAAGTGAGCATTTCAAAATGCGCAATAACAAGGGTTTAAGTTTCATAACTGTGTACATACGCCCAGGTTGATGATGTATCACAAACGGCATAGTGGCGCTTGGGACGCTAGGGGAAGAAACACCCAAGTCTAAACATTGAAACGTGAATGATGGCTGTGCTATTTTACTAGTAAGTGATGTTTCATACCGGGGCTCACTCCGCTGTCGAGTAAAGCAACGTGCAATGTACTTGTGTTCATTTGCCTGTGGATCTCAATTCTCAAAGTCTGCACAAGCAACAGTATGTTACCGATCGCACTGTACCCAGCTGCCCGGGATGGTCTGGCGTTAGAGAAAAATGGAATTATTTTTTCCACTGTATTTGCATACGTTTTCAGTCCTTTTTGTCTAATTATGTCCTCAGGAACCAAAACATTATATTCTGATTGGCAAGAGAGTCATCATCGTTTGATTACCAATCCTCGTCATGTATCGCACAGAAGTTCCGTAAAAAAAAGTCATTGGTGAAATACCGCTCTAAGAAAGGTGAGGTTTCTATGACTCGCTTTATCCAACTCGATGAGGAGTATAAAGAATCCTTATTCGAAGTGAGAGGTCGCAGGTTTTTTCGGACAAATGACCATCATGATCAGAAAAGACGCTGATGGACATGCTCAGCTTGTTTCCCAGATAACTGCAGCCCAGCAAGTCGGAAATGATATGCTTGCAAGAGCGCGTTATACGGATTTTTTTTGGTTTTTCGAAACAGGTCTGTGGACAATGATCCTGGAAAAAAATCATAATATTTGGTTTCAGTAAACAGATATTACCTATTCAAAGTAATGGCCTTATAGGTGGCTGACATTGTGAACAAAACATACGCATGCAGTTTTGAAATTCGACCTGGATGGACTACATAGCACGGAAATCACTGCCATGTTCGCAAAAACGAAAACCTATTTTCTATTGGCTTCGTATTTGAAGTATCACATGGGTTTTGTCATATCTTTGGAAGCTTTCTACTGAAATAGACAGTCAACTCTGAAACGTGTGTTCCGTCGGATTTCGGCCGGGAAACATCATCTCTAGGCGTAGGAACGTGGAAGAGACCAGTCGCGTAGGACTATTTTGCCGATAACAGAAAATGTGGCTGTATGTTACGAACAATCCAGTCATTCCCAGTGTATTTTCCGCAGCAAAAACAAATAAAATCTCAAAACAGTGCTCATAAAATAAACTACAATTTAAAGGTACCTATACCTCATTTAGTATGTATTTCAAAATCAGGTATACATGAGTTCAATCGGAATAAACTCACTGCTCAAAGCCAGAACTGCTAACAGTTGAACCAGTGAAGCCTGCATTTGTCGGTAATAATGAGAGCAGAACAACAGAACACTTTTTGTTAGTCTGAAAATATATAAGAAATTCTGGCCAATGAGAATTTAATACCCAAACCATGAAATGAGTGGTTATAAGCCAATTAACCATCCGGTGCTTAAAATTGAACTTTACACAATAGGTAATCCGCAGCCGTCAGCCTAATTAGAATAACGTCTGTATGCCTAACCACCTGCACATATATTTCAAACGACCCATCAGGCATGACGATTTGGTCTGATTGTTTGTGAAAACGAATATTTCGCAGAATATGTCATCGGTGTGCACTCGTTTCCGTGACAGAATTATGAAACCACTGGTAAAACTGAAAAAGTAAACAAGAACGATTGTTGGCTTCGACAACCCTAAAGCAGTTTTGTCAGGAGCGAGAAGACAATTTTTCAATTTCATTACCAATATCACCCGTCGGAAACATAAATAGTGCATATTTGTTGGCGTGAAGCGCGATAGAAAATATACTGGGGCTGTAATTATGGTTAGGCTGCAATCATTTCCAGTGAGAGTTACCGTTTCGCAATTCCTACCCTCTTGTTGTTCGAAGTTGTGTTAATTTGATGTCGAGCGCAAACATAGAACAGCTCATATCTGCGTCCACTCTGATCCTCATTATTGGCGGAATACAAAAGATTCTTCACACTTAATTCACTGTACGCGGTACCTTAGCGGAAAGCTTAGCGAATCTTCTGTGAGAAGATGGTTCTTAGGGATCATGGAACTAAACTTGAGAAAAACTGGGACGCACTTTTTTCCGTAAGTTCTGGGAGCAGGCGGACGTAACACTAACAATTGGCATCACCTGTACGTTATGGATGTAAATTCCGAGTCCGTAGTAGGTTTAAACAACTTCCGACAATACCGCGGCCTCATGAAGAGAATTCACCGGTTCAAACACGTGCCATCAAACGCCAAATCTTGATGTAAACGTCTCTTTCGTTCAAACCGCGTTTCCATGGAAGTGCTTGTGATCGGCGAGAAAGACTTCCATGAAAGCACTACGACAAAACACGAAGGAAAATGCACCGTTACCTATTGAGGATTTGTCTTTTATCCGGGTTGAACGATCGGTATTCGTGTATGTTCAGCTCAAAGCTTCATATGACCTATTGAAACTCTAGTAGTCATATCAAAGCTGAAACCCTACAACGTTATTCTTATTCTGGTAACGTTAAAATTGAGAGACCTGGGAAGAGGATATGGAAGCAAATGTTAATATTGGTAGCTCGAGTGTTTTTACCAGTGGCTGTTTAGGTAATGGCTAGTCCGTTCTTTGAGCTTGCAAACATTTTGTCCCTGCTTGTTGAGCGCCTTCAAAGCACAGTTTAGCAAGCAATTCGCTCAAAGTCTTGTGTGTCCATCGATCTTCCAGATGGTGTCTGACGTCATTTCATACAAGTGATTATTCGGCATGCAATTTCTTAGTTATATGACATCGTATTCACACTGTGATGATTGCACTCTGTATTTTTCGTAGTCCAATAAATTTGGTGCCAGTCAAACTACCAGACAACAGAGGGCTACCAACGAAGAGAATTCACAAATTGGGACTATTCTCAAAACGCCCTAGTTATTGGCAATGTGTTTTCAGGGAATAGGCGCAGCGGCGCAACAGTGTGTGGATATTCTATCTGCGCTTATCACTCAACGACCAAAAGCTATTAATACAAGCAGCGTAACAAAGATTATAAAAAATTTTAAAAAATCATTTCATTGTTTATTATTTATTTATTTCTAGTTATTTATTCTTAGTTATTTATATTTATTTATTTTACGATTATTTATTTTACGATTGGTTCGCAGAAATACAATGACTTCTTGTGACCGGCTATGAAGTTGTTGAAAGATCGCTGCGCCTCCAACGCACAGTGTATTTTAAAGTTTAGATGGGCGTCCATGATAACGGACAGTGGCCAGTTGAAGAATAAGCTTTTGTTAAAAAAATAAATTCTTCTTGCTCTTCCAAATCTGACTTTTTAGCAAACCTGGCGGTATATTCTCGTTCAGCTTCCTTTTGCCAACCTCGGAAGAACATGAACCACAGGAGAGAGTTTAATCATTAAAGATATGCAGTTCAGTGGCTGAGGGCCGCTGCTATGCGGTGGTGGTAAAAGTTCTAATTTAAATCGTTTTACACGAAACACAATATTGCAGTATTTGTTGTTGTTTCTCCCGTGTCTTTCGGAACTTCCATAAGCAGAATAACCTGCTGATCCGTGCCTGGAATTGGTCGCCTCCTGTGGAGGATAAAATTCATTGTAGCTACAGCCTACAGTAATTTATTCTGCCTTGCGGTTTAATTCCCTAGTTATGAACTACAGGAGGAATATTTTGCAATGTAGTCCCAAGGATACAGAAATTTTCCATGAAGCCATTGCTTATTTTGCCATTCCTCGGTTTAGTCTGTACATACGGAGAACACTCATCCGTATAAGAGATTAAGTAAAATCACTTAAAGGTCTGGATCAAACATGCCAAGTCCCTCCGCTAACATTAACATAAGGCTTGTCAGCGCATACGATTCCATGAGAGAACAACAGAAATGATTCTAAAAGCAAACGGATGTTTATATATATCTCTCTGGTAAACACATTCAGCTGGTATGAGAATTCGTTTGTATACACTGGTTTCAGGTTTGATGTTGTTTTTTATGTCCTATCGGGTGAGTGATGATTATCATATATAAAATGTGAGTTTTTACAGTTATGACAGTCGGGACCGAAATCTGAGTGACCGAAATCTTCAGCAAAGTTCCAAAAGCTTCGCCCTCTTGGTATTTCACATTTGAGAGGCTGTGTATTGTAACATGACCCACAAATCTATAGGAACCTCAGTCCTAAAATTCGGATTGCTGCACTACATCATATGGATTGGAAATTAGGAACCTCTAGCAGAATAATCTTGAGCAGCTTGGAGATCGCTAACAGTGACGCGAATTTGAAAAACAAACTTGATATGAACAGGCACACAGTCGGTTCTTATGGTAATTTCGTGGCCGAAATACACCAAGTTGCACAACGGAAAGATATGTATGAGCTTTTAGGTCGACAAATTGATGCTCCCGAACGGGATGTCATATCCAATTAACTCACTCTAAAAATAACAGATTTGGCTTCAGGGCTCAGCAACCTGCTGCCTAAAACCCCCCGATACTAGTGTTGTCATCTTACCGTGGTCCTTGAACTTAACTGACCCGAACGCAGTTATTCAAGGTTCACGCTTGGCGTGATCTGGTAGCCTGGTCCAACTAAGAACAATGAGGTCAGTGTGATAAATTTTGTTTATTTCTCATCTCAGTGTGAGGTCAAACAGATTGTGGTGCCAGATCAGAGGACGGGAATAACTGAGATCTACCTAGTTATCTTAGCAGAGTGTATGAAAACCAAGGTGAGACAGTTAAACCAGGAAGAAGCACAATTAGGTTATACATATTGAGCTATTGAGCTTTTGCGCAGCACACGGATAGTGGAAAACAATTGTTTTGGTTACTCTCTAAAAACCGTCCGCTTTTGGCCTGTCAGCAACCTCAATCCACTGACTCACCCATTTAAATAATATGGCCATCGCTAACCAATGACCGACCACCACCGAGGTTTTCTACTCCTTATGAGGAGCGCCATCTGAGTCTAATCATGCTTTTGTACAGGCATAATTTTATTCTCCAAAATTATTACGTGTGTTGAAGCAAGGCAGATCCGTCCATTAACGTCGACGAATTTTAGTAGCTCTAGAATATAGATATGGTCTGTTTGCAAGGCTAATGGAAACATGCTCTTATGCGAGTAAAGAAGATTGGCTAAAAACCAATAAAAGAGCCTTAAGGAAGCCATGCTCCAAGATTTTAGGGATGTGCCTCTGCTAAATAAACAGGCTACTTTCAAGATCATCCGATCTCAGAAATGCCACCAGATCGATACAAGTAACGTGCGACCAGGAAGATACGCGAGAGCTGGATAACTAATAGTGGGATTCCGAATGGAAAAGCTAGTGAATTGCAAAGGTTAAGGGGGTGAAAAAGGGTTCCACCGTCTAAGATCAGATAATTCTCAGCATAGCAATCTGCAATATAGGTCGAACAACATTTCACCCTCAAAACCGTCGTTAGCGATTGACCGGATAGCTTTAGTGAAGCTCATCTGGCCTCCCTGAAAACAACGCCCAGAAGTACCCAGCAGATTTGAACGGAATATCAAACCCTCTCCCTCGTGAGTGACGGGAATTCACTCTTCCAAGTCAACAAGTGGCCTACCTCAATTGGGCCATAAACAGAAATGCTTCGAGGAATACTATGGGGATCGGCTGAACAGTCGGACGAAACCACCATAAAGTGTTTCGGATGAAATTATAATACCAATGGGACACAAAGCCTCAATGGTTTGAAGTCATCAAACATGCAAATCATTTGGAAAAATATAAATATTTCCGCTGCATTATCTGATACACATCCCTGACGCTCAAAATGCAGAGCGCTGATGAAAGGCTAATGGGGTGGGGGTTAAACGAAAACCTTATATCGCAGACGAAGCAGACTGATATAGTAAATGCAGTGTATGGATTTTGGTGGACTTGACTGAGACGAGGTTACATTTCGGGGTCCGGGGAAATTTTTCACCGCCTTCAAAAGACATAGTGCTGAGGTAAGTTAAGTCTCTCTGTCAGTGACCGAGAATAATCTGTGACCCACGGCTTCATGAATAAAAAAGCAGCATTTGCATGCTTGGATAATGAGATAGCTGTCAGAATTTGAAAACCGCTGTTTTCGTAACGTTGGTAGAATCTGGCGGGAACGACGGATCAAGCGTGCTAGGTTAAACTAGTCGGGTTTTGGATGAAAAAAATACCTGAGTCAGATAACTCAAGACTCATCCACTAGGCTTTGTTAGGACACATTCTTGGCACGTCAGAGGACCACTTGGCTCTCGGGGCCCTTTGCTCATTCGTAAGATGGGTGGAAGCAACAAAGAGGTTGTAACTGCGTGACATAGCAACGAAGTATTAAAACACCAACCAGTCAACTAAGGCCGCTCATATTATGCTGGATCCGTGGGTGGAACTCTGGGACTTAAGTCACCATCCGTTAATCCGAAGCTTGGCATACCTCAATCACGCAGTTTGCAAATAACCTCTCACTTTCAGGTCATCAGGTATTTTGGATATCAAAGGTCTCTTAACCGGGCTATTTACAAGAAACGACCGACGGCGTCGGCGTTTGCATGGAATACATTTTGAGAAAACGGGTAGAAAATCCCGGGTTTAGTTAGCGAAAAGCACGCTTGCACCACATTCTTATGCAAAATCGAACTAGGGTTGACAGTTGAAAACGCGAGAAAGCCGTTATAAACAGAACCAAATAGGATAGTTATCGCACGATCAGGGAGATTACTACACGGCCAATTCATTTAATTCTCAAATGACGTAATCCTATTAATAAAATCGACATTTGTTCTGCACCAAACATATCTATAACAATTTGGGAGCTTTTAAGATCCAGTCGTGATAAACCCATGGCCAACCAGAAAAGAGCCTGGCTATCAAAAAGTTAAGCGACGTCAAAAACTAGCACAGGATAACATAAAACAATGATGCCATTTATCGCAAGTACCTCACGTACACTGTGATTTAATTCGAAATGTGAAAACAAAAGCAGAGATTGTAAGAGGTGCGTAAATTTCGGGCTTTATAATTTTGTGAGCGGCGAGAGCAAATTCAGCGTTAACAGGCGTTTGGGTGCTATTGGTTTGTTTGCATTGTCTGCTCTCAACCTGTAGCATATTGCACATGAACGCCTCAGAGAGCGTCTCTGAAGACAAATCTGCATATCTTAACAGTAAAGATGTATAGGAAAAAACTGCCGCCTCCGCATTGTCTGTAGGTTGTGCGGTGTTTCTTTCCTTTCTCGAGTATTTGCGGTACGACCAGCAGTGCCTTGGTACGGAGATTTCTCCTGTCTTGCCCGGCAGAACATTTCTCACTAGTAGCAACTAAATTTTATGCCGAGGGGTCGCAAAGTAAGAAGCGGCTTTCAGCTACCGTGTTCGCCGTTCATTTAGACTGATAGCAAGATATACATTCCGAATGGTTTCAGGAAAATAATAGTTCTTGTTCACTTCATTCTATTCTTTGCGGCGATTTCTACTACGCTCGCGTCTTTAGGGACATGCGAAAGCAACATCGCTTGTCTACATTTGTTCACACGTGTCGTCCCAAGCAAAGAGCAAAGCACATTTAGACGATAGCTCACAGCAAATCACCCGATGAGAAACATCGGTGATTTACGCCTCTCCGTGAAAAGTGAGAGAAAAATATTCAGCTTACAATACAGACCAAAAGATGGGGAAATCGCACATGAAGAACGTATTTACATGTTTGTATACTCGTCCACTGGTGGGCACGGAATTCGTTTATTCGAACCATTGGCCAAAGGCCATGAATCTGTGCTTCCGTGGTATCAGGGGACAATCTGGTGCAAGCCAGAAGGAATTGAGAGTCCCAGTCGTGGGCTCTAACATGGTCGGTCAAGTAACTGTCATCGAAGGGGGCTGTTGAACAAACAGGATAAATTTTAACGACATAGGCATGGTTTCGCTAAGATCAAAATTGAGAGCAAACAGGTCCACAAATTCGGGTTGTGGTAAGGGCACATATTGGAAATCCAGTCAGAACTCAGTTTGTCAGAACTCAGTTTGTCAGAACTCAGTTTGTCAGAACTCAGTTTGTCAGAACTCAGTTTGTCAGAACTCAGTTTGTCAGAACTCAGTTTGTCAGAACTCAGTTTGTCAGAACTCAGTTTGTCAGAACTCAGTTTGTCAGAACTCAGTTTGTCAGAACTCAGTTTGTCAGAACTCAGTTTGTCAGAACTCAGTTTGTCAGAACTCAGTTTGTCAGAACTCAGTTTGTCAGAACTCAGTTTGTCAGAACTCAGTTTGTCAGAACTCAGTTTGTCAGAACTCAGTTTGTCAGAACTCAGTTTGTCAGAACTCAGTTTGTCAGAACTCAGTTTGTCAGAACTCAGTTTGTCAGAACTCAGTTTGTCAGAACTCAGTTTGTCAGAACTCAGTTTGTCAGAACTCAGTTTGTCAGAACTCAGTTTGTCAGAACTCAGTTTGTCAGAACTCAGTTTGTCAGAACTCAGTTTGTCAGAACTCAGTTTGTCAGAACTCAGTTTGTCAGAACTGACCTCAAGACTGTCAGATCAGTCTCTTGGGGTCATCCATAAAGTCAGTTCACAGCACGTCAGTAATTCTCTCTGGAAACCGCTGGCTTCCACGCGGGGGTTTCATGTGAACATGATGCTTTGTGACCTGGGTCAAATCTCTAAAGTTTGACTTATGTGAAAGCGGACAAAGCCAGTCAGAATACATGTGAAAATAAAATAAATCAACCTGGGTTAGGCCACAGAGTTTCAGAAAGCATACGCACGTCACAAGCGGAGCCACCGCACTGACGTACAGAAGACACTCGTCTGAATCAACGTGAGTATACTAGGTGTCCCAGAAAGGAAAGCAACGTAATTTGTACAATACGGGCCTATACACACAATTGTTTTGCGCTACCGACGTCATATGAAGTAAACTCCTCTGATTATTAAGTGGTGTGGCTGTATTATATTCCGTCAGATTCTAACGATCAGTAGATTACAGTTGATCCAAAATAAAACTCATCGGACACATTTAGCAACTTGCCATCGTGAGAACGAGACACTTCTACATATTTTCTACACCGTTCCATTTATCCATTTATACCATCATGGTTGCTTAATAGCGTTCGGTTTAAAACGGTTTGAGGAAAACTGTGCCAGGTATCTTCAATCGATTGGAAAATGTTTGGGATTGATTGGGAAGTCATCGTTTCAAGGAGGTTTGGTAAACAATCGGTGGATTTACTGCTGGGCAACGTTTCGCTTTTGACACAAAAGCTTCGTCAGGCCATGTGAGTAGGTAAGTAGGCTGTATTCCAAGAGCTTCTTGCAATGGAAGCGGAAAAATTACGTGTACAGTTGGTCACAGTCCTGAAGACCCAACAACCAAAGGTTCCAAACATTGCACCAGCTGAGCGAAGAGTCTTAAACACGTTAAAAAATGTAGACAGCGTAGTAATTACACAGGCAGATAAAGGTAAGGCCACGGTCGCCATGATTAAGAGTGAATATCTTCAGAAAGTTAGACAACACATAGCTGATTGTCCTTCCCGACAAATTAGTAACGGGACGAGGTGAAGTTGGGAGGTATCTGAGATCTGTGATAAACCATCTGGGCAAGGCAAGTAATATTGATGGTAGCCAAAATGTGCAACTTAACCACGACTTTACGGGTTACCGAAAATTTCCAAGAAAGGTGTCCCCATAAGACCAACAGTGGATGGCATAGGTTCACCACCACATAAGCTGGCCAGATTTCTAGCAGGTATCCTTAAACCACTTGCCAGCAAGTCACCCACACACATCCAAGATTCGTATGAGTTTGCTAAATAAAGTAGCTGGGTTTCGGATAGAGCCAGACGAAGTCCTGGCTAGCTTTGACGTCAACTCAATGTTTATCAACGTCCCTAAAGTGGACGCTGTTGAAGTAGCGAAAAGACTTTTACTGGCAGACACAACGCTGCAAGAACGAACGTAAATCTCCGTAGACAAGATAGTCGAAGGCATAAAGGTATGCCTAAACATCAGTCATTTTGTTTTTGATTCAATTATATGCTCTCAAGAACAAGGTTTAGCGATGGGATCACCAATATCTCTGATTTTGGCCAACATGTACAGGGAAGACTTCGAACAGAAAGCTTTAAACGGATTCGACTGTCCACCAAGGGTGTTCTGGCGTTACGTAGATGACACATTTGTTGTGATAAAGCGGGATAAGGTGAACGAATTCTTTCAACATCTGAACACATTGGACCCTCACATTAAGTTTATCATTGAGCTAGAATCCATATCGGGTACACTAGCTTTCCTTGACTGCATGACTCACAAGGGTGGTGGGAAATTAAAAACCACTGTATGTAGAAAATCAACAGATAGCGGTGCGGTCTTAAACTACTCCTCTGCACATCCAAAAGCAGTATATGCTAGCATCGCCTCAGCGATGCTTAGGAGAGTGAGATTACTGTGTACAGAGGAGGTGGACCGAAGAGCAGCACAACTTGAGGTAAAAAAGTGACCTCAAGATAGCGGATACACAGCGGGTCTAAGTAAGTGGCAACTAAGACGGGTATTGGTGTCAACACCAAGGCACAACAAGGAGTGGATCGGAACAGCGGTCATTCCATACAAAGCAGGGACATCTGAAGTCATTAGAAGGGTACTGATTACGGCTAACATTAGAGTAGCTTTCCAGAAGGGGTGCATTTGAAGGATCGCCTTCCGGTTTAATAGGACTAGAAACTGTGTATACAAAATAAAATTTAACGACTGTACGAAGGTTTATATAGGTCAGACAGCCAGGGAATTGCCCTCCAGAATCGGTGAGCATAAGCGTTCCATTAATAGACCACCGAGAAACGCAGAGAAGTACCAGGCGTTAGTTAGTAATTCAGCAATGGCAGGGTATGCTCTAGACACTGGGCAGAGAATAGATTTAAAAATGTGGACATCCTGAGACGAGGTTTAAGATTCACACCACAGCGACTAGTGGCCGAGCTGGTGGAAATCGCCAAGCATCCCAGCGTGAATAAAATATAAGGGGTAGAACTTGCAAACGTGTGGAGAGCGGTCATAGATCAGCCGAGATGACACGAGGCCGTGTGCAATTATCAGCGAAATCGCCTGGATCTAAAAGCACAAAATCCAAGTAGAGTTAGATCCAATTAACCACCCCAACCCCATCCCCAAACCATCGTCCCAGTAACCTTGGACGAACACAGGTGAACGAAATCTGTGGACGACCCCAAGAGGAATTTTCCATTAAGGTGTCCTAGACTGAAGAATCAGGGACGAAAAAATCCGGTTCATCATAAAGACGAGTCCCCCCTAACGAATCTATCGTAGATCTTAGTCCTCTCCACTAATCAACAAACAGGAACATCAGAATGAACACCCAGCACTGATTAAGTCAGTTGTCATAAGGAATCTCACGGATTGGTTCCCTGACTGCCTTAAAACCCAATCAACCTGCTTAACTACTCACTTGGCCTGACGAAACTTTTGTGTCAAAAGCGAAACGTTGCCCAGCCATAAAACCATCGATTGTTTACCAAACCCCTCTGAAATGTGCCAGGTGTCGTTTCACAAATTTCAAGGAAGCGAAAATAGTGAGATCATACTTACATACCTAGGTGGTAAGTACCCGAATTGAAGTGTTACAAGATTAGAAGAAAGCTGACAAAGACTGGTATCTGCATGACATCAATTTGATTCCTGTGAGACTGACAGAACGATGCCACGTATCAGTTGCTACAATTTCACGTTGAGGCTGTTGAAAGTTCTGAATTCCGCATTATGTCTGACGTTCGCAACGTGTTACAACCCAAATCCTGGGAATGGTAATTCACCGAGGAACAAACGGATCCTCATATAATTTGCTGGTAGGCTCAGTTAACTTGTGTTCGGTGGCCCTACGTTTGACTTTATTTTGTCGTATGATGTCGGATGAATATATAGGAAGATATATTTACGGCTGCATCTTTTGTGGGGCTCGATGGAGTCGGATAAGATATCGTTAGCATTGCGAAGAACTGGCGGAGTTGTTGGGTCCGTTCACAGTGCTTCAAAGTCAATTCTCTTCTTGTATTTCAGAAGTATGGGAATTTGTGTTTTAGACAGCCCCATAAATCTGAACCGTACATTAAATCCGATTAAGCCAGACAGTTTCGTCCTTGTGTCTAGGGAGTGTCATACATAAAAACCTCGTCAAACGCTACCTAGTAGTTTACACGTCAGGGTAGAAGGCTAGAGGAGTGGAATCGAATATGCTTTCACTGCTTTGTGGGTGAGACTTGTGAGTGGCCTCACCTGTATCTGCCTGTGTAATTACTACGCTGTCTACATTTTTTAACGTGTTTAAGACTCTTCGCTCAGCTGGTGCAATGTTTGGAACCTTTGGTTGTTGGGTCTTCAGGACTGTGACCAACTGTACACGTAATTTTTCCGCTTCCATTGCAAGAAGCTCTTGGAATACAGCCTACTTACCTACTCACATGGCCTGACGAAGCTTTTGTGTCAAAAGCGAAACGTTGCCCAGCAGTAAATCCACCGATTGTTTACCAAACCTCCTTGAAACGATGACTTCCCAATCAATCCCAAACATTTTCCAATCGATTGAAGATACCTGGCACAGTTTTCCACAAACCGTTTTAAACCGAACGCTATTAAGCAACCATGATGGTATAAATGGATAAATGGAATGGTGTAGAAAATATGTAGAAGTGTCTCGTTCTCACGATGGCAAGTTGCTAAATGTGTCCGATGAGTTTTATTTTGGATCAACTGTAATCTACTGATCGTTAGAATCTGACGGAATATAATACAGCCACACCACTTAATAATCAGAGGAGTTTACTTCATATGACGTCGGTAGCGCAAAACAATTGTGTGTATAGGCCCGTATTGTACAAATTACGTTGCTTTCCTTTCTGGGACACCTAGTATACTCACGTTGATTCAGACGAGTGTCTTCTGTACGTCAGTGCGGTGGCTCCGCTTGTGACGTGCGTATGCTTTCTGAAAATCTGTGGCCTAACCCAGGTTGATTTATTTTATTTTCACATGTATTCTGACTGGCTTTGTCCGCTTTCATATAAGTCAAACTTTAGAGATTTGACCCAGGTCACAAATCATCATGTTCACATAAAGCCCTCACGTGGAAGCCAGTGGTTTTCAGAGAGAATTACGGAAGTGCTGTGAACTGACTTTATGGATGACCCCAAGAGACTGATCTGACAGCATTGAGGTCAGTTCTGACAAACTGAGTTCTGACTGGATTTACAATATGTGCCCTTAGCACAACCCGAATTTGTGGACCTGTTTGCTCCAGATTTTGATCTTAGCGAAAGCATGCCTATGTCGTTAAAATTTATCCTGTTTGTTCAACAGCCTCCTTCGATGACAGTTACTCGACCGACCATGTCAGAGCCCACGACTGGGACTTTCAATTCATTCTGGCTTGCACCAGAATGTCCCCTGATACCACGGAAGCACAGATTCATGGCCTTTGGCCAATGGTTCGAATAAACGAATTCCGTGCCCACCAGTGGACGAGTATACAAACATGTAAATACGTTCTTCATGTGCGATTTCCCCATCTTTTGGTCTGTATTGTAAGCTGAATATTTTTCTCTCACTTTTCACGGAGAGACGTAGTTTGCCGATTTATCTCATAGGGTGATTTGCTGTGAGCTATCGTCTAAATGTGCTTTGCTCTTTGCTTGGGACGACACGTGTGAACAAATCTAGATGGGCGATGTTGCTTACGAATGTCCCTAAAGACGCAAGCGTAGTAGAAATCGCCGTAAAGAATAGAATTAAGTGTACAAGAACTATTATTTTCCTGAAACCATTCGGAATGCATATCTTGCTATCAGTCTGAATGAACGGCGAACACGCTAGCGCCGCTCCGCTTCTTACTTTGTGACCCCTCGTCATAAGTGATTATTTGCTACTAGTGAGAAATGCTCTGCCGGGCAAGACAGGAGACTGTACCAGGCCAGGGCAGCGCTTGTGGTACAGGAAACACTCGAAAACTCTATAGAGACCCGAAACAACCTGCCGACCATTCCGGGATGGGGGAATATTTTTCAATACACTCCCACTGTTGCCATGTTCAGATTTTTCTTCAGAGACTTGTTTTGAGACGTTCAAATGCAATATGCTACTGGTTTAGAGCAGATCGAGCAAAAATATCAGTAGCACTTAAACACATATGAACGTTGAATTTGCTCTCGGACTCCATACTGGAGGTACATGCCATCATTGTTTTGGTTTGTATTGTGAGAGCGTTCAACTTCACGTATTCCATAGCAATATATTTTTCTTGCAATGCCAGGCCGATATCAATTTGAACATGTGTTTATCGCTTACGTGCATGATAGCTAGCGGTACGTAGCCTTTTTGACTATGTTCATAACTACTTTCTCTCGTTGCATAGTGAATTCACTCGGGAAGAATAACCGAACGATAAAAACAAGGAGCGTTTTGTCAGAAGTCGAAACCAAGGCAGAGTGTAACCTGAAATTAAAAAAGAAAAATTAAGTAGATTCTGTGCTGATAGTTTTCTTTGATTATGACAGTGCGCTCCCTGAAACTGACCATAAGATTGGCAATCGATTGATATATTTGAGTTGTTTGATGTGAGCCGAAAAAAGAAAGTTTAATAAACGAATATACACTCATTTGCAAACCAATTCGCTTTTTTTCGAGAGACTCACCTGGAACCCAGCTTAATCTTTCGTTTATGATGTTCTCAGGCAACTGTACTGCACCAGGCCACCTCATGTTTCATTCGCCACGATATTTGAAATATCGCGATACATGTATATCTTTGTAATGTACTACTCATAAGGTTGCTGAAAATCCATCGGCAGCCCACGACCGGTTTCGCCCTTCTTGGGGCTTATCAGGTAGGCGCAGTCCCCGGGTTTCCGTCAACCTTATGTTCTATTGTTATTTTTCTTTGTGCCTATACCACCCTTCTTGTTTTTGACCTGAACATAAACTGTTCCTTAACCTTGTCATCGGATGTGCTGTTTAGGTTCACACGTGGTTTCGCTAGCTTGTAAACACGTGGCTTTTAGTCGGCGTGGGCGTTGAGACCTGTTAGGAATTAGCAGTTCCTAAACCGGTGTATAGAAGCCGGCATAGTTCCACGATTTGAGGTTTGTAAAGCTCTATCATTTTATTATTGTACTTATAGTACCGCATTTGTAGATAAACCTCCATTTGAGGGGCTACGCGCTTACTCGATGTGGTTCAACAGATTGCTGGAATCAATCTATACAGTGGTGGTGTCTAGTCATTCCTCTTGGCTCGTGCGTAACCAAAAGCATTACCTGTGCAGCATATGCTAATGTTCTGCTAATGTTCTATTTTAATAGGTTCCTTGGACACTGGTATAGGCTTCAGATATATAAGTGAATTGGCCGAACCCTTTCAACACTGGTGGATGGGTGACATGGACATATACCAATGCTCATGATATGAGTCTTTGACTCTGAGTTTCCAGGTAGGTTGGTTTTACCCAATCTTTCAGCTGGTGTGGAATTCAGTTGCGGTGGACGTACATCTGGACATTCAACATTTTATTACATCGTATGCTCCATTCAGTAGAATCTTATTTCTCGGAATACTAAGTTTGTTTGGAATCTGATTTGTAATTTTTGACCCTGTTCGGTTGGAACACCGATTATTTGTTTAGAATGACGTGGAGATGGATGTGAATCATGCAAGTACGTATTGTCGCCAAAGAGCTCAAGTTTGATGTGCAGACACACGGAGATCATCCGATAGCCATCGGTGGACAACTGTCATCGACTGAGGACACACCAGTATTATCCGGTTGGCTTTCATTGGAACACCACTCTCCTTCAACTGGAATATCGTAGGATTATTTATTGATTAACTTACCATTCGGACAACATTGAGTAACCTGATGATTCTACATCATCCGTGTGGCCACCAATGGCGCCTCGCGTAAGCTAACAATGGTGTTGAGGAGTTAGTAGTTAAGAGAAAACCTTACTCCACTCATCTTATTTGCATTTCGCATATAAACAAGTCATACGTAGTCGAATATGACACATGTGCAAGTGTTAGGGGCTAAACTTTATGGGTTTGACCCACTTCCAAATGACACGTTTCTTTTGGAGAGTTGAAGGATATTTTCCTCAGTACTCATATTCTACGCATGGGGCAATTATTCAAAATTCCATTTCAAAAGTGAGGAAATCCCGCGAACGAAAATCGGAGCTGAACATTTTTTATGTTTATATGAATATAGTCGGAGAAGAGAAAATTCAGTTGTCCCAGAACTCTTGATCCTTTCTCCTGCAGATCAATTTTCTCATTTGTCGTCAACCACTAGAGACTTTCACGAGAGTTATGAAGGTCCTAAAGTCAGCAATGAGCCTCATAATCTTGCTGAAAATTCTTCAGAAGCCCATGACCGATCTCAACCTTCTTCAGGTTTATCAGCAAGGTGCGGTCACTTAGTACCCTTTGGACCCGGATTACAAGAAAATCGTCTAATAGACTCATTTACATACAAGTCTGGTCCTCATGGGCAATTACCACAAGTTAGAGGACTCAAAGAAGTTTGAAAACGTTCCATCATCGATCAAGATGGCACCATCAGTGGGTAAATTCCTCCTGTTTTGCCGGGGACTATATGGTTTCGGAATCAACCAATCAAGTGGGAAAGATTCAAACTACAGTGCAAGAAGGAAACGGCAAAATCACAACAGAAGAACAGAACTGTCTAATTGAAGGCCCCTGGTGAACAACTGATTAAATTAGATGAAGATCACCTCGGGACCCACCAACCGCTTTAGACCTATCAGATACTGTTTAGGAATCATGGCAGAATAGGATGAATTTTCCCATCCAATCCCTCATGACGGTGTCACCTTTATCGACGATGGAATGCTGGTAATCCCACTGTGAAGCTCGTCGAAGAGACTAACAACCAATGAATGAAATTCAGGCGCATTCGTCCTTCTTTGGACTCGTCAGGTGACGTAGACAACTGGCACAAGTCACGCTCTGGTTGACAGTTTCAAGCCGCAACCCTCCATACCATGTTTCCATTGAACATCTTTTAGAAAAATCACTTTGGATCCTGGTGTGATCGTTGATCGAACCATGCCCGATTATTTATTCTACTTGCAGTGAGTGTTCATAAGCACCAAGAGCTTACGTGTCTACGTTTTTCCGACCGCACTTTTCCTGTGAGATCCTGTGAGCATCGAGCAACCCATGGGCCTGGTAACTATCAGATTTTTGGTACACGGTAGAAATACGATCTTGATTCAAAAGTAGTTATACGGCTACTGAATTAGGTTAAACAGGCATTTTGACCAAGAATCACATCAAAATGACAGACCGTCAAATGCACACTTGCCTTCAGTAGGATTTTACGTGATGCTCGGCACACGATGTGGTGATTGTCAATAAAATTACTTGAAGGCCATTACCGGCTTCCATGCGGAATGCTAGTAGGATGAATTATGTACCGGCGAGAACAGTTCACACCCAGTAGGTACAAACTGTTCTAAATCCCTAGGCTAGCTAATCGCCACCAACTAATATGAGACATAACGGGTAAAAAATGAAAGAAAGAGCCCCAAGGCTCCTGGCAAGTGAGAATTTCATCCAAAGAGAGGAGACAGAGAACTTCAAACACGTCTTGACCTCAGGTGGTACAACAAGCGCGACGCAAAACCAAGGGCACATGTCCGACTCTGGTTGTACGTTTCTGATCGACTCAGCTTTAATTTTATTCGGGGTGATCTGCTGGATCTTTCGATTGTCTCATGTTGGAGGGATTGTTCTATTTTGGTTTTTGCAGTACTTTTTCTGGGATAGACGTTGTTTGAAAACTGTTTCATCAGTTTCCTATTTTGCAGTAACACCTGAGTTGCAATTTTGGTGTCTACGGTTTGATTGCAGTCACGTAGATATAACTGTCTTAGGGGTACACTGGTCATCACCAATGTGGGAATACTCGGGCATTCTAGAGGAGGAACGAAAAGCAGGCCAACACTGTACAACTGCTTTGTCCTTGTTTGGAATCATCAGCGGTGCGCACCTCGTTCGAAACCCAGAGTTCTGAATCCGCAAACATCCGGACAGTGGTTGGACATCCAACAATCCGGGCTTGAGCGGGCTTGGATAGCAGTATGATTGAAGGGATCACACGGCATCATGTTGATAAGATTCAACCAAGCTATGATAGGCCGATTTATCAATGTCGAACTTGTGGGGTAGTGTTATCGGTGGACAGGATTTTAATGAAGTCAAAATTTAGCAGTAATGTTGCGCATCAGCAGATTATTATTATAGGTAGGACATGGATGCAAATGAACTGCAACGGCATCGTGTTGAGGTGGCAGTCGTCTGATTAAAAGTCACATTTAGGTAACCGTGCTAGAATAGTTGTGATTTAACTCATAGGCAGTTAGTATACTTTATTGCATTAAGATGCAGCCGGACGGGGTTGTCGGCGGGGTACTTAAAGCAAGCAATCCAGATATAGGCTACATATAGAGACTCAGAGGAAGGATAGCTTCACTGGATGGTTAAACATGTTTTGAGACGTCGTCACATGAGGAGGAATTCAATACGTCATCATGTGATACGTTTTCCGTTAGTGAAGGATGAGTGGCGCTGGCTTGCCTTAGTGAGGGCCACACTGCTGATGGGCCACTCGTGGCCAAATGGTCAGGTGTTCAACCGCTGGCTGGAAGGTCGCAAGTTCGACACTCGTGGCCAAATGGTCAGGTGTTCAACCACTAGCCGGAAGGTCGCATGTTCAAAAGTTTCTGACAATTTCGTGAAAAGCGCAAAGCAGATTATCCCCAACAAGCAAAAACTACTGTACGTTGCTTCGCGACTTCTAAGCATAGATTAATCTCAACAACAAGATGAAATCTCTACTGAATACGATCACATCTCCTCACACTATTTTGAGTCCGGATGTAAGCCATGTGGAGTTGCAAGTAAACTCTTGTCATACACCGTTTGAGTGACTAGGATGTAATTAGTCTGCGTAGAACGTAAAATGATGAGTTCCCTGAAGGCTCTGAAGTATACTGAACACGATCGTCCCCGGTCTTTTGCCACCAATCTGCACATACTGTTTGCTTTCAATTGACCGTTCACCTAAAAGTGACAAAACAGGTCCGTGCTTATCAGTCCCATAAGGCTTTTGATTCGACCCGGATCGGCCTGGTGAAACAGGTATACTGATACTTTCACATTGCTGTTTTTCCCCAGGAGTTTCTTTATCCTCTGACGGAATGTGAATCTCTTAGAAAACTACGGATGAGATGGCAGGTGAAAAAATAATTTTCTCAGTAGAGTGAGTACATTGAGTTATCCAAACTGAGACACGGGAATCTGAACAGTTAAGCTACCTTCATGCTGCGAGCATGATTTACAATTTAAAATGTGCATTTTAGATGGGTAAATCTCCTACCAACCCACGAGACATGTCTCAAAGTTCGACGTTGTTATCGTTTGCTAATTTTTGCACGGAATCAATCAATCAATGGTGCGTTATAGTCATTTGCACACCTATTGACACAGTGTGCACACTTAAAAGATGGGAAGATCAGGCGAAATCGACAGTATCTCAAAGTTCGACGTTGTTATCGTTTGCTGATTTTTTGCACGGAATCAATCAATCGATGGTGCGTTATAGTCATTTGCGCGCCTATTGTCAAACTGTGCACACTTAAAAGATGGGAAAATCAGGCGAAATCGATAGTGGCCCCGTGTATTTAAACCAGCGAACTTCACGAAGCCAGCTCAGTGGAATCTTGAGGATGACCGAATTTTTCGAAGGAACAAAATAACCCTACTCAGCAATATCTAAGGCTCGCTGCTCGGTTTTGAGAAAGGCTGTATATATTTATCAAATTCCGGCATACCATAAACGGGTATTCCATAAGAATGGGTTTGTTCGATAGCTCGGTATGCAGCTCCGATACAACCTGCTCAAGACGAAAGTTAGAAGCTTTCAGTATGGCTATGGGGGCCAGACGATCTTATGTCGTGGAAACTGTGGCTATCCGGGGTATTTGGTGCACATTTTGTAGTCCTGTTGGATCACGGATGATGCCAGATATGCTCGTCTTCGAGGAGTTGAGAGCACATAATTCGACGCTTTTCACCGAGCCTGACATAATCGCTGTCCGGTAGCGTTGAGTAACCTTGATAGACGTAAGCAATGTCTTGGATGGACGAGGAGAGACTGTGTGGAATGAAAAGAAGCAGAAGTATGGTACTGATGAATATTCCTTCGCCATAATCTCAGCCCTACGTGGTTGTGATGTCGACTTTGTGGTCCATCAACCTATGATAACCTCTTATCGAGCGATTTGCTTTCCTCATTCCGCCAAGGCTGTCATTGGACTGGGACTTCCTAAGGTCACAGTCAGTGACTTGTTTTTGCTTGCCGTTGTGGACTCTCAGCGCACTTACGACAATTACGCGTGGCACATGGCGCTGAGTGTACATTCTTGTCATTGAATTTCCCATCAGACGCAGTCTGGCGGACATTTTGTGTCCGATGTGCGAGTCGTGACTGTGCTGGTGTCTATCGTGCCCTTAAGAGCATTCAGTATGGTTTGTCCTTCCCTTGGTTGCTGGTCTTTACACGCGTGTTTCCATACCAAAAATTCCTATATACTTCGGGATTCAACTTATCTGACTGGAACTGTTGGTGGCATGACTTCGAATGAGACATTTCTCTCTTTTATCTCATATTCTCTTATAACCCTTTCACATTCATCGTTTTCATTCAGCTTTTATGTCTGTGACCATACGCTTCGAAAATAAACGATGGTAAATTGTGGGTGGATGAGACCACTCGCGACTAACCAGCCCAGTGCTTATTGTTGGTCATAGTGAAGAAGGGGTTATTTTACACCTACTCATGAGTAGGCACAATAATAGGGCTTTCTTCTGTCAATGACTTGAAGGCTTCCAAACAAAAAACGCACGCAGATGAACATTAATGTGGTTCATTTTCTTGGTGATCGAACAGCGGCCTCATTGCAAGGTACGAGCTTTCCTCTCAGTGTTTTGTATCCTATGCTTTGTCCGTCTGTCAGTTATCAGCTTGTGGTGTAGAAACTGAAATATCCTGACTATTTAAATTTTGGAATAGGGTCACGTTGAAACTGTTTGTAGAAGTTGTAGTTCTGGCTGAAGCAGAAAGGGCTATTTTGGCTCTCTCCCTGAGATAAGCTCCGAAAATGCAGATATGATTGAGAGATGCTGATGACAAATACCATTTCAGTGAATAGACGAGAATTACTGTTACAAGATTTTGATTTGATCACATGGGGACCCATTAGAGGAAGATGAATGGAGCCTAGTTGAATTGTTCGAATTAGGACTGCTCCATCAAAGGCAGATGGCCCGTTTGAAAACCGTACGTTCTACGGGAAGAGTAAAAATTGAATTGTGTTATGGTTCATCTTTATATAGACAGCTGTCTCATGGAGACGAATTTAGGTGGAAAAGCCCCCATCAGTACAATTTGATCTTTCCCGAAACCACTTGAAGTCTACCTTATTTTGGCGAGGGAATTATGTGTATTGGCACTGAAAGAATCTCGCTGCATAACCTTGAAGTATGATAAACCGAGTTTAACATGTATGCTCAGGATCCCCATCTGCAACCTTAGCCTATCTGTGTTGTCATCATCAGTCAAAGAGCGTCCCATCCAGTTGCATTGTTACTGTTTTTCGAGATGTTCGTCTGCCTATTCTCACGATTTTGTTGCTTGTCGGTTTTCGCTTGCCATTTCGTGTCAGCTTCACCTATATTCGAGTATCTTCTCTGTAACAAACTGCTGCATCACGACGTCAGCCAAAGACATTCCCTGCCCAACGTGCTAACCGTTTCCTGCGCTGTTATCTCTCTAAACGGCCGCTTCACAATAGTTGACTTCGCGTATCTGTAAGTTTGTACACCATTTGCTACCCATCTTCTATTGCTCTGCTGCATCACTGAACACTTTTATGCTCCCGCCAACTGTACTATCTTTTGCTAAGTTCATTATTTTTTATTAACCCGTTTGTTTATAAGACTAGTTCTTGGCAGTTCTAATACACCATACTTTGCCCCGTCGCTCTGTTCCTATTGTTTACTGGATACGAGGTGCGTGCATTCCGATAGCCGCAATCTTCCTCTGAGATCGTTAACTGCACGGATCTTACAGTATTCATAAGGTTGATGAAAAACTTTCGACATATCACGACCGGTTTCAACCTACTTTGAGCTTACCTAGTAAGCCAAGTCCGCAATTTTCTATTAAGTTCGTGTCCCATTTGAACTTATATGGTGTGAAGTTCTGGAAATGAGAGTAGTGCACGGTGATTTTTGGATGAGGTTTCAACTGACGTCGATCGGATCTCCTGCCCCTGATATCATTCTTCAGTTTCAAAACTCCGTCCCTCCACCACCCATTTACAAGCCGACTAGTGTTTGTCGTCAGTGGAGTGTCTAAGGCAGCATGAGTGTGCCTGTGTGAATAGAGGTCATCAGAACAGGCCAGCTCGAAAACACACATATTTCACTTCACGTGAGGTCTAAAGTGTCCCGCATCAGGTTTCATCATAATATCGCCAGAATCCTTAAGAAACCTTACACAGAGGCGAGGATACTTCCAAGGATGCAACGAAATAACTCATTACTAGTCACTACCTGCATGAACTTGCCACGTTCAATCCTGTAAAACTTCCTTCTTCAGTGGTCCTTATTGAAATGAACAAACTTCTGGACCTTGATTGCCATCATATCCATCCGATTGCTTGAACAATTGAACCGGATAGTTCAGTTCATATTGGAGGATTTGAACGTGATGTTCAGAGTACTTTGTGAAAATTTTGAACCAGAAATCACTGTTGTTTTAGAGGTTTTGGAAAATCGGAAGGTAGATTTGTTGCCATTTCAGCCATCGTCTTTGGCGCGCACGCTTATAGAGAAGAAGTCTTATTGGTTGAAAGAAGTCTTATTGGTTGATTCACAATCTGTTTTGTAGATTGGTTAAACGCGGACCTTTGGTCAAAAGCGAAGAGGCCCTAGTACTAAATCCGCCCTTCGTAGACTGCTGATGGATTCGAAACATTAATAAAAGGATTGATCGATAGCTGCTATATGATGCTATATGTAGCTGCCAAAACTTGAAAACATTCAGTTGCAGGCATGGACACGCGCCACAGGGTACATACAATTTACATCACTTCGAAATGCTGGTGAAAGGCTGAAAACTTGGAAATTCCAGTCCAACTTAGAATGCGGAAATTGGTTCACTACTGAAATTTTGCAAGTAGCACATAATCTATCCACCGAATGTAGATTGTGGCGCAAACTCTAGTTCAAAACGGTGGGAGTCCTCACTTCGATGGAATTCTGGGAGTACTTTGGAGACGTTTTTGACGAAAACGGCGCCCGAATTATCCAAGGAATCAGTGCGCAGCATGTGATTATCCACACCTTGTTGCATCACAGGCGGCTAATTAAAGTGAGGCATGACTTAACGTGGATCAAGCAACACCCACTTCATACAAAAACTTGACTACTTTGCAGGCGTAAAGCATAATGCTCTAATTTTACGGTAGCGGTCGAATCCAGTGACTTAAGCCTACGATTTAATCACCAAGCTTTGCCTTCAAATCAGGCCGTTTTTTGAAAACGTCACGGAAGTAACGCTTGCACTCAAATCCTGTGCCCACTAAAGAACTGAAATGCCGAATTGTGCATTCTGTGATCTTTGGACTAATATTTTTATATCACTTTTTTAGTCTCGAAACACTTGTGAGTGGCCAACTGATAAAAATTACGGATACCGACAAGGACGCACACGCTGTTTCAGAACAATCTTTCGAGATCCGGATATAACAACTGAACACACGGTGCCAGGGATCGCTCTCATGGAACACTTTATAACTATGTTTGATCAAGAACATAAAGAGGTTGGATTCAAGCCCAGAGCCTTCTGAATATGTCCGCACGATACTGTCAATCGTGCGATATTGCAGGTCTCTCTTCGCACGGAATGTCTAGTTTTTCTTAAAAAGATGGCGAGCATCACGTCCAACTTAGGATGCGGAAATTGGTTCACTACTGAAATTTTGCAAGTAGTACATAATTTATCCACCGAATGTAGGTTGTGGCGCAAACTCTAGTTCAAAACGCTGGGAGTCCTCACTTCGATGGAATTCTGGGAGTACTTTGGGGACGTTTTTGATGGAAACGGCGCCCAAATTATCCAAGGAATTAGTGCGCAGCATGTGATTATCTACACCTTGTTGCATCAAAGACGGCTAATTAAAGTGAGACATGAATTAACGTGGATCAAGCAACACCCACTTCATACAAAAAACTTGACTACTTTGCAGGCGTAAAGCACAATGCCCTAATTTTACGGTAGCGGTCGATTCCAGTGACTTAAGCCTACGATTTCATCACCAAGCTTTGCCTTCTTACAAATCAGGCCTTGTTTTAAAAACGTCACGGAAGGAACGCTTGCACGCAAATCCTGTGACAATTAAAGAACTGCAATGCCGAATTGTGCATTATGTGCCCTTTGAACTAATATTTTTATATCACTTTTTTTAGTCTCGAAACACCTGTGGGTGGTCAATTGATAAAAAGAAAGATACCGACCAAATTTTGAGAATGCGAGCATGGTCATAATGCCTCCCCATTTACTGAGGCAAGCTTCACAGTGCTCTTTGAGGAGAGACATTTCCCTCCCTAATGCCTGAGCAGGATGTGAGGTACAAGTATGACAGTGGTGATGAGAAGGCTCATCCTATAGCGGTCGCGTTTCTGCGACAGACTTGCCATCTTGTTATATCGGCCAATTACTATTTCATTTTTGAAACCATCTGGAACCCCTTGAATTTCCAAAACTATGCAACACAAGTGACGAAGTTTGTCTTCAGGTGTCGATCTAGAGATTCGTTACAGTCTAGTGAAGAAATCGGTAGAATTTCAAAGATCAACGTACAACTGTGTCACTCTATTTTGGTTCGTCCAGCATTCATTTCCCTTCCAAAAAGCCCTTTAGAAACTTCATCCTAAAATTTGCGTTTTTCGTGGACGCTGAAGTAGTTTGAAACGTGCGAAATTTTTCACCTGAAACCAGCTGAATGTTGACATATCTGCTTTACCCAACCAAAATTTCCATGAGTTAGTTTGAGCGCATAGTAGGTGTCTATATATTCACTATTACTTAAACTCACCCGCTCTTCTGTAAACAACAGCTTAGAAGAAGCGCATCCATTTCTACTAGTGAGATAAACTCACTTTTTTATTCTTTTCTGAGTGCTGCTCGTGGCAACGATTTAAACCCCGACGGTGTTTGGATCACGTCATACGATCCACCCGCAGGAGTTTCACAGGGTGTCCTTAGAGAATGTTCACGATACTTGGGTGCCTCGTATATTCAAGTGAGTAATGTAGCTACTCATAAGGGCCTATCAGTATCCAAACACCAAAGGAGCAGTTGTTCTGGAGGCAATTTATTGCAACGTTTGACACCTCAAGGTTGTTAAACAAAGTCATTTTGAGTCGCGCAGAAACTCTTAACGCTGCTATAGAAGTCACAGCATTGGACAACTTGACTTGGACAACTTGACTGTATCCAGGTGGAGCAGCTTCCAACCCGCATGTGCGATTTGCCGAGGGTAAAACTTAGCTTTGCTCCACAGAATCATATTTATGCAAACACGTCTTATTTGTGGGACAGAATGGTCAGGCTGTATGGCAGTCACGCAGCCACTTTTGAGCTTTGACAAAACGTGGTAGTTTGTTTTGCCCTTGGATAGAAGCAAGTAGTTCCCCTTGAACCATATAAATTTCACGGATGCTGATTGCCCTTTTTAGGAGGAGGCTCAAGGACGCACACGCTTTTTCAGAACAATCGTTCGAGACCCGGATATAACAACTGAACACATGGTGCCAGGCTAAAGAACTGAAATGCCGAATTGTGCATTCTGTGATCTTTGGACTAATATTTTTATATCACTTTTTTAGTCTCGAAACACTTGTGAGTGGCCAACTGATAAAAATTACGGATACCGACAAGGACGCACACGCTGTTTCAGAACAATCTTTCGAGATCCGGATATAACAACTGAACACACGGTGCCAGGGATCGCTCTCATGGAACACTTTATAACTATGTTTGATCAAGAACATAAAGAGGTTGGATTCAAGCCCAGAGCCTTCTGAATATGTCCGCACGATACTGTCAATCGTGCGATATTGCAGGTCTCTCTTCGCACGGAATGTCTAGTTTTTCTTAAAAAGATGAGGTGAAATATCGTCGAATCATTTTGATTTTGATTTTACTATGCGTCCAAACATCTCCCTTAATTTGAATGACCAGTATAGTTCTGCGCATAATTCTGCTGATTCAATACCACATCAATGAACGTGGAAAGCGCAGTGTCTTGTACAAAAGGGGCACAGGTTTTCGGAAACGGCCAGTGCAATCTGTGTCTCGGCTAACAATTCGACCAAGATGCAAAGGTTTGTATGATGACGCACGTCGGGTTTTTGTGCACCGTCAAAGTTCACGTTCCACGCCCCCACAAATCCGACATTAATGACCGAGTCCGCTTTTCGTCCATGGAGTGAGGTGAGACAGCATGGTGTAGGTTGGTGGGTCGCCTTTGGAGCCTAGAGCCCTGAAACTACATCGGGACCCGGATGCGACTGATCGGGCGCCCACCACGCATACATCTGTTTTCCACAGTTAATGCTGCCAACACCCCGTTTAGGGAAAAAGCCGATTAGGGAAGGAGGCCGAAACATCTCTTTCAGTGGCCACTAGAAGGTCCATCTGTTGAGCGGTAAGATTCTTCAGGTTGTCAGAATCCTCCACTTCTAGTAACTCCACAGGTCGTGACTATAACATTACGGAAGACGTTCTTCACAGAATGCTCGTTGAGGCAACTTTACTTCTTGCTAACTTAAGGGATTTTTTTGCGTTGGTTGCGTTCTAGATACTGCGATCGATCTGGGCCATATATTGTCCAGTGCTCTTGAAAATATAGTCTACTCCGGTGTACTTATCAACCATTTTTCAAATTAACGGAGACGTACCGCTGTTTTGTGCGGTCTTTCCGGTACCTGGCAGATAAGACAGGAAAAATGGAGATGTTGTCACTTGGCTTGTGATTCAAGCTTTCGCCGAAGAAAGTTAATGATCACATAACAGTCAGTCCTAGTTCAAACCAGCGGCTCGGGACGGAACATTTCGTCAATAAGACCTGATACGTTTGACTTATTTTGATTAAATAGACATGAAGAGCAGATCAAGTTAGCTGTGGTATGCTACATAGCAACATGGTCAAGGTTTTTAGTTTAGGATGGCGGTAGTAACAAACCTTTTCTTCAATAAAAATGCACTAGCTGACGCGAGGAACACCGATGGAAGCATGTGAGAAACGATGCTAACCGAATGGTGGACCAGCTTAGGTACAGTGGGAACAGTCTTCCGTGAGAATAAAGATATCTGAGTACGGCTAATTTTGGATCAATAATGGTGCACTTGTTTCTATTGTGGGGATACTGAGAGCAAATTGGCTTATGTTCAGGAGGGCAGTGACTGTACGCTTGTGGGTTCTTAAAAAAGGATGCAACGAATTGCATTGCAAACATCTTCAAGTCAAGAAAGCCATAGGCGTTTCCCATTTATCGGAGAGTGGTGTTTAAAGGTTTCACCAACATGCAAGGAAGTCGGAGACGGACAATGAGTAGTTTCAGCAACGATTATGGTAGTTATGAAGTTATCTCAAACAAAAATAAGATTCTCATAGTCATTTTTGTTATTTTACGCTAAATGCGGTTTCCCACAGTGAACAGTTCTGGGTTCAAGATGCATTATCGAACATAGCTCGGATACCATCATCAACGGGCACCACAATGTGAAAAAACTCCTCAGCTAAACTGTTCACAACTGTTGTGAGCATTGTGCAAAAGTCGATTTTTCTGAAATCTCACACTGTATCTAGAGGTTATTTTCTCTCGTCCGATTTTATGGTGTTGTGTATAAAGGGCCCATTTCGTTCATTACCCCGTCCACTGGAGCTTGTTTTAATTAATTATCAAGAATTTTCCAGAACGTTGCATGAACAAACATTTCCCAATGAAATACAAACTTGAATTTCTTGGCAATTTTTACAGAGTACCAATGAATTATAGACGAGAACAGTCACAGAAACTTTTCAATGGTGCTCGCGGTCCAAGGGGACTATCGAGAAAATGGACTTCCTTTTACAACCGTTCTTACTCCGGCCACTAAAAATTTAAAAGAAACGATAAGGGTCGTTCAAAGTTTGATAGCTTGTTTTGAAATAGCCTACGCAAAGCCTCTTTAGACCTAACCTAAATGGACTTTCGAAAAGCGTCGACTATGACTCACTTTATAGCCGGAGTTGCTCATAACAAAACCGTTTAAATACCGTTCCCATTTAGTTGAGATAACTTTGGAATCCTCAGCTCTTGTATTATTTTTACATTGACAAAATACTGCGGTCTGGGATATCAGATAATAGGAAATGTGTAAATAACCCTGCAACTATTGGATTGTTTGCGCTGTTCGTAGTATGAACTCATTCAGAAAAAATGATTTTTCTTCTTTCTTTCTGGGCCTGCTTCTTTCCCGAAACTAAATGGGATGTAATAAACCTGTAATACTTTACATGGCTAGCTGACAATTAAAAACTTACCGTCTCTCAGTTCGTCTATTTCTGCAAGCCGACACATGAAAATTGTTTCTAATGTATTTTCAGTGACAAATGGGGACGATAAATTTATGCTACTGATGAATTTGTTATTTTTATTAACGCGTTACCCAGTATGAATCATACTACACCACTCAATCCAAGTTGCGTGGTGAAGCAGAAGACGGGATTTCATCATCCTCACATCCGCATGGTAAAATTTCCACACAAATAGGGAATGGTGTACCAAGCACAAAAACCTGTAGAGAATGTAAGCGCAGCCGCTAGATTTTTCTCCGTTCTGACATTCAATGAATAGTACGGTTTAACGTTGTACTGGTTGCCAGTATAGTTCGAAAACGACACATGTTTCTGCTTAATGAAGAACTTCACTTTTTCTTAACCAAATGCAAGTAGTCCTTCCTGCAACGCAATGTTAAAAGATTTTCGACACCGTAACTTAGGGTGAGTTGGTTAAAATCATATCAGTTCACAACGTTGCTTTATTTTCATTTTTTTAATAAGTCAGCAGTGGGTCATTTTCTATTCAACTTAAATCTGGAGACTCGTGTAATCCTTCAATCAGGAGACTCGTGTAATCCAAAAGGCAAGTAGTTGTAGGCGTGTAATCGAGCCAGCCCATTATCTAGCATTGTTACCTTTAATTTTCAATTTTGTCATTTATTTTCCTCACATAGCCTGTGTTGAGCTCAGTGGCTTGCAATAGCGTGTGATACTCCGCAATTTATTTTCAAGTTGGGTGTCGCTACATTAAAGTTTTTATGAAACCTAAACTATGCTCAAACTGTTGCAATCTGTTGCAATCCTACGACAAAATCATTAGGGAGATTTGCCCGTGACAGCGCGTCTGTTTTCTCAGAAAGTAACTTCATTAGCCAAAGCTTTATTCGCTCTGTCCGAAATTATTCTGTAACCGCTCCTATACATGTCACTTCATTTACACTCATGTTTGAAACAAGTTTCTACGAAATTAAATAATCGTTTATGTATGGTTTTATTCTAATTTCTCATTTTCATTCAATTCAAAAGGCAATGGATATATGCAAGATGGTGTAACTAACCCATGTCAATGGTTATATCCACTAAAGTGTAAAATTTCGGAGGAATACCGCACTGATGCTCGCATTTTGCAAATATATATATGATATAAATATAGTTAAGTTATGGATAGCTGTCTGGGTCCAAAATAGTTATTCAACAAAATGAACTGGTATTTTATTTGTCAACAGGACAGCAGATTAACTCTGGGAACTAAGCAAAATAAAATTTGAAACATTGGTTAGCCATCGATTGCATTAGCTGAAGGCTAAAAATGGATAGCTCCGTACAAGAACATCCCCTTCTGCTATGACATTCTGAATATTACTGCAATACCAGTGAAAGGAAGAAGAGTTATTATCAGGAAGCACCACAGTTACGCCGGCACATCAGCCAGGGAATTGTGAATTAGGGACTTTACACGGTCAATATGAACCGCAGAGGCCTCATTTTGAAGCTAATTTAAATCGTTTGTTCAAACATAATGCACCTCAAAAATGTTGGAGAATTAAGTTAATTTTGTCTCGGCCATCATACCTAAAGTCTATTTGTATCTTATTACGTTATTACAGTGTAAATGACTTACGGAATTTAAGCATATGAATTTCGTCTATTTATGAAAAAAATATTGTGAATTATTAATAGACACAATGTGTGCTTATCTCCTTTGAAAATGCTCCTACGGAATTAGTTGCTGCTGTTTGAAAGATTGAGATTGAATCTGCAATGTTTATATTCACTGCTCATATTAAAATTTCAAAAAAAGGTGTCTTGTTCTTCCTCAATAGTTTCTACTTAACGGTAAATCGGTCGAAGAACATCGCATGCTTTACCTAACAATTGACATGCCGTTGGCACGCATACAAATGTCTTCAAGGGACAATATATACTCTCCTCTGTCTAGCTTTTTTACCCGTGTAGACAAGAGTCGTAAGTTTCTCTGCTGTCACCAGTGTTTCTATCCAGCCCATTTTTACTCTTGCTGTAATTCCAATCCAGAGGCTCGTCGGTGTTGTTGGCTAGTAATTGCCACTTCCCCGTCACGGCTTTACTTGATTTACAAGAGCCTGGCTTAAAGTAGACGGAGTCTTCTGATTGCCCACAATGCTACAATAAACAGAAGCAGTTCCGTACATTTTATTTTATTTCATTTTACCTAGCCTCACAAGTTGGTTGAATTCTTGACGAAACCATTCACAGGTGGCTTGCTATGTGGAATGTTAACCTTAGCTGTTTGCATGACATAACCTCACTTTAAATTTGTGCATGATGATACCTATTAGTTGTGTTTTGTTAAAACATATGAATGACATACGTGGATTGTATAAATGCTACGTACAATAGCACTGTGGATCGCTTTGTATTTCAGGCAGCAAAATTCGTCCCGAATGAGAAGTTGACCGTCTGTTGTCCTGCAAACACTAGTTACTTTAAGAGGATGAACATTTCGAAACCTATCATTTTTGTCCGTCAGAATGCAGGAATTTTACCAATGGCTCCCACATTACAGAACATTAATGCTACTTTCTCAGAGAAGCCTGTCGAAAAATAGGGTCATTTTTGTCCATTTTCTCTGAGAACTAGACTGCAAAAACAAGGGGAATGAGCATGAAAGCATTCCAGCTTTGTTTGGACAGCTGTCACTGTTATCCTTGCGCAGATGACGCCGGAATCCCTAAAACCACTAATATTGCCCACTTGATTAGGGCAAAACCTACTCTTGGTCATCTTATCGGACAAGGGCTGCTAATTTGCCCAAAAATTGGACCAAATCCAGTTGTTCAGGCGACCCCGACAAAACCGTTTGTTTAAAACGACCAATAATGATCAGCCTATAATTCAGCATGCTTTTCTATAGGCTACGCTTCTCATTCTGTTATTATACGATGAAGCTCTTAAATGGAGATCTAAATTTTAAACAGTGTGCTTAAAGGTTGCAGAAAACTAGGTAAAATGATGTATGAAGCTTAATCGAAATCACCGGATCACCCTTAAATGCTACTACTGATGTTTTACCAATTCT